>NW_026596134.1:3424741-3425223 GCF_907164565.1 Psammomys obesus
GCGGCACTGGTCCACGTTATATCGTGGCACTGGTCCACGGTATATCGCGGCACTGGTCCACGTTATATCGTGGCACTGGTCCACGTTATACCGCGGCAATGATCCACGGTATATCGCGGCAATGGTCCACGGTATATCGTGGCACTGGTCCACGGTATACCGCGGCAATGGTCCACGTTATACCGTGGCAATGGTCCACGGTATATCACGGCACTGGTCCACGGTATATCGCGGCACTGGTCCATGTTATATCGTGGCACTGGTCCACGGTATATCGTGGCACTGGTCCATGTTATATCGTGGCACTGGTCTACGGTATGCCGCGATAAGCACTGGTCCACGGTATATTGCGGCAATGGTCCACGTGGACCCCGCGGCTCTGGTCCACGGTGTACCATAGTGCTTGTCCATGGTATACCGCGGCAATGGTCCACAGTATACCGCGGCAATGGTCCACGTGGACCCCGTGGCAATGGTCCACG
>NW_026596134.1:3425623-3425727 GCF_907164565.1 Psammomys obesus
ATGCCGCGGAATCTGGCCTCTACTGCAGTAACTATGTATTTATGCCGGGGAATCTGGCCTCTACTGTAGTAACTGTGTTTATGCCGCGGAATCTGGCCTCTACT
>NW_026596134.1:3425827-3465547 GCF_907164565.1 Psammomys obesus
AGTAGAAGCCAGATTCCGCGGCATAAATACATAGTTACTGCAGTAACTGTGTTTATGCCGCGGAATCTGGCCTCTACTGCAGTAACTATGTATTTATGCCGCGGAATCTGGCCTCTACTGTAGTAACTGTGTTTATGCCGCGGAATCTGGCCTCTACTGTATTCCACCATGTGTTTGTGCCATTCAGAATATGGTCTATACCGTAGTACACCATGTATTTGTGCCACGAGACGCTTGACCTATACTGTTGTGTACCATGTATTTGTGCCGTACAGAATCTGGCCTATAGTGTAGTAACTGTATTTATGCTGCGGAATCTGACCTCTACTGCAGTAATTATGTATTTATGCTGCGGAATCTGGCCTCTACTGCAGTAATTATGTATTTATGCCGCGGAATCTGGCCTCTACTGTAGTTCTGGCCTCTACTGTAGTACACCCTGTACTTGTGCTTTGAGGCACCAGGCTTAAACCATAGTACACCCTGTATTTGTGCTTTGAGGCATCTGTCTATACTGTAGTATAAAATATATTTGTGCTGCGGAATCTGGCCTGTACCTCAGTATAGCGTATATTTGTGCCATGTGGAATCTAAATTCTACTGTAGTACACAGTGTATTTATGCTGCGTGAAATCTGGCCTATACTGCATTGCATGTATTTGTACCACACAGAATCTGGCCTATTCCGTGGTATATCATGTTTTTGTGTTGTGAGGCACCTGGCCTATACCCACACATTTGTGCCACAAGGTACCTGGCCTATACTAGTGCACTCGTGTTATCTGTGCCACAAGAACCAGGCCTACATATCTGTGTGCATATATCTGTGCTGTGAACATCAGGCTTATACCATCGTGAACCACGTAGGACTCTGTCCCATGCCCTGTCCTATCCTATCCCTCGATGCACCAATGCTGTAGTGTACCACATAGCTGTGCCATGGCACACCCAGCACCAGGCCATAATAGACCATGTGTATGTGCCACAGTGAACTTGAACTTGTGCCTCAGTGAACTGTGCCTGAACCGCGGGGCTCTGTGTCTGTGCTGCAGTGCTTTGTGCCACGGTGCTCTACACATCCGCGCCGCAAGTCTCCACTCCTACACCATGGCGTGCCACGTACTTGGGTTGCGGAGCACCCTGTGTCATCCTGCAAGAGCACCGTGCCGTGAGTACCCTGTGCCCGTGTTGCTATGCATTGCACGGCTATGCCTTGGCAAACCTGAATGTATGGTGTGGTGCTTTGCGCCTGTGCGGTGGTACACCAGGTGTCTGTGCCCCGGGGCACCAAGCCCAGGCTGCAGCGTACACTGTTAAGCTGTGCATAGTATCCGTGTTGATTCAGATTGGCGGTTCTTTACAACAGCAGCGTGATGCGCCACGGCACCGAGAGAGCACGGACCACTGCACGGTAGAGTATGTGGACTCGCAGCGCACCGGGGCCCAGATGTACCACACCTAAGTGGTACACTGTGGCATCGGCCTGGTCCCATGGCACAGACACAAATGCATTATGACACAAGCATAGCACACCTGCACCAAGGCGCAGACTGGACCATCCAACAGAGTGCCTGTGTGGGCCGCTGTGCTATAGGCCTGACGCTCACAGCACAGATATGTGGTGTTCTATGCTATAGGCCTGGTGTCTTGTGGCACAAATACATGACATACTATGGTATAGGCCTGTGGCCCCTCCAACACTTCACAGCACAGTACTAACACCCTGTACCACAAGAAGTACACCCAGAACAGGATAAGTCATGGCATGAGTTCAAACGCACCTTGGCGCAAGCACAGGGAACATTGTGGCACAGACGCATAGATACGCCACGTCACCACGGCCCACCATGGTGAAGGCATGGCGCATTTCAGCATTGCACAAGATATTCCTCAGCATGGGTCTGCTGTGTACCTCGGTAGCGGTCCCTAGGGAGCCCCGGTACTGCCAGGTTGAGTCATCGCTCAGAGTCATCCTGACAGTTTAAAATCACTGACGTGGGTTTTGGTGCATCTCATTCCCAGTGCCACCAGGCAACCGACCCCACACTTGTTCTTCAAACCTCCCCCTGTTTGCTCAAAGGTGAATAAAGCATCTGGGAACACAGAGTGGTCTTCAGGTGGCCCCGCAGGTCCTAAGCCTGCCCTCCCTCTGGAACCTGATCTTTTCAAGCCCCAGGCTTCAGCAGGAAGGCAGGAACCGGGTATATAACAAACAGGGTTCATACCCTACGTCCCCACACCCCACCTGCCTCACCTCTCATCCCCACCTTCCTCAGACACACCCAAGTGAGCATTAGCAGTGGGTGGAAGCTTGAATTTTGATTGTGTGATGCTCTATGTAGAGTGGGGGAGGTTTTCTATCTTTTCAAAGGAATGGCAGCAAGGAGCAGCAGCAGCTCCTTCCTGGAGAGTTTGCTGCCCTTCACTTCCCTAGTCTGCCAGTATTTTCCTGCCTCAGGCCTCATGAGGGCCTGCAAATCACAAAAACTCCTTAGCTGGAGAAACGCTGGCTGGGGTGGGGTGGGGAAGGGTTCCATTTTATGCCATTGAGAGCTGGACTGTTGGGGATCCAGTGTGTGGATGATGGCTGTTCATTGGTTTAACTGTTCTCAGGGTTCTAACATTACTTACTTATTGCACTGAATGTTTTATGGTGTCTTTTCCCCCACTTTGTGTAATATTAGGGTTCACACCTAGAATCTTGCTTGTGTGTTCCGTAGCTGTTCCACCATTGAGATACACCCCAACCTTAGGTCTTTGGATCTTGACCTCAGTTCTTAAGGCAGTTTTTAGTCTCTAATACTGTAGTGGCTAAACTGGGACAGTCAGGGCTCCTTGACCTCCATTATTGCCTTTCAACCCTGTGACTATCCCTGACCTCTGCACTGTCAAGAAAGCAAAGTTATGCGGTGAGGGTGGGGGCATATTCCCTCAACACAGATTCTACAGATGAAGCTGGGGAGGGTAGTGATGGGCTCCTTAGAAAGGACAGGCACTGAGCTCAGGGCTAGGGGCAGGCAAACAGCCCTGGGAGTCTGGAGCAGGGGTGTGACAGGTACCAAGAAGAATGTTCTAAGTAAGAATCATACCTCTAGAATCCTTCACAACGAAACTCTTACACTCAAGAATGCCAGGAACATGCAAGCAGAGTCTCATTTGGTGGGCTGCTGAAATTCTGGTCCATGTTGAATGCCAACAGCTAGCATTTGAAGCGTGACAAGCTGAGGAGCCCAAGCGACTCCCTGTAGACAACTGAGGCAGAGGAGCCTGGTGGCAGAGAGGATGTTCTTGTCACATAGTCAAAAAGATCCGAAATGCCTCCCAAATGTTCCCTGGAGCCTGTCTCATTTAATTCTCCCAATAGCCCAATCTGGAAGCTGTCACAAAATTATAACCTTTAAGACAATTATGGGACTAGTTTTTCTCTTTTATTTAGTGGTGGTGGGGGGACCAACAAACAACTAAAGAACAAAAAACAAAAACCCAATATGAACAAAACTCCCGAAGGACCCAACGGTATGAGACCCAGGGAAGCCATCATTGCTTCACTCTCTCTACACCTGCTCTTGTGCGCAGGGTTGTGCGTGTGTGTGGTTTGCTTGTTTGTTTTTGGCCTGGAGGGGGAATCAGAAAGGTGGCTGGCAGAGTCTCTTTTTGTATTGTGAAGACAGCTGCCTGAGAGAGCTCCTTGGGAGCCCGGAGAGCCTGGAGTGAAAGTCAAAGCTAAGATGTGCCTTTGTTGGCTTTCATAGAATTTTTTCCTTCTTCAAAAAACAAGTTTGCAAGAAAACTCTCCTTCCCCTTGCCTCCCGGACACTACCCTCCCTTTACATACAAAGATGGGCCCCTCCAGGCTCTAGAACTGCTGTGAGGAAGGTCCCTAAAAGCAAGGGCTGTGGCCTCACAGATTCCTAGAGGCCAGTCATGCAGATTTCCTTTCAGCCCCGAAGGACATCAAAGTACAGGTGCTAAGAGAAAACTACTGCACTGAACAAAGATACCCCCGGCCCAGGGGCTGACTCCTAGCAATTCGCCCTTTTTGATCACATGGTAGGGGCTGGAAAAAGCCAGGTTGGAGGTGGGGAGTGGGGGTGGGAGCAATGCCATCTAGCTCCCTTCTCGGCTCTTTCTTTCTTCTTCTCTCTACCCCAGACCACACCCCACCTTCATCCCCATGGCTCCAGAGAGCCTATTAATGAAATGCTGGCAAAATGGCTGCTCCATGAACTCCTGAGAACAGACAGATTTTTACCTACCAAGGAGAACTAGGAAGCCATTTATGCTGAGCCCTAGCTAGGCTACACAGAGCTTTCCTTGAGTGTCTGGGACAATGCTAGCCAGGACAAAACTAGCAGGCACAGGAGTACATCCCAGAGAGGATCCAGAACCATTCAAGCACATTTAACTCCATAAGGGAAGTGAGTGGAAAGCATTTACTTTGGCGCTTGCTTACCCAGCAGCCCTCATGGGAAAGAAGAAGATACCGAGCTCTCACCCTTCCATCCTCAGCCTAACACATACCTAGATGTTGTTTTCCTTTCTCTTGCATGACAGGACAGGAAGACATATTATACCCCAGGACAAAGGGAGGACCGGAAAATGTTTACAAGTCCAGATGTTTCTTCTAGGCATGGCAGTTTGCACCAGCCCTTGGGAGGCCGAGGTGGAGGACTGATTTTGACTGTCCATCTTGGGCTACACAGTGAATTGTAAGCCAGTCTGAGATTTGTGAGTCTGAAAGCCAGGCAGTAGCACCTGCTGGCCTGATTCTTTGTTTTTAGAGTGACTTTTATTCTTCTCAGTGGTTTATATTTCCATATGCAATTTAGAATGAGTTTACCCATTTCTATACTTTAAAAGAAAAATCCCCCATGAACTTCTGTTGAAATTATGTTGACTTGTAATTTACGGGAAATGTTCTTTTTGCTTTTGTTTTGAGATGGGGGTCTTGCTGAGCAGCCCAGGGCTGCTCTACTTATTCTCACATTCTCTCTCTCTCTCTCTCTTTCTCTCTCTCTCTCTCTCTCTCCCTCTCCCTCTCTCTCTCTGTTTCTGGGAATTGTACCTGGGTCCTCTGCGAGAGCAGTCAGTGCTCTTAACTGATGAGCTATCTCTCCAGCTCCTATTTATTATCATGGTCTTTTTTAAATTTGATGTATTTTATTATACACGTATGATTGTTTTGTCTGTGTACATGAGTGTACCACATGCATGTTCCATGCCTGTAGAAGTGAGAAAGCATCAGAAGACAGCAGATCCAGTTCAGATTTCTTGGAACTGGGTCATGGATGTTTGTGAACCGCGATGTTGGGCAGTAGGAATTGAACCTAGTTCTGTAAGAGCAGCAAGTTCTCTTTACTGATGAACCATCACTCCAGACCCTTCTCTGTACTCATTCTTGCCTTCTCCCCACAAGGCCTTGTAGTTTCACTGTGTTAACCTTTGACCCATTGGTGCTTCCTGTTTTTGATATTATATAGGTGGCATTTTTGTTTCAACTTCTGGTTATTTGTGCCAAATATGTCGAAATGCAATTGGTGTTTTGTGTTGATCACATAGCCTTCAGTTTTGCTAAATTCATTTGTGGGGTCTCCATAGTTTTGTTATATTAGATTTTCACTAAACTTTAGAACACAATAGGCACAGAATTGGGAATCATCTCTACTATGCTTCTAGCATCTGGGAATAGGTAACGAGTTGCCTTTCTCATCTCCAATGTCAGTAAAGTGTGCTCTCCAATTCTCTTCTCCCTCGTCTCCCTGCCTGCACACTTATCCATTCAATTAATTAATTAATTTATTATTGTATGGGAATTGCATGTCTAACCTCTGGTGTAGAACCTTAGGGTCTGTGACAAAGCTCTACCCAGCTCTATTTGTACATTTTATTTTGACACAAAGTCTCACTAAGTTACCGGGGCAGTCTTTGAATTTACTCTGTAGTCCAGGTAGGCCTTGAACTTTCCATCCCCCTGCCTCAGCCTCCGGAATAGCTAGGATCACAGGCCCGACCGCCAGGCCAATCCCATCATCTTATTGATCTTTTACACTATCAGCTTTTGGTGTCATTGATTTTTCTCTGTCACATTTGTTTTATGATTTGTAGCCTTCTGTTTTGATCTTAGTTATTTCCTCTTCTCTGCTGACTTTTGGTTAAATTTGTTGTTCTTCTCCTGGGTTATCAGTTTGGAGGTGAGGGGCAGGGACCTAAACGAAACTTTTGACCCGTTCTTCAGAGGTGGACAGATTCCTCAAATTCTGATATGTTATATTTTATATGCTGTGCTTATATCTAATTCATGCAAGAAACTTTCTGGCTGGCATGGTGGTGCGTGCCTGTAATGCTAGCCCTAGGGAGGAGAGGCAGGAGGAGTGCCAGAACTTCACAGCTAGCCAGGCCTATATAGCCAGACACAGTCTCAAAAAACCAAAAGAAAAAAAAAACCCAAATCCTGTCTACCTTACCCCTTCATTTGTTCTTTCTATTCTTTGGAGAGTTGTTCAGAAATTTACTATGGCCTGTATCTTTTTAAACACACCACTTGTTTTGCAGCCCAACTGTGGTCTATCTTTATAAATGTTCCGTGTGCACTTGAAAGAAATGTCTTATGTCCGGGTGGAGTGTTCCATAAATGTCAGCTATGTCCAGTTGGTAGCTTGGCCAGTCCAAACCCCACACACCCTTGCTGGCGTTCTGCCTACTTGCTCTATCAAGTATTGAAAAAAACTAGAAATGCCCACCTTGAGTGGCAGAGTCCGCTCTTTCTCTGTGTAGTTCTTTGTGTGTTTGAAAGCTGTGCAGGGTCATTGTGTCCAATGGATTAATGACCCCGTTATCATTATAAAATGAACCTTTTAAGCACTGGTATTGGTCTTTTCTCTGAAGCCCACTGGTCTGGCATTAATGTGGCCTTTATTTGCAGCACTGGAGATGCAACCTCGCACTCCCTTTCTTGTGGGGCCAGCACTCATCTGCTGAGCCTCAACTTGCTTTCCTTGGGGTTAGCGGCTCACATCTTTTCTCATCCTTTGTGCTTTCACATCTTTGCAAGCAGCGTTGGACCTTGCTTGTCAGTTGACGGGGGTGTTTATCAATGTATTGTGATTATTGATTTTAGTTACACTTACGCCTTCCATCTACTTGGTTTCTCTTTCTCTTCCAGCTCTCTTTTCTCCTCTTTCTCTTTCAGCTTCAAGGCTAATTGTTATCTTTGTATTGTGCCAGTTTATCTCCCTTGCAGACTTGTTACCCATAATTCTTTGCTGTCTCTTTGGCTGTCGCTGTAAGGTCTGTAGGCCACACCAAGAAGATGCTTTGCAGAGTGTAAGGATCTCACCTAAGACCCTGCTTCTCCGCTCTGAGTACAGGTTTCACACTCTGTGTACCGTAAATCCTACACTACATCGCCAGCATTTTAGACTGCCGATTATCCTCTAAAGAATTGGACTGGAGAGACAGTTCGGTGAGTAACAGAGTTCATGAGTTTGGGTCCAGGCAGTCACATCAGGCAGCTCACAAATGCCTCGAAACTCCAAGAACTCCAACTGCAGCTCCAAGGGAACCCTCTATAGGTACCAGCATTCATGTGCATGTAGCTGCACATATATACAGAATTTTTAAAAAATAAAATATTTTTGAGACAGAGTCTTATTATGTAGCCCTGTCTAGCTGGAACTTGCTATGTACGCCACAGGCTGGACTCTAAGTCCGCATGGCTCTGCATCGGGGGACTGAAGGCATGCACTACCACACACAGCGTATGAGATATATTTAAAAAAAAAAAAAAAACAAAAAAAAAAACAACAAAAAAAAACATAATCTTGACTGTTTACCTACAGAGCTGCGGTGTTTGGTGTCCCTTATTTAATGGGTTTCCTTGACGTATCCCGGGGTGTGGTTCTGTCGGTACACCCTTTCAGCTCCAGGATGTCTGTAAAAAGGTTTTATTACACCTTTGTTCTTTCAAGTTATTTTTACTGAGGGTGGAATTCCAAGAGTGACAGCTCTTTCCTTAAGGACACTTCAAAGATTGCTGCTCCCATCTTCTTGTTTGTGTGTTGTTTCTAGCCAGAAATCTGCATTAATCCTTGTCTTTGTTCGCTAAGTCCTTGCCTTTTCCCCCTGGCTGTCTTTAAGGCTTTGTCCTCCTGGCTATGGTTACAAATTTGGAGAAATTGTAGGGTGTGTGGATGTCATTTTTTGTTGTTGGTGGTGGTGGTGGTGGTTTTTGATTTTTTTTTCTCCCTTGTTCTTCACTTGGGGTTCATTGAGTTCTTCCGGTGTTGCTCAGTTTGACCAGATATTGGTTATTTCCTAAATACCCCCTCTGGCCCCTCTCTCTCTAGTCACCTCTATAGTGAGATGCCTGGTTTCACCCAACAACCCTCTGCTGCTACTTTGGATCTTTGATCCCCTACACATACACACACACACACACACACACACACACACACACAATCCCCAGGTGATTCATTTTAGACAGTCCCTGGGTCCCTGTTCCTCCTGCCAGGCCCAATCTGCCAATGATCTTCTGCAGTGTGCTGTTCACCTCCACAGTCCTTGCAAGTTCAATTTGTTGCCCCCCTTTCCTAATCAGCTGCCTGGCTATGTATCTTTTGAAAATATGAGATACAGTTGCAATCAGTGTTTCTAAGTCCTCCTGCTGCTTGTCTGAACGTCTGAGGAGTCCCAGGTCAGCCCATAATTAGCCAGCCTCCTCTGGGTGGGTGGCATTCTTACCTCTGAACGTCTGGTAAACTTTTTAGCTGGCTGCCAGACCTTGGAAACTTCACCTCTCCTGTGTTCTGCCTATCTCTGCATTCCTGTAAGTATTCTTGAGCTCCGTTCAGAGGTGCAGTCGAATTACCTGGGAACGGTTTCATCCCTTTGGGTCTGGTTTATATCACATAAGAGGTGGGTTGGAAACACATTTAATCTCAAGCTAATTATTTCCCTCTGCTGGACACCACCTTCTGAGAATTCCACCCAGCACCATGAGGCTTTCCAGACTGACTGGTTGGGGCTGGGGGCGGGGAGGGGGGGAAGAGATGTGATCCACAGCCATAGTGAATGCTGCTAGCCACTCTCTGCTCTAATCTCTTTGGATGGTTTAAGCTGCGGTGGTGGTTGTTTTCTGGGGCTTGGGATAGAATGCAGGCCTGTAGCACATTAGGCAAGCATTTCTAGTTCTCAGGAGCACCTAGTATCCAACAGTTTTCTCTTCAGTATCGGATTTGAGAAACCTCTCACAGTCCCTCTGACTCTCTCCAACACACACACACACACACACACACACACACACACACACACACACACACACAGTTTTCTGCTGGA
The DNA here is from genome assembly GCF_907164565.1 of Psammomys obesus. Classification (NCBI taxonomy): domain Eukaryota; kingdom Metazoa; phylum Chordata; class Mammalia; order Rodentia; family Muridae; genus Psammomys; species Psammomys obesus. Next base: position 3,435,161 of record NW_026596134.1, read on the forward strand.
TGCCATGGGGGAGTCTTGCCATCCTGGTGGTGGGGGTGGGGGTGTTCCTTTCCATATGGCCTTCTCTGTGTGCTCCAACCCTAGAGTTCTGGCACCCCGAGCTCTTCCCTGCTCAACTCTGTCTCCTCAACTAGGACCTCCCCAGAAGCTGTCTGACTTTTCCCTCCTGGAATCAAGACCTGGAATCTTAGCCCAAGACAAAAGCTAGGGCAATCACTCTTGTTTCCCATCTTTCAGCCATGTCCATCGTAAACCCCACTTTCATGTATCTGTCAGTGTTCTTCTAGTGGTGGTAGTGGTGGTGGTGGTGTGTGTGTGTGAGAGGGAGAGGGAGAGACAGAGACAGAGAGAACAGGGCTTTAGCCTGGATCTCACTGATTAGGCAAGGCTGGCTAATGGTGTGCCCCAGGGATCCTCCCGGCTCTGTTTCCTAAACTCTGAGGTTACAAGTATATGCCACCATGTCTAGCTTTTTTACATGGTTTCTGGGGACAGGACTCAGTTCCCTCATGTTTGCACAACCCACACTTAATCAGCAGGACTATCTCCACAGCCTTCTTTGTGATTTTACCTGAGACTCAGTTTGTTCTCTTTTCTGCCAGCTGCAAACATGGCCGCTTAAGCAGCCACGTTTCCTGAGTTGACTGCCCGTATCCCCAATTAGGCTTCAATTAGGCATCGGTTTAAATGTATATCCTGTTCTGCCTGAGAGGAGGGTACAGTCTCATCTGGGGATCTCCTAGTGTTTAAGTATAAAAAAGCAGCCCCTCTTGCTTTCTCAAGGAAGCCAAGAATGCGCTCAGGCTCTCAGAGGGTCTCGAAGGGTCACAGGCACAGAGGCTCCAGCCCAGAGTATCCGGAAGCCAGAGCTCATGACAGAATGGAAAGAAGTATGAGGGCCCGGCGGTGCCGGGGAAGACATGGCACTGAGGGCAGCGCCCTTGGAGGTGGCGACTGCAGGACGACAAGTGAAGGCTCCCACCAGCTGTTATTTCTCTCCCGCCAGGGCGGGGGCTCAGCCCTGGAGAGCAACCAGCAGTTCCTGCTGAAGGGCTCTCTGCCTGCTGAGCCATCTCTGGACCTGAAGCCCCCTCCTCTCTCCTTCTTGGCCTTTGCCTGTGGGACAAGGTCAAGGCCGCCAGCAGGCCAGCTCAGGGCAAGCTGGGGCCTCACTCACATGGCTGGACTGCCCAAGCCAAGGGGCTGCCAGGGTATCAGCTAATCCCTACAAGAGGCCGGTAAGAGTGGGTTTTGGGCCCCCTTTTCCATATTAGGAGCCAAAACTTCTGAGGCACTCAACTGGCGGAAGGGCCAACTCTAATCTTCCTGTGCTAGCGCCATGAGCTGCCCCTTCACCAAAAACCCCTGTTCCTTAAATCCCAGGGCATCCAGACCCCAGACTCTCAGCCTGGCCCATTGCCTAGGGAGAAATAAGACACCAGAGACCTCCTTGCCATGCCCTAGGCCTTCTAAGTCGAACAAAGCTGTACATGCCCAGTGCCATCTGTGGCTGGTAATGATGGATTGAGAGGGTGTGGGACGAGGGTCTGTCCTAAATAGGACATGCCGAGAGTCTGGCAGGAGACAGCTATTCCCTGGACTCACACATGCATGGGGCTAAAATTGGAGTTGAGGTAGTCTTGACTTTTTCCAACCTTGGTTCACCCATCCTTGGCCTTCAGTTGGGAAGGGTGGACAGGTGGTCCTGGCCCCTGGGCCCATGTGCCTGAATTCCTGCGTTCTCAGCAGAAGCCCTAAAATAGCCCAGGACAGGAGACTTGATGGCGCTGTAAGCTGCTTCCCTCTGAGCAGCCACGGGGTTTCTGTGGCCAGATACAGGGGCTAATCCCTCCTGTTCCCCAAGCCTGTGGTGATCTGGGGAGCTTAGGCACCAGGCAGGCCTGGCCCTGCATTTCTGCCCAACCTCTTGTTACCTGTGGGCTTAGGGCAAGTCTCCTAAGCCCTGTGAGCCTCCCGTTTCTCGTTTGTTCATGTTCTTTGTCCTTCCTGCCGTAGGGCCTTGGAGACTCACCATTCTCCAAAGTGCCTTAATTGATCCTTTTTCTCATTCCCGAAGTCCTACAGTCTTGCCTTATTCCTTCCACGGACTCAGAACCCCCAGAGTCGACTATGCACAGATTCTCCTGTGCTCCGAAGTGTACAATTTGCTTCTGCCTAAAGCCGCTGTCCTCTGTTGGTTTCAAGTGTCCCCAGTTGACATACAGGGAGAGCAGTGCAGCGGCTGCTTGAGTTTTCTGGCAGACAGCTGATTTACCAGGTTCCAACTTGGGGCCCAGGGGCCAGTCAGGGCCTTTGCCTGGTGGGAAGCAGGATGCAGCAGGAACTGATTATACTCAGGGGCTTATGTGAGTCTTACAAGAGTCAGTCAAGAAAGCTCTTTGTCCTGGTTTTTGGCTGAGGAAACTGAGGCTGAGGCCTACCAGTAAGTACATATTCAAGCTCCCACAGCCAACAGTGACCAGCCCTGACCATGACACCCAGTTCTGTCTCAATCCGGCATGTGTGTTTGTATCTCCACTAACATACACATACACCCAGGTCCATAGAAATTGCTAATAAAGGTCCCTTATTCTCATCCCGAAGCCACCAACTGTGAGAAGTCAAACAAGAGCTTCCTGGCACTGTGTCCCACATCCTGAGTTGTTTTCAGGGTCAGGAATCCGTATGTGTTGGATATGTTGGCCAAGACCCCAGGGCGGCCCTCTTGTCCAGTCTGAGCTCTGTAGCCACCTCAAGACTTTCGCCTGAAACTGGTGGGTGGGTGGGTGAGTAGGGAGTAATGATATCTTTTCCTAATAAGTCCTCCCCTTGGGACACTCAGGTGGCTTGGTGCCTGACAACTGTGGCCATTGCTGACCTTCTATTCGTGGACTGTAGCCGCTGTACCATTCTGAAAGGTCTTTCTGAAGTGGCAGCCTCCGCTTCACCACAAGAGCAGCCAAAGGACTTATCCTGTCTCCAAGGGCCTTAACTCTGCCCTCAGGTGACTTTCAGAACAACTATGGTCATGTTGCAGTTTCTTATGGACTCTGTCTGAACACTCATAATTTGTTGGGCTTTGTATGATGCCAAAGGAGGGTCCCCTCCTCTGGTCTCCAGGTGAGAAAGTTAGGGCTCCAAAGTGATGGGCTTAGTCCAGTTTGGGAATCTACGTCCACATGTACCTAAAAACCATAGCTGATCTTTTAGAGGGGTCATAAAGTCTGTCTCTCTGCAGGTGAGGAAAACAGGCCTGGGATCCCAACACACAGGAGCCAGAAGCAGGAGGTTTTCAACTTGGAGGTAAGTGGAGCGTATAGAGAGTGTCCTAGGCTTGGCTGAGATACATAGTGAGGCCCCGTCTCAAAACCCCTGCACAAGACCCGGCCCCATTTCCCAGCCCTGTAGAGCAACCAACCAACAGCGTAAAAAGTCTGCCTTTCACATTCTTCTCAGGCTACCTTTCTTAGCAGGCGGTCAAGGGCAGTGCCAGCGTGATGTGCCATGTTCCAGGCTATTTCCAGGCCCTGCTTCAGTTACAGGCATCTGAGATTTCCAACAGGTGGCAGGACCACCCAAATGTCCCCCAGTGACAAGTGGAACAGGCGCCTGAGAGTGGGACAGAGTCCGTGCAGGCTCAGTCCTGTACAGGCTGGAATGTACATGGGTCCTGGAGTCTGGTTTCAACTCTGCCTTCCTCTGCTACAGTCCATAAGCAGCCATTGTGTGAACAACAGCCAGAACTAGCCCCTCCTAACAGTTATACAGTTTCTTCCATTATCTGACCCAAAGCTGCCCATGTGTTAGAAGGACAAGGTTCCTGAAGTATCCAGGCTGGCTGTACGGGAGAGTAGTCTCTGAGTTTCTTCTCATCTGTGTAGGCCTACAGAGTTCTCTAGAGTGTCCACCCTGACAGTAAATATGTACTATGGGTTCTGAAAGCAAGGGCTGCAGAGTCGGTGGCTAGTCGGTGGCAGTACCTTCATCCATCTGGGGATGAGACTGAGAACCTCACCTGAGCGCAAAGTGTTTAGCGACATGACCTCCTTGAAGGTCCTCAGTAGCCAACTTTCTCTTGCCCTCTACTCCACCTTCTAAAGCTCTGTCTGCTCATGAAGAGATGGCCAGACCCTGGCTATTGTGCCTCAAGGGTGAGCAGAAAGGAGCTCCCACTATAGTCGTCCTTTGGATGGCTAGGAAGTGAGAGGGTAGGCAGTGCAGCTCAGGAACGGGGAGAGAGGAGCCCCACCAGGTTGGGGCATATCCTGAGACTTAGGCAGGCATCAGCAAAAGCCCAGGAACAGTTCTGTTAGACATGGTACCTCATGGATGGGGATTGGCTATGTATCGCAGGACGTACACTCGCAGAGGCCTGGGAGGGAGGCCACTATCAAACCCTTCCTCCTGCATACCACGGCCTTCTCCACCAGGCCAGAGGGTTGTGCACTAAGACACTGACCCAGAGGTGCCGTCTATACGTGTTGGGAGAGTTTCAGTAGGTCTTATCTTCCCATCGAGGGAGCTTGCCAAGATCTGCTTGTTCCCAGTCAGGGAGCCTGAGGAAGTTCTGTAAGAGGAGGCAGCAACGTCTAGGTGACCTGCCTGGGCCTCCAGCCAGGTAGGGTCCCCACCCCCAGCCAGGCTTCCCTGCCTGGGTTTCCCGGCCTTGAGCATTGGAAGGCTGCACAAAGATGACATTCATGGTGAGGCCTTAAGTCCTCTTCAGGATGAGGCAGGGTTTAAATAAATACATAAGGAAGTTAGATCCTGCAGCCAGACCAGGCTTGTCCAGGGCGGTGGGTGCAGCTCATGTTAGGAGAGAGAAAGCGCCCCTTTCATGTGCGCGGCCTCCTCAGCCCTGGGAAATCTGTTCCTCTCTGTCCACTTGTGGGGGCTCCCGTGCACTCTGACTCAGCAATGGGTAGATTACTCCACAGCAGGACACTGGCGGCGTCTTTTCACAGCCAGACACTATCTGGAGCCTAGATAAGAGCTTTAAGCTTCCACGGAGACACTTAGAATCTGGGATTCGTCTCTTCACCCCTTTATAAAAGGGTGAAGGAATCTCACGATGAACATCTAAGAAATGAGACACAGTGAACGTCAGAGCTGGCCCTGTCCCAGGCATCTGGACAAGCAAGGAAACTGAGGCCTGGAGCCCAGCACTGAAACTAGAAAGTTGAAATTCAAACCTCCCCCACGAGAATGTTCTGTGGGCCCCTGTGTGGGAGGGGTGTGTGCTGACCTTCGTGTGCTTGTACTGTGGGCAGCCACCACCCCCATCCTGCACAAACAGAGCAGGAAAGGCCTCTGCCTGACCTTTGACATTTGAAAAGATTTCTGTGTCTGGATGGCCTTTGACTTCTGAAGGGAGTCGCCAAGGCCAGGGGCCCAGTGACCTTCTGTTTGAAGCTCTGCTTCTGGTTCTGAGGTGATTTGAGTGCAGGAAGAGGGCAGAGAGGCCTGACCACAGCAGCCAAGCAGGCAACTATCCTCTGGCAGGCCTGGGAGGGACCCTGTGTCAAGGTCTGACAATGACAGAAATATGGAACTACATCCCATCCCTCATGGGGGAACCTGGTTCTCCAAACCCAGATCCTTTTAAAGAGGGAATTTTGGAAAGAGTAGCCATCCTCTTGCCATAGCGCTGTCTGGTGGAGCTGCAACTCAGAAAAGCACGCTCTTGCTGGGCCAAAAAACAGGGTAGGGAGTGAGACTCTCATGTCTTTAGCTCCACTCAGGAACGAGGGCCCTTTTGAAGAAGTCCCACCTCCCCCTAAACCTTCAGCTCTTGCAGTCCCTCACTGGAAAAGGGCCTCTGGGGAAAGGCAACAAACTGCCCAGTTGGGGTCAGCTCTATCTAGCTGATTGATAAATGAGTAGTCATCCTGGCTGGGTAGGATCCTTTGACATAGATAGATGGGGAGGGGGCACCACATCCTGGGATCCTTTCACCCTCCAAGCAAGGCACAGCTCCCCACAGCAGTCCCGGAAGGCTGAGGAAAACAGGCACCGGCTCCCTCCTTCCGTGGCTCCTATCAAGCTCCCCTTCTTCCTATGCATTTTGCGTCCCCTGTCGCTGTATAACCTCCCTTTGATTTAAAAGAATTCTTCAAATCACCTGCCATTGTCGGCGTTTGGGTCGGCACCACCTTTTTAGAAGACCATTTCAAATGCCCCTTTGCGGTGTGTTGTTGCACATACGGATGGAAGGCTTGGGTCAATTTTTTCTACCCCAGCAGCTCTATGTATAATATATATATATATATATATATATATATATATAATACATATATTATACATATACATACATATATATTATATATATATATACATATATATATATATATATATATATAAAATAATCGGTGGCCTCGTTGCCCATCCTTAGAGAAAAGGCTTGATGAAATGCATCCATTTAAGGAACACTATTTACTACTCAATTGACAGACAGAATGAAGCCAGGCGGCATGCACGGGCAGGGAGAGTCGGGAGCGTGTTGTTGGGAGCAAAGACAAGTTGAAGGGACCGTCTGTGTCGGATGATCCCATCTGTTAAAAAAAGCGTGAGTGTGTACATATTTAGTTAAATGACTGGATATGCCTAAAAATATTTGGAAGGAGCCACAGCAACCAGTCAGCAGTGATTATTTTGGGGGAGCTACATTCTTCCCTATCTGAATCTGTTACAACAAGCTACTCCTGTCACGTAACAATTAAGATTAGCAGCAAGTGACTTACCTTCAGAGGCCGTCAGGGCTCCAAGGGAGCATGCCATAGTCACCCCGTGGGCTTTGCCTAGTGCCCGTTTGAGCCCTATCTGGCGGGAGAAGTCCCTTTCCAGTAGTGGTCTGGTTTACTGGGTATCTACAGAACTAAGTTGGCCTTGTCTGCTATGCATTTAGATCAATGGAGCTTTTTGCTTCTTTGTGGAAGTTGGGTAGACACAGACAATGGGACTGAAACCATCTAGAAGCCACTCTCAAGTGATGATGGACCCGCTGCCTTGTCCCCTCAGCTCTTTCTCGTCTTTCTCTCTCTGTAGCAACCTTTGAATTTTGCCCCCAAACTCTGAGGAGGTATCCTGACAGGCTTCACAACAGAGCTAGATGTGGGCACAGGAGGCTGCCTGGGTCTTCACCGGGGTAAGTGGGTCTGTACCATCGGTTGCCAACATGACACCAAAAGGACAGACATGTACTCTGTGTCCCTTCTGGAATAGGGGCTTCGCAAAGTTCAGACTCTGAGGTATTGTCCCACAGACCTGGAATCCTTTCTCGGGAGCATGTTCTATAAGGAGAGAGAAGGAAAGGGGAAGGAAGGATTTTGGAAGACAATGAACTCTTGTCCTGGAAGTTGATAGGAGAGGTTGGGGGAGGGACAGGGATCATCCACTGAGGAGCCCCCGTTACCAATCCCAGCCATGGTGATAACTCCTCTATCTTTTCTCCCCACCCCTGTCCCACTTACCTACCAGGGGCTTATTAGTTGTGGTTTGGTCCACTGAGGAGGATAGATGACACCACCATCCACATGCACACACACCCAAGACATTTACATTGTTTTCAAGTGGAAAAGCAAATGAACAGACAAGAAAACAGCCATCTCATGGTGGCCACCTGTGTTTGCAGTCACCCAACAAGAGCACAGGCCAAGGGCAACACCAGGGCAATTGTGAAGGACACAAAGACTGTTGCGTGAGCCACTCTGCAAATCCACATCGTAGTACTCTCCTCAAGCTTGGAATGATCCCACGCACAACCATCCCAACTATACACTCAGCTCTATATGCTCATCTCTTCACAGGAGCAGGGTGTACTGTTTTTATGTGATTGTGAGCTTCCGCAGCATATTGGCTGAGCCTGGTCTGCGAACAGGACTTTTATCAGGCTGCCAAAGGAATGATACACTGTTACACATCCAGGAAGCTGTTCTGGGTAGCTGCGGATGTTCCAGAGATAGAGCTTTGAAAGACACTTAGGTAGTCCACTGAGTCAACCGGGAATAAGGCAGACTGTGCACCCGTCTAGGGGGCCACCGCCCCTGCTAGTCAAGAGATGAGAACGGGCTGGATCGCCCTCCCTGGAGGAGTCAAAAAGCCAGTGACAAGAGTAACCCCACTTCAGGGCTCAGCAGGGTGCTGGACACAGCAATGATATGCCCACTTGACTGCTGAAGTGCCCAAGATGCCGGGAGGTTAGACTCCTGCCCCAGCCGTGGCACTAGCCACAACACAGGTAGCCTGGGGCCCGGATCTTTCCAGACCCCAGCCTGTCTCCATGTCCAGATGCCACCCTGGGTTCGGATAGGATCTGCCTGGGACCTCCGGCAAGAATAGAGAAATCAAGTCAGCCCTAATTAAATCACACACAGAGTCTGGAGGACGGGGCCTGTGCCACCTGCCTGTAGCCCTCATTGTACCCAGTTAATCCTGTCCAGGTGTCTTCTGGCGGCCCCTGATCAATTAGTCACTGCAACTGAAGCTGAGTGTAATTAATTATTCAATTTTGAGCTGTTCCAGCTTAATGCGGCTGAAGTGACATCATGTAGCCGGGGCGTGCTACAGGCAAGGGACAAAGGCGGGCAGGGCTGAACAAAAGCCCCCTTGCAGTGCACCTGACCTGTTCTCAATCGGTGCTAATCCTCCCGGCCTCACAGAGCGAGCCCACTCACCTCACACCCGGGCTGAGCAGGCGTGCACACCCCCACATGGGCCTGCTGACCCCAGCCTGCACCGGGAGGCTGGACCTCTGGGTCAGTGACCCTCATTAATCAGTTTTCTGTCCCCTCTCGGATCTGAGTCCTGCTTTCCCCTCACCCCAAAGTGTGAATCTGTAGCTCTGAGGGGGCCCGCACAGGATCCTCCTATTGCCACTGCTCTGTCCTAACACCAGGCACGAGGGGATGTGGGGGGCCTGGAATCCCTAAAGTGAGGACTGGATCTGAGGAAAGGCTGAGCAGAATCCCAGCAAAGCCTTTCCTACATGAGGCCCACCTTGAAGGCAGTAAGCTGCCCTAAGGTTGATTGTCCTTCACTCCTCTGTGGCCTGGGGAAACCCTTCTCTTCTCTTTCTTCCCAATTAGACCTCAGAACCAGGACCTACCTCCTGACCTGTCCCTGGCTCCCTATCGCCTCAGTCAAGTCCTCATGTACAATCTGGCTACAAGTCCCTGGGATCTGCAAGTTCCTGACCTCTTCGTCCTCCTCTTCCTCCTCTGTCACATGGGATTTGTGGCCACAGAGCCTATTCCTGGCTTCCAGGCTTAGAGTGGCCCCTGCAAGTTCTACTGCCCTTCTTTTGGGGTCCTGGGCCCAGAGGCAGGCAGCTCTCCAGATCTCACAACCACCCAGCCCTCTCTTGGGTCTCCCTCCCTCTTACACTAGGTCCTGACGAAGTGTTTACAGGCACCTCCAGCTCAGGCCAGTGACCTTTCTCCCTGGCTGTGTTTTCTGGGCACCTAGCTCTAAGCTTAGCGCTTAATGGACCCTCCAGAAATGTTTGCTGAATTCATGAAGGAAGAAATGATTAAATCAGTCAAATTGAACTCATTATCTCCCCCCTTCCTTTCACCAAGAGAGAGACCCTGAGCCCTGCACGTAGATAATGGTGTCATTATCAGCCACTTGGCCCGCCCAGCTGCCAGGCCATCTCTACTCTCTTCGTGACACACCAGCAAACCAATGAGCTCTCTGGCTAGCTCAGAACAGACCCCAGTCCTGCATATTTCCTGCCCCCCCCCTCATAGGCTGGGTTTGGGGCTTATTGTCTCTCCCTAGTGCCTCTGTCCAGGTCCATCTTGTGCTCTGCCTCCAACATCACCCCTACAGCCTATCGCCAAGGTGGCTCCTTACTGGCCTTTCTGAAACACCAACTGGACACAAAGTGTTGTGCTTTCAAATGTCCAGATGGCTAGAGTAGAGAGGTGTGGGAGACTGCTTGCCTAGTGTTCACGAGGCTCTGGGTTCCACCCCCTGTGACTCAGAGATAATGAACACATGAAATAAAATGCTCAGGTGATCCAAAAATTCAATTTCTGGGCATGCTCTAGGAAAACAAAACAAAACAGAAAACAAAAACAAGCCAGCAGGAGCTCCGACAGAAACTTGCTCATCCATATTATGAGCAGTGTTGGCCACTGCAGGCTAACAGTGGAGACAGCAAAGTGTCCCCAAATGGAGTCCACCTGATGTGGTCAACAGGCACAGTGGGATAATGCCTGACTTATAAAACTCAGGGCACGGGCCAGGCATGGCGCTGCACGCCTTTATCCCAGAACTCAGAAGGTAGAGGCAGAGAGCCCTGTGAGTTCCCTGTCTCAAAAAAATAAAAAAATAAAAATAAAATGGCGTCTAGGAAGGCATGGCAGCAGGAAACTGCAACGGGGTGAGCCATCAGGATGTTGTTCTGAATAAGATGAGACAGATGAGAAAGGATGGATCCCACACAGATCCACTCATGTGATGGACCCAGGGGAGCCAGATTCATAGACAGGAAGCAGGCTGAGGACGGGGTGGGCGAAGAGCATTGCTTTGTGGGAATGGAGTCTGACTGGCATTGGCAGTGATGATGGGAACACAATGGATGCTTTGTGCCTGGCCTTAAGGGAAAGGTCAGAAAGGTTGGGTTTAGGTGATGTCTACAGTGATAGGCAGTATGATGACGGTTTTGTCCACAGCAGACCAAATGTATGGCGGGTCCCACAGAAGCGTAAGAGCTGACAAATTCCCACACTCGTGGTACTTCTTCCCCTTTCCTCTTTTCCCCCTGATACTGAGACTAGAACCGGGATCAGACATAGGCCAGGCAAGTTCTCCATCACCAAGTCCCATCCCAGTTTGCCTCTTTGTATTTCTTCTGGTCTTAGATGTGTTCTGACCTGACTCCTTACCATGTTCTAGCTGCCTGCTGTGTTCACAGAGGCCTGTGCTGCATGCGGCTGCAACCTGGGTGTACTGTGCTGAACATCCAACTCAAGTGTGCCATGGACTGTGCTGGCCAGCTTGCTATAGGGACACTAGAATGTGCTCACAGTGACCAAAGGACCTAAGTCCAATGCATCTTTTAGAACATGTTTTTGTCATTATTTGCCCTGTTCTTATATCTTAGCATGACTTTTAAGTGCCCTCAAGTTAAAAAAAAAAAAAAAAAAAAAAAGCAAAATGTTCAAATACCTGAGAGATCTGTGCTCCTAACTTCCATGAGCCTGCCCCAGCACCTCTTCTGGTTGTGGGGCCTCATGAACCCCCATGCCCTCCACTTTGCCTTCCCATTCCCCACTCTGGGTAAGCTCCCCCATTAAGGTCTCTGTCTCAGTCCAAGTCTTTCTCTGCTTCCAGACACTCTGACCACACCACCAGGCCATACCTACTTAGCACCTTTCCAAGGCTGGAAAGTACCCTGACTTTTTCTCCCCACCCCACAGAAATCATGGATAAACACTTGGTGAATTAATGAAGGGGGAATGAATGTGTGGCTTGTTTGTGCATAGAACACCCATGAAGTCTTCCTTGTTTCCAGCTCTGATAGCCCCAGTGCACCGAATCTCGAAAAGGAAAGGGGCCGAGTGCAGCAGAGAGGGGAGCCATGGACCAGCCTTTCTTTGAGCAGCCCTACGAACTGAAAAGGTATGCGTGTTTGGTGACAGCCCATCCATCAGCTGGTGTGTTTATGCAGTCAGCATAATTGGTTTCTGTATGTGAGATGCTTCAGGAAGGAGGAAGAAGAGAGAGAGTGTGGAGGCACAGGGGATGGGACAGTGCAGTCTATAGAGCCAGGGTGTCAAGCCCAGGATGTATGCAGGGAAACCTGTCCCAGGAAAGAACACGCGCACTTCAGCTGAATCCTGAGAAGGTGCCGGAAGGCCCTCGAAGCTTTCAGTATAGCAGCCGTCTTGCTGGAACAATTGGGATGGAGTAGAGTAGAAAGACTCCAGAGAACAAACAGCCTCCCAAAGGAAGCCTAGAGGGTTCACAGTGATTCCCATTAGTGGGCAGGACAAGAGCATGTCCTGCTATGAGACCAGAGTAGCACCATTAAGAGAATGAGCCTTCAGCCCTGGAGTTGGCCTTGGGTGTGGCCACAAGTCTAAACTGGACCCTGCTAAGACAGAGGGAAAAGGACCAAGATGCCAAAAGTAGCCAGACTGGAAACATCCTCTTAACCGTGAGGCTTCTGGGGTCCCTCTCAAGGCCCAGGTTTTAGAGGAAGGGATATCCAGATAGAGTATAGCCTCCTGGCCTTTATTTTTTGGTATGGGGTGAGCACTTGTTTAGGACCCCTGGACAGAGGGGAGGGGCAGTAGGAGATCCTAAGGGCCAGATTTCACTAGGTGACTGTGTGTGGAGATCTCTGGGACTGCCCGATACCCCGAGAGCCTCTTGAGTCAGCCATTGTAGCTCTGGGCTGGCTGGGTTCCCCACAAGGTCATGTCTAATTGTCCTGTGGCCTAGCCGATTAGCACAGTTACCAGCAGCTCAGGAAGGAGGTGGACTTCCGAGCGCCAGGAATTAAGCTGAGACTTTGCAAGTTCATGCTTTTGCCTGCCCCAGAGAGCAACACGGATACCCGTGGGCAGCGCTGGGTCTCATCCAAGCTGGGCTCAAACGCTCTCATTTGTTGACTAATGTGGCCTCGTTTAAAGACCAGTGTCCCCCTCAACTTAGTTCTTAATCAGGAAATCCCACTTGGGACCCCAGAACCGAATTTTCCCCAGAAGCAACCCGGAAGGAGGAGCGGAGCCCAGCAGGGCAGGCTGCGCCCTGGCATAGGAAGGGGGACACCAAACCCATGGCTTTCTAAGAAAGGCTGTTGGCCAGCGTGTGAGGCAACGGCGTGCCCACATGGCCTGGCCACAACCAAGTCTGCCTGGGTAGATTCTCCAGGAATCACTGTGTCCAGAGAACGTGGTCAGAGACGGTAGAAGAAAAAAGAAGGTTGTTCTCCAGGACTTGTCTTAGAAGGGGCTGAGGATGGCACCCCTGGGGAGCACAGCGGACATCCTTAGAGCTTGGAGAAAGGCAGGGCCAACTTAAAAAAAAAAACAACCTTTTAATATTACAGCATGTCCAGCATATGCTATGATACAGAGAGGAGCTGCTAACTGCCACACGCCTTTCCCAGGAACTGCGGCCATCGGGGCACTCTCTTGTAGGCTCCATCTTAACCCAGGGAGACTGTAGATGAGCTAGCCTCTGCAACCTGGGCAGCTCCACCCAACATTTCTTTCTACCATGGTAAGATTTTGGAGAACCTTTGCCTGCACCCTTGGACAACTCTGTCTGTGCCCTTGGAAAGCCCTCTGTTGAGATGAGGCTGTCCCCCTCCCACACTACACACATGCGCACAGGACTCTCTGGAAAGTCCCTCTGTGTCTTTTGAGGTAGTCCTGGAACAGGTGACTCGAAGGTGCCCAAGAGCTACTTTAGGCATCAGGAGACTGCCACACGCCACCTGACACTGTCAGAGCTCCAGCACCCACTTGATGAATGTGCTGAGCTCTGAAATAGGCTTCAAAGCTAGGGACATGTAAGGTTCCAAATCCAGGCTCCTGGGGCTATTGGATTTCATGATTTCTTCTGCAGCCTTGGTTACGGGTTAGCACGAATCTTCTCACCCCTTAATTATAGTCCTGGCATTCGAAAAACACACCAACACCTCTCCCTCCCTTGGCGCCATCTCCTCATTCCTCCGAACTCCCAAAAGCCATGCAGGCCAGAGTTAATCCCCTGTGCTGTTTATGACTATCCCTGTCCCCATGCTCCCCAGCTGACCGCACACTCCCTGGCCCTTGCCACCACCTGCCTTATAAGGCAGTACTGCCCGCTAGAGATGCTACTTTGGGAAGACTGAAGGGGACACAAATGTCAGGATCTTTTTTTATGTGCTGAGCCAAGCCATTCCAAGAGCCTGGAAAACAGGCGGTGTTCGGCCCCCCCAAGCACACTTGGACATACGCTGTCTTCCCCGGGGGTGAGAGGTGGAGGAAAAGCCAATAGCTGCTTCTGCTGCATGCCAATAGAGCAAAATAAAACATTTAGACATTTTCCTCTCTCAACTGCAAATCTGATTTAGGTCTGATGCCTGTCAACCAAATGAATTAAAATGGACAAATTTAAACCTCAGCTCCATCTCTGTACAGAGGACGGGAGACCCTTCGTGATACAGATGAGAATCTCTTCTTCTTTATTCCCTGACTGTGTACTTGTAGGAGGAGACTGCAGAAAAGCCAGAGGGAGCCTGTTGGGGTGACCACTGGGCTTTGGAGGCAAGGAAAAAGGAAGGGTGGAGGGAGAAAAGCCCCCAGGAGCAGAGAGGAGGCAAGCTGGATCTAAGGGATATGAGCTAAAGATGGCTGGGGAAGGAGGTGTGCCTTTGAACTGATTCCACTCTGGGCTGCAGGAAAAGAGGAGGAATGGGACAGGTCTACATGGCCCTAGGTCATGCCACTCCTTACTGTGCTTCACATGGCCAAGAAGAAAACAGACATACTGGCAATTTTAACATTAACTTGAGAAAGACATCAGGTCATACAGAGTTGAGACAATACCAGCCACTTAGCTCGGAATAAAGACCCGCAAGAGGGGATGTGGGGCAGGAAGGAAGGTTTAGGTGGGCCCAAGAGGACCCCCTCTCCAGGAGAGACCCCACCCACATACGGCTCTGCCATACTGTCCCCAGATCATAGATGGGGTACTCCTGCCTTCTCACACCTGCCTGTTGGCTTTGTTCCTCCATAGGAAAAGGAGCACTGAAAGCCAGCAATGGAAACACATGCCTGCCTCTTGTGTAGTCTTCCCTTCTGAACCCTCAGCACAGATAAAATCCCACGGGGAAAGTTATAGTGTCGGGATGAGTATGTTTCTCAAGGACCTTCGTGTGCTCTGGCTCCCCTCCCAAGCTATGCAGGAATGAGCCTTTCTGTAATCCCCAAAGGGCCTCCATCAGTGGAGGGTAGAGGGACTCCTCTCTCAGTACCACAGCACCTACAGAAACCCCTAGTACAAGAGCTGGGCAACAATCAGCCTGAGGGAGCTGTGTATGTGGAAGAAGCCTGTGAGAGTTTCAAGGAAACGGTGGCCTGGCGGAGGACACCAAAGCCAGGGAGGCTACCGAGACGCCTCTCCCCTGAGACAACTCCCAAACATGAAACCTTTCAACCCTTCCTCAGAGGGCTTGGAGGTAGAAGTTTGTTACCTTCTACTCTCTCGTGAAGGGAAGTCCAGGCAGGCCTTGTTCTGGAGACCCCGAAAGGCGAGGTACAATGCCCCTTTTCCTCCCGTCCGCACTTTGCTGGCTATTTGGGGTCTTTCCTAGTGGCTGTGGGTCTAATCTGTCTGGGATATAGCCAGCTCTGAGGATTACTGAACAGCTGCCCCCGTGCCCTCCCCAATGCCCCGCCGCTCCCTCTGTCCATTCCTGTCTTGGGCCTGAGAGCAAGGATACTTTGCATGTAGATCAAGAGGCTTTTCTCACTCCTCTTAGGTCACTGAACAGGAATGGTGGCATTTGCTGCCTCTGCACATGGTGGTAACTGGATCAGCAGAGAGCCCCTCACCATCCTCCTACAAGGCCTGCGCCATCCTGAAATAGCCCGAATGTATGTATGGTATCTTCTGGAACAGATCAACCCAACACTTGAACATCTCTGGTATCTTGTTTATGCTTGGTAGTTACCAACAAGGCAGGTGGGATCCACAGATTCATTCCTGTGAGGGCTCTGGATCAACAGCACACATATCTTCCGAGGCTGGGGGCTGAGATCAGCACCCACACAAGCTGCTGCTTGATGGATGGCCTTCATGCAGCTGATGTCTGCAATCACAGGCTGGGCCCTGATCCAGGACCCTAACTCCAGCTTTCTCCTTTTATAGGAAGAAAAAAACGAACCCAGAAAGATGGCAAGAACTGCACACACAGGCAGGGACCCAGGTGGACTGGGCACCCCGAAGTTGACAGGGGAAAGTATTGATTCTTGAAGCTGAGCTCTGCAGAGGAAAACAGGCACAGTGAAACTTCTACGTGCATACTGGCCACCAACACAGCGGATAGTTTGTTGCCTTTATGCTTTGCAGTAGTGGCCTCCTGTGCATTGTGGGATACTATCAAACTATGGTCTTCTACAGGTAGAATACTCCCATCTGTTCAATAAAAAATAAAAGTTAAATGATAACTTTAAATGATTTCAACATATAATGTTTTTGATATGTTAGGAAAAAACTGTAACATTTTATATATAATTATGGTAAATGCCTGCAACAAAATTTTAAGTGAAAACCAACAGAAAAGTATGTGTTATGTTACAACAAAAGTATAGACTGAGGGCCAGTGAGGAGGTTGAGTGGAAAAATGCTTACTGCCAAGCCTGACAATCTGAATTGAACCCCAGGACCTACGTGGTGCAAAGAGAAAACTGACTGCGGCACACCCACCCACCCACCCACTCACCCACTCACCCACACCCATACACACAGCCCGCACATATGAAACGACATTTGCAAAAATTATGAAGGAGATATGCTAAAATTATTAGTATTGGTTATCTTGAAGTAGTGAAAAGTAATTTTTTTGTTTGTCTTTCCATGCTAGAATCAAACTCAGGGCTAGCATGTTTTAGGCAAATGCCCTACTGTGCAACTCTATCTCCAGCCAGCAGTGTGGGTTTTTATGAATATCATTTTTTTTCTCTTTTGTACTTGCCTAGTTTTTACAAAATTCTATAGAGCTCTGTAAGCAGAGAAAGATTGCTTAAGAAAAAGAATAATAGTGAGTTTAGAAACAGCAAGAACACTTTTCTGAAGCCTCTGTAGGCGCTGCCCAGTGTCCCCAGGGTAAAGGCTCTTTCCCACTGAGCACACTGCCGCTGAGGGCCGGGCTGAGCCTGATGGCTATGCAGGGGACGGCCTGGGCTGATAAGAAGCCTGCAGGGTCCTTTCTATTTACTGCTGGCTGGAGACACAGAGTCTGCATCCACACACACACATGCCTTTGCTGCCCAGCAATGTTCAATGTTCAATGGAAGCCACTAAGCCTATAAAACCCTAAGAGACACGGGGTCCAGTCTGATGCCTCCCTGGAAAGCCCAGGGTTCCCTCTCACAGAAAAGCCAAGGCTCCAGAAGGTTCTGGCACGGAGCTGTGTCCTTAGAGATACAATGACGCGCACAGCAGGAGACAGAGAGTTTGGGGGACCAGGGAACCCTGTAGAGAACAGAGAGGGTAGGCTAAGCCATGTGACTGTTAGGAGAAGATATCAAAGCTGGTGGAGAGACAGGAAAAGATAAGCAGGGTCAGGGTTAGATAGCCTTTGTTTGTTCTGCTTGAGGCAGATTTGGAGACTGGGGAACAGTGACATTTTATTAGCTTTCCCCTCCATGTGTTTTCTGGGAGAAATCTCTGCCCAGCAGGCAGATCTGAACCAGCCATTTCCTTTCACTCAGATCCCCCAAGACTACCTTCTAGCAAAGAGCAGAAGATCCTTGTATTATGCTTAGATAACCCTTGTTAGGGTCCTCAGTCAGAGTCAGGGGTTGGAGGGGCCGTCTCTGATGTGGAGAACACAACAGACACTCACATGCAAACCCAAAGGTACCAGGCACCCAACGCCTACTCTTTCCTACCTTCCTGAGGTTGGTGGGGATCCCAGTAGGATAGTGTCAGAGAGAGGGGTGATGCCCTCCCTTGGGATAGGTTGCACTGAAGAGCTCTAAACCTAAAAGGTCCTTGTGGAAACAAGGGAACAGTTTGAGAAAGTCAGAGTCTCTTCCCACGACATTAGAGACATCAGAAACCATTGCCTCCAGAAGCGGGGAGCAGGGCCAGGGAGCCCAGGGCAGTGCTGGTCCAGGCCCAGCCAAGCAGACCAGTAGGATCAGTGCGAGCATGCTGCCATCGTGTGGAGGTCTGGCCCAGAAGGCCCCCAAGAGCCTTGGGACACCCCCCCCGGGCCCCCACTGAGAACCTCTCAGGCCAGGGTACCTCTGGTCCCCAGACCACAGGCCTGAGTGGGCCCAGATGGCTCTGGCAGTGTGGCTTGGCTGAGTTGTGGCATCCTGGGGCCTCCTACCTTCCAGGATAGAAAGGTAGGTGTTTTGAACAAGCAAACCTAATCCTAGAACCTGTCAAGAGAGATTGACAGCCCAGGAAGGGGCAGTCAGGCTGGAGCCAGATCCATAAACCAGCTTTTCTGGCCTAGAGCCCAGAGATCCACCCTGCCTTCCCTCTACCCTAGTCCTCTTGGAAGGGTGGACACTGCAACACCTTGAGCACTCGCCGGAAGGGTCCACTTCTCCCCTCATTACCATACTGCCTTCTAGGTGCCCTTCCTGCACACCTTGTGTTACAGGGGTGTCCAAAGCAGCAAAGAGAAGCACCTATTCCGGCCCCGGCCCCAGCCCCACCTTGCATGCCTGGGGCTCCTTCCTATGACGCAAATGAGGAAGAGGCTCCTTCCTGTGCCCTCTTCCTTAGCTGAGGGCACCACTCGCTTCCCTCCGAGTAGGCAGTGCTTCCTCTCTTTTAAGCACCCACCAATTCATCAAAAAAGTATAGTAACCTGGTAGGGGAAGGTCATGAGTTCAAGACCAGCCCTGGCTACTTAGTACGACTCTTTCAGCATTTTTTATTTTAAAGATAGTGTCTCATTTATTCTGGGCTGCCCTGGAACTCATTATGCAACTTCTGTTCCACTTTGCTCCACTTCTAGCTCCAGAATGCTTGGATTGCAGGCCCGCCCCACCAAACCAGGTTTTATTCTGTGCTAGGGATTGAACCTAGGGCTTTGTCAGGATAGGCAAGCATTCTACCAGCAGAACTACATTCTTAGCCCTGCTAGACCTTGTATTTAAAAAAAAATAATAATAATCCATAGTGGCTGTCTCTCTTGGGGTCCCCTAGGAGGCAGACACTCCGAGAGATACTAAAGGGACACTCAGCACAGAGGGATGCAGGAAGGGTTATGGGTTATGCCAAGGTTAAAAATGTTATGGATAGAAGAAAGCTCCTGGTACAGGTGTGTAGAGTGCACCTTCCTTGGGCCTGCTGATGGCAATGGGGGGGGGACAAATGGGCCAGGACCTTTGCCCTTCTGGACACTTAGCAGAGTGTGGAGAGAGGGAGAGACTCCAGGACAGACTCTCTTGGCCCGACGTCTGAGCAGGGGCTCATGCTTGCTGCTGGGCTGGCACTCAAGGAGACTGTCACGGAGGAGCAGAGGCACCACCTAACGTGTGTCTCTCCCAAACAGTGGCATCTCCTGCAGCAGAGGGGGTTCCCTTCCTCAAACTTAGGATCTCAGAAGACACGCTGTCCCAAAGGACAAGTCAGCCAAAAAGACAAGACCTTGCCTGGGATGTCTCCCCTAGGTAGCCGCTCTTTGCTTGGCCCTGACCATTTGTCCCATGTTCCCACAGGCTCCTGGTCACCTGGGTTCTGCCACATCTGGACAGTGGAGGTACCAGCTAATGGAGGGGCGTTAAGTCAAGGATTTCTTCCCTGTTCCTCCCTTGGAACCTGGGTCCAGCCAATAGCTGTGGTTTCCTCCTGTCCCTAAGACAATATTTGCCTACCTCCCTTTTGGCCCTGAGGTGTGTGTGTGTGTGTGTGTGTGTGTGTGTGTGTGTGTGTACTTATTATCATATCTATGCAGTAGCAAATATCTGTTTTATTTTTTAGACATGGCTTGTTTTGTAGCCTTAGATTGTCTGGAACACACTATGCAGACAAGCTGGCCTTGAACTCACAAAGATCTAGCAGTTTCTGCCTCTCGTACTGTGATTAAAGGCATGCGTCACCACAGCTGGCCAGTACTTTCATTCTGTGTGCTAAATATTAGTCTTAGCTGGGAAGGAGGTTGGGAGAACTTTGTTGCCAAAGCGTAATGGATGTAAAGTCACCCTACTCCTTCTCTTTTCCTTCTTCCCTTCCTTTTCTTCTTCTTTTTTTTTTCCTAATGGTATCATGTAGTCCAGGCTTACCTCAAAGTTGCTGTGTAGCTGAGGATGACCTTGAATTTCTGATCCTTCCGCCTCCCCCTTCCAAGTGTCCTGCACTGTTACTCTGCTATGGATCTATCCCGGGGCTTTCTACATGCTCAACCAACATCCTGCTGGCTGCATCACCAACTCTCTACATGCTTTCTAGAAGCAGATGGGATTTCCATGTGAAAGCTATGCTTGCTGTACCGGAAGGAAGGACCCCACTCTTACCATGAGAGAATTGTGTGCAAATCAATGCTGGGGGCTGGGCCCTTAACTCGAGACAGCTTGTAGGCCATGGAAAAGTTGTGGTACCTTTGTATGCTTTTCCCTTATTGGCTTGTGATGAGCTCATTGGTTTAGTTCTCAGATCCAGTTTAAAACCATCAAGGGGCAGAGCTAAAGTTCTCCCATCCCCAAACTGCCTTCCAACATGGCAATTTCTTATGGTGTAACAGAGTGGCTTTCAGCACTACCCAGTGTCATTTCAGGCCCTTGGGAGCTTCCACATTCAACACATGGCTCTAGACACAGCTCTGGCTCATCCCAGCTGTCAGAACACCTTTGAGAACTAAAAGGCTTGTCATGCCCTTGCCTAAAAACCCCAAGAATTGAAAAAAAAAAAAAAAAAAAAAAAAAAAAACCTCAAGTCCCAACCGAGGCTGACAAGACTACGCAGGATCTAGCCTTGCTGACTTTCCCATCTCCACCTCACCTCTGCTTTACCCTCCGGGCACTCCACAAAGGCTCTGTTGTTGAGCTGCATGGGGCCTCTGCCTGAGCCTCCTTTCTCCCAGCCACTCCCGATCCACCTCATTGCCTCCTATCCGTCATATCTGCGAATGCACCACCTCCTCCGAGATGCCCATTCAACCCCACATCACTATGAAGGCCTGCTCTTTCCTTTGAGAGCTTTTGGCATAGCCCTCCTCTTTTGTGGCTCATTGGACCTCTCAAAGGCTCTCTTCTGCCTTCCAGGAGCTGGGGAGCTAAGGTGAATCCTTAAAACTGGAGCCCTGTGTGGAGGTCCAGCTGCCAGGGCTTCCTGAGCTTGACTGTGCACAGGGGAGAGACACAGACAGACAGACAGACAGAAACAGAGACAGAGGAATGAAAATTTCCTCTCTACTGGAGGATGGGGTAGACTTGCAGAGAAGGTTCCAGACAAGCTTTTAGAGTGGCTGATTGAGAATTTACGGAAAGGTCCGCAGGGTCTCCTGGCAAGCCTGGTGCTGGTGATTAAAACAAAATGACCTAATAAACATCCCAGAAGCCTTTGCACATGTGTCCGTATAGGGAGACTTGAGAAAATTAAGGGGTGAAGTGATTTTTTCCTTCCCCCAGCAAGAAAGATGGGGCCACTTAATTAGAGCTATCCTTAATCTTGGACCAAGTAGGTCTAATTTCTTCAGATGATTCTCCATTATATTAATTTCTTTTTTTCCCTTTTCTGAAGGGTGACTGGACAGCAGGGCCCAGAGCACTTATAAGATCCTGCCTCATTTTCCTCTGATGAGCACATATCTCCTCCATGCTCGTTATTTCCACAAGGGAGAAGACCTCCCAGTGAGCTGGGGAGGCTAGCAAGAGAGCTGGAGAGAGATCAGGCGGCTTGTCCTCAACACTTGAACTCCCAGCAGGGGCTTCATTAGCACCGTGGCAGGCAGCCTTCGTCAGCCCAGGGAAGAACAGCACCTCACAGGGCTGACACCGTCTGCACGCTGGCACTGGTGGGGTGGTGCTGTGTTGAGCAAGTCCCTGAGAGGCCTGATGTACCCCACTTGGAAATCTTACTCAGTCTTTGTTCCCATTCCTTTCAAAGCTAAACAACATCAACACACGTGCGCGCGCGCGCACACACACACACACACACACACACACACACACACACACAATCATCATGGTGGAGAGGAGAGAAAGCCGGGCCCCACAGAATCCAGAAATGTTGTACATTTGACGGTTGGGAAACCTGAGGCCCGAGCTCAGCAGCTGGCAGAATGGCTCAAAGACTGTTTATCCCTTTCTGCCACGTCTCTGCTCTGGAAAGACCCAAGTCTTCGAGGAGATTGTGTGCTTTCCCAGGTTCTACCTGCCCGTCATTGCCCGCCCTCTGCAGCATTGGGTCAATGTTTGCTGAATGTTCTAGTCAGCCAGCAAACCCTCGAGGGGCCGACGTTCAAGCCAGGAGAGGCTAGGACAGACATCGGCGGTTGGCATCTCACACTCAGCCCCCAGCCATATCCTACTTAAGTAGGCAGTGAGAGGTCTACCAGGTAAGAGGTCCAGGAAACTGTGCTATAAGCCCTGGGACTAGGACATGTTGCTCCCGAAGCCGATGGGATCCTACCTCAGACTTGAGAATCGGTAGAATGAAGAGAAAGTCAAGCAGGTCTAGGAGGGAGGGACAGTCCCTGTGTCACTCTGTTCCTGGCTCTTCCTTAGTAAATCACTGGTTTATTGGGTGAGTCGACTGAGCCCCCTTTCTGTGGACAGCCTCCAAGGACAACTAGCGTTCACCCTAAGTCATTCTCAGCCTTCCTAATGCTTCAACCCTTTAATACAGTTCCTCATGTTGTGGTGAGCCCCAACCTTAAAATTATTTTTGTTTCTACTTCATAACTGTAATTTTGCTGCTGTTATGAATCACAATGTAAAGATCTGTGTTTTCTGATGGTCATAGGCAACTCCTGTGAAAGGGTCATTTGACACCTCCCCGAGATTTGCAAATCACAGGTGGAGAATGTCTGCTTTAGAGAGTCATCAGGACTGCCCTCAGGATAGGGGGAGCAGGAGGGAGGTGCCAGGTTAGAGAGCTTTGGTGAGTGGCTTTTCCTGTAGATAACTAGGGCTCTATCCCATTATGACTTCGCGGAGACAGCACAGAAGAAAGCTCAGGAGAGTCCCATGGGAGATACAAGGAGGCTGTTCTATGGTCATTAACCCCTACTCTCTGAGCCTTTCCTACAGATCCCAACAGCCAGGACATACATCCAAACATCTGGCAAAACTGCAGAGCCATCTGCTCCGTGTCTGTGGAGATAGTAAGAGCCAAAGTGACCAGAATGGAACCAACATGCATGACTACACACCTTGCACAAGGAAAGGACTAGGCCCAACTGTCCCAGCTGCTAGCCTAGTATGTGTCCTCTTGCCGTGGGGCCAACTTCTACCTCTGCCCATCTGAGGACCACAACTAAACTTCCCAGGAAGTTACTTCACTCCAACAATTCAGTCAGAACAGTTCTGACCACACCTGCTCAAGGCCCTCCATCTCTAAAGAGTGGAAACTGTCTGGACCTTGAGGAGTACTGAAACTCAAGAGCATCTTGAGGGAGGGCCTTCCTTGTTTTGCAGGGACTCATTATCAGTAGCAAAAAAGGGTCCATCTTCGAACACACTTTCCAGTCCACTCCATTTAACACTCTCTTAAACTCTTTAAAAAACATTTTACGTTAGCCAGGTGTGGTGGTGCACAGCATTAGTCCCAAAACTCAAGAGGTAGAGGCAAGCCCCATCTCTGAGTTTGAAGCCAGCCTGGTCTACAGACTGAGCTTCAGGTCAGCCAGGGCTACACAGGGAAATCCTGTCTCTTAAATTGTTTTTTACTACATTTATTTATTTATTCATTTGCTTATGTGTGTGGGGGGGTGAGGGGATGGTATGGGTGTACATGCTTGCATGCTGTAAGAAGTATGTAGAAGGCACAAGACAACTTGAAAAAGTTGGTCCTTTTCTGTCACATTGGGTTTTGTGTTTCCAGGCTTGGCAACAAGCTCCTTTACCTGCTGAGCCATCTAGGTGACCTGCTCCTATACTCTCAAGGCCTGGATCCATCTCTGCAAAAGCAGACAATAAGGCACAGTCCCTGTGGGGCTGGAATCAGGTGCTTGGAAGTCCTGCTTAACTAGAAAGCCTGAACCCTAGAATGGGTGGTCCCTGGAACTGGATGCTGCAGATCCAGGGTATCAGGCAATGACTGATAATGCCTGAGGATCCACTCGCGACAGAAGCGCAGTGCAGACTAACTTAAGGAGAAAAAAATATGGAAGAATTGAGGAATTTCCAGTATGAAATTTAGAGCTCAGCAACTTTTTTTTTTTTTTTTTTTTTTTTTTTTTTTTTTTTTTTTTTTTTTTGTGCCTCAACAGAGACTTAAGATTGGCACCTCCGGTGCGCTAGTCACCTGCTTTACCACTAGGCTCTATCTCCCAGAAGCTATTTCTCTTACTTTTTCTCCCTTACCTTATCTCTACTTCCCTCTCTTTCCTTCCTGTTGTAGGTGTTTCAACTAGGAGCCTCATGCTGATATGATACCAACTTAACAACTCCATTGGAAAGCTGTTTCCTTCTCACATCCACAGAGCAGTGCCTGGGACATGGGTTGGTCCAGTTTAGAATGGACTAGCTGTTTCTGAGCGGTGGTGTTCTGTGGTTGGCCTTGTGAAGGGGGACTAGCAATGTGAGGTCCACCATTCTGCTGCAGTCTTCGCAGAAAGAATCCCTGAAGCGTGGGTGTTGGTTGATTGAAGCATCGCTGCAGGGAACATGTTTTCAGCACGGGGCACCTGATACCTGGTGCATGCTTGCCTTTGCTAATAAACAAATGAACACAGAGCTTGATAAACATAATGTGCATATATATATGCTTTGGTACACCTGGAGAGGGGGCGGCTTTGAGGCCTTGATTTTTTTTTTCAGCAGTAAAACAAAATCACTGCCATGGAAAGCATCAAATTTCTCAAATATGGCATACTTACAAGAAGTCACATTTCCAAAATGGCGGCCTCATGACCATCATTTTTCTAGACTTTTCAGGCTATCCAAATGTGACATAAGTCTCTATCTTAGAGTCTGGATGTGGGTTTTTATCCAATCTCAGACATCCAGAGATGTGCTGATAAGATGGACCCTCCAAGGTTCTACCCACTTTCACTGTTGACTTCCCTGGGCCAAGGATACATCCACGCTCCCCCAATTACTACTGGACTTATATCTCTCAGCAGAGTCCTCTCTTGGGGGTGGGTGTCATCCTCATCCAAAAAGACCAGCCCCCAAACATACTCCCACATGGGGAGCTGCCCACATATCACCTATTGCTGTGAGCTTCCATAGCTTCCATAGTTCAGTACCCTCACTCCAATGTAAGACAATTCTGAGGGGTCCTCATAGGACCAAGTGAGCCTTCCCTGTGGGGCCACAACCCACTCCCTTCAGTGCCTACACCACTGGCTGGGTCCCAGGGACTATTTCCTTCTTGTACTTAGATTTCCACCATAGAGACCAAATGCCAGGGAATCCAACCTGCAACAGATGGTACCAGGAGAGCTCCAAGAATCTCTGAAATAAGATTCTGGATCTAGCCCAGCCACCAGATGGCTGACAATGAGGACTCTATCGATGGTGGTATGAATAAACGAAAACTCCCTGCTGAGGGCTGGAAGTGCAGTTAAGATCAGCAGAAAGAACACACGGGAGAGCTCAGTGGTTCAAGTATGGTAGGGATGCAAAGCCAACTTGGCATCAGGTGCCTATGAAGTTGGATGGCTGTTGCTGGGGGCAGCTGAAACAGTGGAAGAAGACAATCAAAGACAGAAGGTGGCTAATCACCAATTAAAGGCTAACTAAGATAACAAGAAAGTCTCCTTAACATCCTATAAATTAGAAACTACCACAGCTGGAGCGTAGAGAACACCGAGGACCTGACCTAGGACTTAATTATGAGTATTAAGTATACTTAAGTATGAGAAGGATTTGAAGAGGTTGATTCTCAACTGAGGCAGAGCCAGCTTGCAGGCCACTGCTGAGGCTGGAGTCCTCTGGAGGCTTCCTCCCTAGCGTGTGTGGCACCAGGGCTTGGGGAATCAACAGCTGGGAGCTGAAGCAGCTGCCACAAATTGAGCTTGTCTGTGGTTTCACCATGTGGTGTGAACAACAAAGAGGCTTCAGAGTGGCTGCATTGCTCGCCCAACAGCTCCCAGCTCCAAAGCAAATGCCTCAAAAGAATGGGCCAAGAAAGGGCAGTCTTCTACAGCCTAGTGTATGTCTCGTTGGATGATGCCATATGGAGGGACACTTTTCCCAGGGAGCAGAGCCTTAGGTGGTGCTCAGCTATAGTATGTAGAAAGGTTAGAATGTGTAGCATGTATATAGAAGCTTCAGCAGTGACTAATGGTTTGACTGACTCCCACAGACCTAACGAGAGAAAGGTTGGGAGATGAAGGATGGACTTTCTGGGACAGCCTTCTTTGGGGATCTCCTCAAGAGGGGCGACTGTCCCTCGAGAGTATCTGCAATAAAAGAGGACACAGGCACCTGATAACAATGCCTCTTTTTCTTCTCCATACCCAGCCACTGGCTCTCTTGCTCTTGTATCTCCTGGTCTTGATTGCACATCTAGTCCATGGTACCATGAGCTCACACCATTAGCGACAAGAGTCCCAGCACCAGCCATGTGCTGGCTGAACCAGATCCAAACTTCTGAATAGGCATCTTAGATCATCTCCTGCCACCCCTATGGAGCCCCGCAGACTGGGAAAATTAGAAACAGGGGAAGTCTGTTTAGTTCATAGCTCAGGAGACTGGGACACTCAAGACTGAGTAGCCATGTGAGTGAGTGAGTGAAGGGTGAGTGAACACAGGTGACAAAGACGGGAAAGCAGGCAGAGCTCATCTCTTTATCAGGACCACCTTGTCCAGTACCAAACCCAGTCCTGCTGTGGTTGCATCTGTTGATTCAGAACGTCTGAGAAGACCCCTTATGACCCATCACCTTGGAATATCCCAGTTCTTAGACTGTTTCAAAGGCCATGAGATGCCTTTTTAGTGTGGTGTGGTATGGTATGATGTGTATGTGTGTGTGTGTGTGTGTGTGTGTGTGTGTGTGTGTGTGTGCGTGCAGGTAGATGTGTGAATGTGTGGAGGCCAGAGATCAATGTCCGATGTTTTCCTCTATTGCTCTTCACTTTGACTTCTGAACACGGAGCTTACTGATTGGGCTACGCTAACTGGCAAGGATCCTATTGCTTCCACTTCCAGAATTGTAGGCACCCCACCATACCCAGCTGGGCATCCAAAGTCAGGTCCTCAGGCTTGTGTGGCAGGCGCTTTCTTGGCTTACTCACTCAGCCACCTACCCAGCCCCAAGGCTGAACATGAGTCTTGGAGAGGAAATCAAACCATAGGAGTCAGTAAAATGTCCTGACCAGCTGAATGCTAGACAGACTTTGGTCACATCAGGGTGGATGAGGCACAAAACGCAAAGGCATCTGACACAGCAGCACGGTCTCCACTCACTGACCACAGCTCATAGGCCTGGGCACCGGCTGAGTGCTCAACCTGTCAGCATCAGAGACCAGCCCTGAGCTTCTGATGAAGCCAAGCCTTTGAGATCAACCAGCTACTCCATGTCAAGCGGACCACACTGGGCCCTTCTACCCTGGGAGAATACTTTGTGATAAGAGCTGACACGTGCTCAGGGCTCAGAGTTCTCTGGTAGACAGGACCAAAAAGATGTGTGTGCAGAATGAGATTTAGTATCCAGAGTTTGGCCAGTGTTGATGAGGCTGAGAAGTTCATGGCTGCAGCATGGCCAGCGGTCTAGACTTAAAAGTCTAGAAACTTAAAAGCAGTCTAGACCTTAAAAGGCCTAGAAGCCTCGCTCTGTTCATACTCTTTTAAGAGGCCAGTGAGCTCGATGGAGAGGAATCTGCCTCCTTTAGGGTTCAGCAGCATAAGCGTCAATCCCAGGGTAACTCAAATTGCCACCCCATCTGAGACAGGGTTTGCCACTCAGCTTCATCCTCATCTCCACTCTCCACCCCCACACAAACATCCTCTGAAGAGTACAGGGTATTTGACCCTCCAACATGAGCTCTCACGTAAAATCTGAGAGGTCAAACTCAGGATCCTGTTCAGTCACTCATGCTGTACTGGGGAGTGCTGGTACGGCCCACTGCAGAGGTTGGCCTGAGGGTGACACTCTGAAAGGCTGGGGTGCTGTCAGCCCAGGCCACATCTGCCTTTACTGGAAGATCATAACCTGGTGTGCTCCCTCCACTTACAAGGTAGTTTAGGGACCACCGGGCAGAAGGAGACGCCGCTCTGCATGTCTCACTCCTGGAGGATCTGAGGTGCCAGGTCTTATGACCCAGCGTCCTATGACTGCAGAACCCAGACTTCCAGGAAGCTCTTCTTACCTAGTGACATAGAACAAACCTACTGAACTTCCACCACTTCATTGCTTTATAAAAACACAGCCATTTTAAGCACTCAGCTTACTGATTTAAAAAAAAAAATGCTGAGTTTTAGAACCACCTTAATAATCTGGGTTCTGTTGTTTGGTGTGCCTGTTTTTAGACAAGTCTTGCTGTGCAGTTCTGACTGGCCTGAACTCACAGAGATTCCCCGTGCCACACACTCGGGACGCTGAGCTACACCCTCCCCAGCCGTGTTTAACTTTTTAGATACTGCCGCCATCACTTGCGAGCACGCACACTTCTCAAAAACCTGACTAGCATTTGGCATGGTCTCTCTTCAAGTACAGAGACACTGGGATGATAGGTCATTATGGGTTTTTTAATTAATTAATTAATTAAAGTTGGTTAATTTTACTCCATGTTTCTGGGTAGCATGTGTGTCCGCACACATGTATGCCTGGTGCCCGAGCTCAGAAGAAGGCACTGATGCCCTGGAATTGGAGTAATCATAGGGATGCCAGGGATGGAACCCAGGTTCCCTGGAAGAGCTGCAGACGCTCCTAACCACTGAGCTATCCCACCAGCTCCTTGCTGTAGTTTACTTTTCATTTTCCTAATGACTTTGATGTTGAACATCTCCATAAGTGCTCATCATCTCCATAAGTGCCCATTAGTCATTTGTTTATCATCTTTGGTAGAATGTCTATTCAAATCTCTTATCCATTTTATCATCATCATCATCATCATTATTTTTATTATGATTTACAGTTTATTCACTTTGTATCTTAGTTGTAGCTGCCTCATCTCCTCCTGGTCCTACCCTTCCTCCCTCTTCCTCCCCTATCCTTCTTCCCTAGGTCACCGATAAAGGAAGTCCTCCTCTCCTACTGTCTGACCCCAGCCTATCAGGTCCCATCAGTTCTGCCTGGATCCTCTTCCTGTGTGGGTTGGTTAGGTCTCTCCACCAGGGAGAAGTGATCAAGGAGCAGGCAACCGAGTTCATGTCAGAGACTGTCTCTTCTCCCCTTACTAGAGAACCCACATGGAGACTGAGCTGTCTATGGCTACATCTGAGCAGGGGGTCTAGGTCCTCTCTGTGTATGCTCTTTGGTTCGTGCATCAGTCACTGCAGTCCCCACTGGGCCCTGAATTTTTTTTTCTTTGTTGATCCCTTGTGTGGTTCCTGTCCACTCCAGTTCTTCCCCCTTCTTTCATAAGACTCCCTGCACTAATAGAAGCACAGAGGCATGCATGGTATTTATAAGTGGATATAGCCATATTACATAGGACAAACATAATAAAATTTACAGACCTAAAGAAGCTAAAAGACAAGAAGAACCCTAGCAAAGATGCTTAATTCTCATTTAGAAGGGAAAGCAGGATCGACACCGGAAGGGGTAGAAGACAGGAAACAGGACTGGAGCCTACCATGGGTGTCTTCTAAAAGACTCCAACCAGCAGGGGATCGAAGCAGATGCACAGACCCACAGTCCTTGGTTGAAGATGCACTTCGCAAATATTTTCTCCCCGCCAATGGGCTTGCCTTTTTGTTTTTCTGACAGTGATTCTCAAAGCGCAACATTGTGAACATTTCCACGTGCATGTGTGAGTGATGTGTATGTACTCCCTCATATGTGGGTACAGGGATAAGTAAGTGCATGCGTGTGTACTTTCACGAGCGGAAGCCAAAGACTGACTTCAGGCGTCCTTCTCAGTCTCTACAGAGAGAGTCTCTGGCTGATTCTGGAGCTGGGCCAGCCTCCCAGACTGCTTTGGAGTAACCGACAGGCTTCCATGTCTGCCTGGTGCTCAGGAGCTGAACCCTGGACCCACACTGTACAGCAAGTATTTTATCCACTCACCCTTCTCCCTGGCCCAGAACTTTTAATTTTTTTTTTTGTCATTTTTCTTCATATTGTGTGTGTATGTGTGAGCACCAGCACGTGCATATGCATTTGCATGTGTGTGTGGGTGGCTCTGGAGGCTAGAAGAGGGTGTGAGATCCCCAGATATTGGGGCTACAAGCAGTTGTGGCTACTGGAAACTGAACTTGGGTCTTCTGCAAGAGTGGTAAGTGTTCTTAACCACTGAGCCACCTCTCCAACCCATAAATTTGGTCAAGCCTAGTACAGTCATTTTCCCCTTTTGATACTGATTTCCTTTCTGTCTACTTGTTTTTATGTTTTGTTTTGTTTTGTTGTTCTTGATTTTTTTTTTTTTTT
>NW_026596134.1:3465557-3479146 GCF_907164565.1 Psammomys obesus
ACTCGTACCTGGGTTGCAAACTGAGAGCTAATAGAGAAACACTAGGCCACAAGAGTGAGGTTGGGGGTGGCAGTGGGGCTCTGATCGCCATCCCAGGTGAAGGCCAAGTCCACCAGGCCTGG
Organism: Psammomys obesus; assembly: GCF_907164565.1. NCBI lineage: Eukaryota > Metazoa > Chordata > Mammalia > Rodentia > Muridae > Psammomys > Psammomys obesus. Next base: position 3,465,680 of record NW_026596134.1, read on the forward strand.
ACACAAAGGGCCAGGGTGGGAGGTTCTGCAAGTGGAAAGAAGCCCTCATGACCAGAGCTCCAATGAGCCCAGCTACCTTCTTTTATTGGGGGAAACCGAGGCCAGAAAATCTGATTGGACGAGCTGGGATTCTGAGGATTCATATCCCTCAGCCTCACTGAATCAGCAGGATGAGAGCCCGTCCTGGGTTAGCTCTGCCCTGGGAGTTGGGCTCCCAGGGGAGAGGATTCACCTGTGCTCTGATCTTGCCTGTTGGCTTGCTCTGTGCTCACGTGCATCGGTGAAGTAGGGATCTGGGTTGGTTAACCACCCCACCAAGAGGCACTGGGTTCTGGGGAGGGAACTTTCTCTTGGAGAACCAGGCTGCTGAGTACCAGGTGTGGCCACGCCCACACAGCCCCTGAAACAAAAGAAACCTCACTGGGTATGACGTCAGGGCCCATCTTCAAAGCCAAATAACCTGACATTGATATTCCAGCAGACAAGAGAGTCAGGGGGACCGTTCCCAGGACTCTGGGAAAGTGCTAGGTGGTCTTACGGAAAGCCTTTCTGCTCTTTGGGCCCCAGCTTCCCGATTTCATCTTTCTGATCTGACACAGTGGTCTCAGTGGTGGAGGGACCATGGCCAGGGAAGGAGATGAAGTTTGTGAGGTGAAACCAGTCTAGTGAGCAGGAATAGAGGCTGGATGCTGAGCGAGCCAGAGGCTAGAAGCTGCAGGAGCAGTAAGGAGGCCAACCAAGGGACTTCATGTGGCATGAAGCCCTGGGAAGAAACATGGAAGGAACAGGAAATACGCACGAGAAGCAGCTGTCCAATGCTTTGGGCCTGGACTTTGGGGCTTGCCTCATAGGAGACCCCATGACTTCCTCTTTTTAAAAATATAATTTTATAGAGAGATGGCTCAGAGGTTAAGAGCACTCACTGTCTGCTCTTCCAGAGGCCCTGTGTTCAATTCCCAGCAACCACAAGAAGGCTCAGAACCATCTATAAAGAGATCTGGTGCCCTCTTCTGCTGTGCAGGCAGGATACTGTACATAATAAATAAATAAATCTTTAAAAAAAAAAACAAAAAATGTTCTTTTATTTTATGTGTATGCGTAGGTGCACCACCACATGAGAGCCAGGTGCCCATGGAGGTCAGGAAAATGTGTGGGATCCTGAACCTTCATTCGGGTGCTGGGAACTGAACCCAGGTCTTCTGCAAAAGCAACAAGTGCTCTTAACTGGTGAGCCCCAATCCCCATCTTGGCCTTGTGTCAGCTGCTCACTCTACTGGCTCCTTGCCTGATGCCCCCTCAGCAATCTTCTTCAACCCTTTCCATGGGAACAAAGGGATCTCAGATGCCCAGGGAGAATGAGGAAGGGAGTCCCCATAGGTCCCCAGTGTTGTAGGAACATCAGTTAAGATAATGGAGACACAGGCATTGGGCAACTGGGCGGATCCCTCTGGGACTATAGAGTCTTGGGAGAGTGGGAGATGAAAAAATGGAGAGGATCAACTGTGGCCATGAGAAAAAAGAAATAAAAAATAAAAGAGTTAGCTAGTCAAGGGCTCCAGGATGCAGAGAATATGCACATTTGAGTATGCGCCTGCTCGTGTAGGAGCCTAAGCTTTCACTTAACTATAAGAGGGACCCAAGGGTGTTTGCAAGCTGAAGAGGCTGCAGATGATCCAGCACCTAAATGATTAATTGAATGAGGCAAACACAGCCTGCTCTTCTGTGGGTTTCTGGCCTGGTAGGGAGATGAGGATTTGAACCGACACTTTCATGATCTCTTTAATTAAGTCCGAAGTATCCATGGGGGTGAGGTGGTGGAGCACACGGGACAGTGAGGCGGTGTCCCATGATTCCCTTCCATCTGTCCTCTGTCACCATTGGCAAAGAGAACAGCCTTGCCGTGGAGGCCAGCCTGCTCGAGGCTCTCTGCCACTGGCCTTGTCATAGGCACACTTGGGTGTTAATTGTGCTTTTAACTTTCAAAGTGGTTTCACATTGATTTTATTTACACAGAACCTGGCATTTGTCACGCTCTGCCTCAGAGGCTAGTGAGCCACTTCGTGCAACTGCGAAGTACCAAGAGTGGCTGGAAGATCTAGCTGACGCTCAGTTCTCATCTGTATCCTGGACACACAGTCAGGGCCCAGAGAGCATCTGTTGACTGAATACATAACGGGTGGACGGACAGCTAGGTAGAACAGTCTAGATATAGCTCTTTTGATGTGACCACCAAAGGAGTTTTGTTAGGACTACCAGAATTCTCTCCTGGTACCTACCCCTTAGTCTCTGCCATGCTGAAGACGACCCCCCGCCCCATGGACTTCTCTGTGTACTCTGTCTTATCAGAGTCCAGCTCCCTGCCCCTACAGCGGCTCCCAGTGCTATGGACTGGGCAGTGGGTGGCCATGTTGAGCTCTGCCTTCACTTCGAGGTGGGGAGGGGGTCCACCTGGCCCCAGTCCAGACCTCATCAGCACCCGGGGGCGCCGGGCCTGGTCACAGGCTGGTGCTCGGTTCAGGCAGAGTGGAGCTGGGAGCAGCTGTGAGGGGCTGTCCTGTCCCTTTCCACGCAGTTGGCAGGTTGCCTGCCAGCTGGGCTACATACAAGCCGTGGGCAGGGATTCCCCTGGGAGGAGTCTCGGCTTTCTGGTAGTTTGGGGTGCCCGCACTTCCTTGATGGCAGTATTTTTAACTTGGCCCGGTTTTTAATAAACTGTCTGTGTGGGGGAACAGTAACCAACAGTTTAAAGGACTCAACTAACTAAAACACTACAGTGAGGAGAAAAGCCTCCGTGACTGGTTCTGAGCCAGGGGGAGGCCTCTGCTTCCTGGGACCACTGAAGCTTCGGAGTGGGGACAGCTGGGTAACAGGACTTCACGGCCCCTGGCAGCTATATCGGAGATCTGCCCTCCACGCCTTTCTGTAGCTCAACTTTATCTCAGACCCCTCTGCCATGCTCTGCAGAGAGTCCTCTTCCTATGTGCTTGGCTCTCCCACCCACTGTTGCCCTGTTCTTACCTCTGCCCCTAATTACCACCTGCTTGCTTATGCCTTCCCTCTCCTAGCCCCACAAAACCCTTGTTCTTTCCCAACCCTTTACCAAGGGCAAGTAGCAGACACTGTGGCAGACAGTCTGTCTATCTATCCATCCCTATCCTCCTGCCTGTCCTGAGCAATGAGCAGAAGCAATGCCTCTCTCCTCCCCTCACCTAATAAGAGTGAGAAGCGCAACTTTCTAGTGTCAGGTGTTTGCCACCATGCCCAGGCTTAGCCAGGTCTACCACCTCCCTGTGCTCACGCTGCCGAGGGTCTGGGCATGGCCCTGGCTGTGCTGTATGTTCCTGAGAGACAGTTGTACTCTCCCTTTCAGTGAGGGGGGAGTTCCTAGAGTAGAGCTGCAGATTCGCCCAAAGAGCAACAGTGGCTGTTCAGACATTGGCCCTCCTCATGCAGGATGGGAAACTGAAGGAGGTGGCCACCCTTTCCATGCGATCTGAAGGAGCCATGACTTGTCTGCTCCCCACCCCAAGGATTCCACAGCCACCCGAGTTCCCATTAGTAGTCAGGGACCCCAAAACCTAGTTTCAAGGCCTTTGAGTGAATGGGCATCATGGATTCCATGGGTCTCCAATATGTATATCTGAAAGACAGGCTAAGGACCTAGGTACTGACAGCCCCTCAAAAGGGTTGGGGGAGGGTGGGCCACAGGGAGAGCCTGAAACAGAAGGACAGGGGCGTATGTTTCCACCACCTGCCCAAATTGTCCTTATTACAAGCGTGGAATGTACCCATTGAGCCCCAGGGTGACAGAGTCTCTCTCAAGGGTGGGGGCAGGCAGGCCACCTGCTCAGGATGTCCTAACAATGACTGACCAGTGGGCTGCCTGTGGGTACCCTGGAGCCCCAAATTATCTGGGAGCTTCTCTGCTCTTGTATGCTCCTTAGTTCTGCTTATGATAGAGAACGCTGTCCGGAACAAAGCCTTGGCCGTGTTCCCAGGTTCCACATCTGCCTGTCTCCCCCCAGGCCTCCCACCCCCCCACCCCCCACTTGTCGAGACAGAAGCGGGTAGGGAGGGCTTTGCAGACACGGATGGAGGCATTCATATGTTCCCTGGCCCTGACTTTGTAGAAACATCTGCAGTGGCTCTTCCTCAGGAGAAGGGGGGCTGAGAAGTTTTCTATAGGCCTTGCGGGGGGGGGGGGGGGGACCAGAGAGGACAAACCTGACAGTGGGATCAACAGTGAGGCCCTTGTGTAGTCATCAACTAATTAGCAAGCCTTGACTTCGTGGCTGTGGACAAACGAAAGAGGGTCCACAGAGGCCCCAGGCTGCCACCCTGAGGAACTGGCCACAGAGCCCACGGAGCAGTGGAGAACTAGCCTGTGGATCTCATTGTTGGACTTGATACAATCCTGCATCCCCCACCCAGGCCTTCATTTCCTGTCCTTGGAGGCCATTACAGTAAAGCCCAAAGCCCACCATAAGCTGGTGCCCTGCCATCCCTTCTTATCTGCCCAAGGACTTGTCCTCCTCCTGTGTGCCCCAGACACGTACAGAGGCCCACTTCCCATGTGTCCACTTGCCTCCACCCCAGAGCCCAAGCCCTGCTGTTTACTTCTTCACTTCTGCCGCTTGCAGGAACCCAAGTGTGTCCTCTAGAGTCTGGCCTGAGCCAAGAGACCTCAACAAACTCCAGCTCAAACACTGATGTACAGCCCAGAGGAAAATGGAGCCCACTCAGAATGTCCGCTGGTAAAAAGCACCGCTCAGGGCCGGAAAGGCCACGGACAAATCTGGAAATGTTCCGCAGAGTATCTGAAATGGCAGTCTGAGTGTGGACTTCAGCTCTGGTATTGGAGAAGGAAACTAGGGTTTTGAAAGGAGGGTCCTGTTTTATAGCTAAGGAAACACAGGCAGACACCAGGGGCCTGGACACTATGCTTGGTCCCTCTCTAACCTCGTTACTGGGCCTTTCAAGTGGGAAAAACCTGGAGCAGACCTTGTAAGTATGCTCCACTCTGCTATATGCCTAGCGGAAGCTGACAGGCGACAGTATGTGGGGAAGAACAGGACAATATAACTGAACTAGAGCCCCCAGCTCTGTGCAGCAGCCCTGCGGTGGACAGGGCGCGCGGGTCAGGTCAGACTGTATGCTCTGTCCACTAGCTGGGCTGCAGGAGTGTGAGGTGGCCCCAGCAGGGCCTTTGGAAGGCTTCCCAGTGGAGGTGGGGATGGGCCTTGACGGGTTCAAATGAATGTGCCAATGCAGAGGAGGGGGAGGCCTTCCCGGCAACGGGAGGAGGCCCAGCCAGGGCAGGCCAGGGCGCCAGGGTGCCTGGCTATTTTGGGAGCCTAGTCTGAGAAGAGTGAGGGGAGCAGCTGTCCCTAAGGAGGTGAAGCTTGGAGGGGTCCCCAACATGACCTTACTGGGCAGTGCCACAGGAAAAGCTCAGGCAGGTTCCAAGAAGTGGATCACAAGGTCAGAGCCGTAAGAAGCCCCAGCAGGTCATGGTGGAGGAAGGGAATGGTGACAGCTGAAGAGCCAGGGGGACAGAAACGTGTAGGGACCAGGGGGTGCTGGAGGAGGAAAGCTGGCAAAGGAACAGAATTGGAAGTTGAAAGGCAGCTCTCCCCCTCCATGAATCCCCCTCCCACTCGCTCTGTCTGTTCTGTATAACACAGAGGGGGGAAATATATTCAAATATCCCCAAGATGAGCAGTGGTAAGATTTTTAAAAAAAACCCTCCAGAACAGTGTGTATACAATGAACTCATTTATGTAGTGTGAAAAAGAATGTACCAGATCCACTTTTCTATTTATATGTTTACACATGCATAGATGTTTCTGGAAGATCACGTAAAAAACTGTTACTAGCTTTCACCTCTGCTGAGTGGGCCTGGGCCTGGGGTTGAAGGAGGACTCATTTCACATTTAAAGTGTCGTACATAAGAGTCAATGTTACTCTTTAAACCCCTTCTAAAATGAAAAGAAACAGAGTGGGAGAAAGACCTGGCTGGAGATGGCCGCTTCTTGGCTAATATCCATGCATGAGCCAGTATGGTTATCTGCAAAGCAGTGCTGACCTGAAGGCCCCGGAGGGCTGACCCTCCCTGCTTGTGTCTCTACTTTTCTTCCACTGTGGACCCCCAGGCTCCCAGGGCAGCACACCTGCCCGGCCTAGCGCCCCTGCTCTCGGCGAGCTGGCTGCGCCCCCTGCTGGCGGGTCTCCTGGCCTTCCCTAGCCAACATGGAAGAAGAGAGCTGGAAGGTGCCTTCTCTGAGGCAGTTACCAGCTCATCCCTGGGATGTCTGCATTTCCTCAGAGAATGGCTCCTGTAGCGAAAAGATAAGAGGAGAGCTGTTATGAATGAATGCAGGCAAGGGTAGGCTATCCATTATCGTTTTCAGCCTAATGAAGCCCTCTGAAGGCTCTCTTCAGAGTGATAAATTCCTCCAGGGCCTCAGTCCTTCCAGCCACGAAGCCACAGGCTTGTCATAACTCATGTCACAGGAACCATACCACTTGTCCCAAACTTCCTCAATACAGGCCGCTCAGGAGGCCTGAGAGTACGGCTGATAACACATTTTGGGAACACAGACGCCCACAGCTCATTGTGCAGGCATTCCGACCACAGTTCTGGAGTTAATTCCTCCCCATCGCCCATCCCTGTCAGCTGGGGCAGTGTGGAGGCCAGGCAGAGGAAGCTGGCAGGACTGTGTGTTGGGAGAGGGGACCTGGAGGCAACCAGGAGTTTGTATCTGTGGTTATGGACTGTCAAGGAAGTAGATAGTGTGAGAGGGCTCCTTGTCCCCCTGAGCAAGGTACTGGGTGAGTCATACAGGCTGGAAAGGTACCCCAGGCCTGGACAGTCTCTCTCCCCCCAACTAGGCCCCCTGCCTTCCAGTTCCAGCCCCTGACGTCCGTTCCCAGCAAGCACAGCCAGGTGGCTGGATGCTCTAACCCCTCCTGGGAGCCGCAGAGACAGCTGCGTTAGACACAGTCCAGACTGCGGCCTGTTCCATACAGTTTCCCATCCGCACAGGCAGCCTCAGCCAAATGGCTCCCTGGCGTCAGGGCGGTGAAGGTCTTCTACACCCCCCTCAGCAGGAGGGGTGCACAGAAGAGGCCCCATTCAGGGGCTAAGGGGGGTGGAGAAGGGAGGGAGACTGAGGCCCGGGCCGGGGGCTGTTTTAGCGCATCGACACGGAAAGAATGAAGCCTTGCTTCCTCTGTTGGTCTCTTTACCCACCCTTGAAGTATGAAGGCCAGCCCCACTTTTGCACAGCCCTTGTGGGGGCAACATGGTTCCCAGACCTTTGGCCTTCCCTGTACAAACATGAGCCCCTTCCGAATGTGGCTCTCTGAAGGCCAGCCCCACATTCACACAGACTGTGTGGTGACATGGAGCCAGACCTTTGGCCTTCCTTGTACAAACAAGAGCCTTTTCCCAGAGTGGTCCTCTGTCCCATCCACCCCCAGTTAGGGAACTTGGAATGTGAATCGGCCTCAGCCTACCATGGGGCTACTTTGAACAGGAAAGAAGAGACTTTTTCTGTCACTCTCCTTCCTGGGAGCCTAGTCCTGGCTGCCACCCCAGGAGGATATATGAGAAGAGCCCCAGAGGTGTGGGAAGGGTGGGGTGGGGCAAGGCAGAGATAGCTCCAGCCTAGGGCTGGTAGTGCCACCCAGAGGCCTGGGCTAGTAACTGACCTGGAGGGGACCTGGAGGGGGTCTCTGGGCCAGGTGGGGCTGTGAAGAACAGGGCAGAGAAAGCTCGTGGGCCTTACTGTACGTCCACCAGTGCTGCCAGGCATCTCTACAAAGTTTGGAGACAATTCCATCTGTTTCTCAGCTTGCCCCTCTGAAGCTAGGGTAGGGGGGAAAAGGAATGTGTGAAGGCTGAGGGTTGCCTTCGAGAGGGAGACTGAGTGCTCTGACTAGGGAGTTTGTCTTTCAGCTGAGATTCAAAGTGAGAACTTAAGATAAGGAGCAACCAGCTGGCTTTGCTGTTGTTGTGTTATTAAAAACCGCAAACAAACAAACAAACAAAAACAAACAGAACAAAACAGAAAGGGCAGAAAACTGAGAGACAGAAGAAAGTCACACACCGTCCCTCCACAGGGGCTTTGCACTGAGGCCCTCCAGGGCTTTGCTTCCTTGGTGTGAGAGGACCGTGACTGTAATCCAGCAACGTGCGATCCCACAGCTCTCTGGGGGACCCTCCCTGTGGCTTCCCAGATGCCCCGGAGTCCCTGCCGGCCCGTCTCTGTGCCTCAAAGCTCATCCAGGGGCTTACCATTCGTTGTTGTTTGAGACAGGTTTTCTCTGTGTAGCCCTGGCTGTCCTGGACTCGCTTTGTAGACCAGGCTGACCTCAAACTCACAGAGATACATCTGCCTCTGTCTCCCTGAGTGCTGGGATTACTGGTGTGCATCACCTCGCCCAGCTGGGGCTTAGCTTTTATTTGAGACATTTGTGACTTAAAATTGCACTTTTAAAGGTGTCACACCCCTGCGTTCCCAGCACTAAGGAAGCCAATGCAGGAGAACTGCCAAGAATTCACAGCCAGCCTGAGCTGTATATTGAGATCCTGCTTCAAAAGAAGAAAACTAAGATTCGTTGTATTTCTAGTTATGGGTATAAGTGAGTCTATGTTTCCCTGTGTGCATCTGAGTGTGGGTGCTTGAGGAGATCAGAAGAGGGAGTTAAGATATTTGTGTGCTTCCATGTGGGCGCTGGGAACCGAACCCAGGTCCTCTAGCAAGAGCAATAAGTGCCCTTAACCTCTCAGCATCTCTCCAGCCTCAAGCCCCTGAACTTTCATTAGAAAATGTGTCCCTGCTGTGGCTTCTCTGTTGGCTAATGCTTTTTTTTTTTTCATAGTTCTGACACATTCCTCTAATTTTTCAAATGTCAGATCTCTGTATATAAGATAACTGTGTGTGTGTGTGTGTGTGTGTGTGTGTGTGTGTGTGTGTATGCACGTGCGCATGCGTGCAGGCGTGCATGTGTGTATGGGTCATCAGGAATCTACTTCAAAGCCTTGCACACACTAAGTAAGCAAGAACTCTACCACCAAGCCACATCCCCAGACCCAGACTTAAAAAAAAAAAAAATAGAACTTTCTGGTGTGCCATATGTGTGAGTGTGTGTGTGAGATATAAGTCACGTGTGTTTATTTTCAAAAACTAGAGATGTGTAAAGAGAAAAGCACACTTTTCCAATAACTTCATGACTGTTTCCACAATGACTTCATGAGCACTTTCACATTGATGCAGAATGTGTTTAATTTATATGTGTGCGTGTGTGTACATGTGTGTCTCCGCCCACGTATGTCCATATCTCTATGTGTGTGCATATGTGGATAAATATGTGGATACATGTGTGTCCCCACCGTGTGCATGTACATACGTATCCACCCACGTGTGTGCATGCACGAATATGTACGAGTGTGCACGTGCGTGCCCACACCGTGCATGTGTATTCACACTGTATGTGTGCGTTGTGTATGTGTGTGTGTGTGCATGTGTGTAAGCATGCGTGTGTGTGCTCACAGCCCCCTGTGATGCAGGCACCATCCCGAACCTCATGAGCTCCCAGTCTAAACCTAGCTCGCTGTTCCTGGCTCCGGACGTGGACCTCTGGCACCTCCGGGGAGACCATCTTTCCTTCCCCTCGGCTGGCATGCCCTGTCCTGTCCCCCAGCCTGGTGATTCACCGTCACGCAGGGACCGGAGGGCAGGCAGACCTCATCCCTGCCGGCACTCACTGGGGGGCTGGTCCCTGGTGGAGAGCTGCCTCCACTGTTGGTCTCGAGCACACGGCTGCCTGGTCACTATCCTCCTGTAGTCTTTTCCAATTCCCTGGCATGGATTTATTTTCAAACCATGTCCAGAATCTATCACATCCTTTTTGTTTGTTTGTTTTTGTTTTTTTACATGCCTTCCCTATACAAGCTGAGCGTACATCTCTTACCAGGGCCTGGAGACATTGCAATTGGTCTCCTTGCTCCTCTCATGCAGAAGCCTGTCAAAGCCGGGCTGGTTATTAACCATGCCCTTCTGGTCTGGTCTGACTTCATCCTCTTCTCTTGGCAGCCTGGGCACCATGGCCTCTCAGCCTCTCCTCCAGCCACAGCAGCTCTGACTCTAGCACAGCGTGCCTACTGCCTTTACTAAACGTGCATTCCTTCAACTTCTATGTCTTGGTCAAGTTCACCCTCTCAGGCTGCCTCCTTGTGTTCCTAGCATTGCCTCTGTCCTACCAGCCACTAGCATGGCTTCCTGCCACAGTACTTCTTTGTCAGTGGGAGGCTCGCATGGCAGGACCCACTTGCCTATGGGTCATTTCCTTGCCTATGGGTAATTCTGTCATCAACCTTGTAGCTGTCCCTTGAACCCTCCATGGAGTCCTGAAGTCCCTGCTGGCTCCACCTCCACTTGTCTCAGCCTCCACCTCCTTCTCTCCACTGGTGAAGATGCCAGGGACTCCCAGGAAGCCAGAATGTTCCTCAGGAGCCAGTAGCTCTTATGCTATCCTGGAAAGCAGGCTCAGCCTGTCCATGTGAGTTCACGCTGTGAGGAAGAAGGCCCTTGTGGGCATTGTCTTGGATGTTACAATCCCGACAGGCCAACAGCTTTTTGACACCACCCAACCTGTTCATGCCCCACAAGATTCGCTTCAGCTGTGGTCAGTGCCAGTGGTCGGTGTTGCATGTGCTCGCCAGGACCAAGCCTGGCCTATCACTACATTTCCTGTGTAACTACCTGATGTTCTAGAATCCTGTGCTGGGTTCATTGGTGAAAGACACACGGGATGGCCTAGGGTGGTGGGCCCAGACTGAAGCCCACAACTGCAGAGATACAGAGGCATCTGCCTAGCAGGAAAAGGCCCATCTCTACCCAGTACCTGCTGTGGAGCTCTTAGGGTCTTCGGATCCATCCCTCCTCAGCTGTGGTGGCCTCTCCCTCCACCAAGGTCCGCCCCACCCTCTCTGAGCCACGTAAGCCAACTCAGCCAAGCCAACAGGATGCTCAGGCCCTGATACAACTGAGAAAGTTAGGTGCCCTCCCTCAGGACTCCACTGGTCCCTCTGAGTCCAGATTTCTCGTCGGTAAGAACCAGGAAGTTTCAAAAGATGGCTTAGTGGGTAAAGTGCTTGCCCTACAAGCATGAGGAGGCGTGTTCAACCCCAGTATCTATGTGGTCAGCATGGTAGTGTGTGGTTCTAACACCGCACTGGGGAGGCGAAGACAGAAGGATCCTTGGGGTTCGCTGCCCAGCCAGCCTAGCTTACTTGGTGAGTTCCAGGCCAGTGAGAGCCCTTCTCAGAAAGCAAGGCATACCTGAGATTGTCCTCTGGCCTACACACACACACACACACACACACACACACACACACACACACACACAATTTGCACGTATATCCCCACACATACATGTTTATACACAGTAAAAGAAGTGAGTGGCTGGCTGCCCTTCTCACCAGCACATTGGGAGGTTCTGAGACAGCCTCACACTGTGTAAGTCCCACCTCTGTGAGTGATTCATGAGCCCTGGAGACCAGATTCCCCCTGCCGGGACTACTGAAATCCAGCCATGGTCAACACAGGCCCCAGAAGAGAGACAGAAGTCTTTTATGAACCCTTCCGAGACACCTGGTCCTGTCACTGACCCTTCAGGGGAGGAGGCTGCGATGGATGGGCAGGAGACTGCCAGCCTTGTTCCAGGGAGACAGTGTGTGGCTGCCGCTGCTGCTGCTGGCCTGCATAGCAGTCCTCCTTGTTCAGGGCCTCGGCGGGCGCTGGGACTGTGTTGATCTTGGAGGGCTCACAGGCGCTTGCAGTGTTCCGTGCGAGGTGTTCTCAGCTGCCTTATGGAAATTATTTTATGGCCTATGTAGGTGTTGGGCAGCTTCTCCCCCGCAAATATTTCCAGGCTAAAAATACTGTATTCACGCTCGATGGTGGAGAACTTTAGGAACCGTATAAAGGTCTGACTCTCCAGCCACCAACTCAGGCCTGCTGGGAGCACAACTATGCTTTTCCACAACTCAGCCTTCCTAAGGACCTGTCCTACTGGGTGACAAAATCTGCTGCAATCCAGCACATGTGCGCGCGCACACACACACACACACACACACACACACACACACACACACACACACAGAACCTTGTTTCCCAGGATTGGGTGACTCGGAAAGCATTTGAGTAAAAGGCTCATATGCTGAAGACCTGGTCCCCAGCTGGTTATTGGAAAGATTTTGAAAATCTCAAGAAGTGGGAACTGGCTTAAAAAGGTGGGTCAAGGGGGATTTCTGTCTCCTTTGTGCATGCTCCTTCTACCATGATGCTTTGCCTCACCAAGGCCAGAACCAACAGAACCCAGCACTAAAGTCTCTGAAACCGTGAGCTGAATTCAGCCACTCCTCTGCCTCACTTGGCTGTTTTGGAATGTGAAAGTAACAAATGAAGGGTTCGGGCCTTGGACCAGGCTGGCTCCCTTCTGAGGTAGAGTGGCCAGAGGTCAGCCTGGCTATCATGGGTTACACTGCTTCAAAACAAGCATATATTCCCAGCCAAGTTTTATTTCTTCACCAGGACCCAGAGAAGGAGGTGGTGCTGGCACACCTGAGCCCCTCTGTGTGCTCCTCCCTGGGGGAGAGTTTGTGCCTGTGGTGTGAACTGATGCCCTAGGAGTCTGTGAGAGTCACACCTCACTCACCTGCCATCAACTCTCCGTCAGTATCACACAGGGACCTCCAGGGTCAAGTTCAAAACCCAAAAGTCAAGAATTGACTCAGAAAAAAAAATCTATCTATCTATCTATCTATCTATCTATCTATCTATCTATCTATCTATCTATCTATCTACACAGGGTCTCATTATGCCCCAGCAGGCCTAGAACTCACTATGTAGACCAGGCTGGCCTTGAACTCACAGACACATGCTTTCTTCTGCCTCTTTAGCGCTGAGATTAAAGGTGTTTGCCACCACACTCCAGCCCAAGAATTTATTTTTAAACAGGGTGATAGTTTCTCAGAAAGCCAAACACTGGGGCTTGGCATGAGGGGCCAACAGGTGAAGGCCAAGCCTGTTGATCTGAATTCAGTTCCTAGGACTCACGTGGTGGAATGAGAGCATCCATTCCTTGCAAGTTGTTCTCTTTCCTCTATATACAGACCATGGCATGCATGTACACACATGCAAATGCACACATACACACACAAATAAATAAATGAATGAATGAATAAATAAATAAGGATAGATGTGGTGGCGCACACCTTTAATCTTAGCACTGGGGAAACAGAGGCAGGTGGATCTCTGTGAGTTGGGGGCCTGCTTGGTCTAGTGAGTTCCAGGACAGCCAGGAGCTCTAGATAGACAGACAGACAGACAGAGAGACAGACGGATAGATGGATAGATAGATAGATAGATAGATAGATAGATAGATAGATAGATAGAT
>NW_026596134.1:3479156-3481833 GCF_907164565.1 Psammomys obesus
GATAGATAGATAGATAGATAGATAGATAGATAGATAGATAGATAGATTTTAAGTAGTTACAATGATGACGTTAGTGTTATGTATGTCTATAGTAATGTTATATCGGCATTATTGTTGTGGTGGAGGATGGGAGCCCAGGCTTTGCTCTTGTTGGGCAAGTGCTTTCCTGTGCAGCCACACCCCAGCATCTTACAATTTAAAAAAAAAAAATCAACCCAAAGAAAGAGAAAGAGGAGGAAAACTTAAGAATTTTCATCATTTCTCTTCCTGCAGAATCTCCACAGGTACTGACATTTTTTTTGGGGGAAGGACCAGGGTGGTCCATCCTTTCCTGGGGGTAGTTTCAGGGTCAGTGGCTCTCTGAGTCTGAGGGGAGGAGGTGTCTGGTGTTATCTGGAGATGTCTTTGGCTGTGGCTATGGCATCCTTCAGGTAGGGATCAGGTTTTGTTGTATGTCCCAGTATGCATACAGGACACTCTGCTCTGCTCCAGGGAACCTCCCCAGCACCAACATGGACACACCACAGGTACAAATCCTCCACCAGAGAGGCACTGAAGACAGCTGGGAACACACAGAGATGCTCAGGAGTGCCAGCACCACCTCCTTCTCTGGGTCCTGGTGAAGAAACAAAACTTTGCTGGGAACTATATAGTGTTTATGCTTGTTTTGAAGCAGTGTAACATGCTACAGCCAGGCTGACCTCTAACCTCTGATCACTCTACCTCAGGAGGGCAGCCAGCCTGATCCAAGTTGGACCAGGAGTCTCCGCCTCATCTGCGTGGCAGAGCCGACCAACGAACTCTCAACCTTGGTTCCTCTCATTTAGGGTTCTCTGTGATTTCCACACTTGCCATCAGGTTAATGAACACACCCCTAAACACCCAGGCAGATGGGCAAATAAGACCCTGCAAAGCTCCAAGAGAGGGGATCTTGGGTCCCAGTTGAGCCCAGCTGGAGCCTTCATGGGGAAGGAGTGAGTACCAGGCAGCTAAGATCCCAAATCTCCAACAGATTAGGAGACCTCAAGGTTTCTTTTTGCTGAAGGGAATATTCTAGAATTAGATTCCGGTAATGGTGGTGCAATTCTGTAAATTTATTCAACACTATTGAATTACACACTTCAAATGGGCAATCTTCATGGTTTATAAACACTATGTCAATAAAGCTGCTTAAAAAAAATAGTTTAGTTTGGCTACTAAAGACTGCAAAAGTCCTGAACAAAGATAAAGGAGGCAGACTCAGGGAAGGCTTCAGGATAAAACTTCTCAAGCATTGCTTTGCCCCAGATGAGGGGAAATAGCTAGTACTACCTATACCCTGTGTCAGCTAGAGGGCTGGGATGAAGAGTGGGGCAGCTTGGAGCTGACTATGAGCTCTGAGGTTGGGCACCATGGTTGAAGTTCCACTCCCCAGTCTCCAGCCCATAGGTACTGGCTGTAGTTGACTCTGGCTCCTCTGTCAATCAGCTCATGTCACTCCCAAAGGTCCCTGTGTCATCTTGCTGTTCATTCACTCTCTCCAAAGCACTAGGTTCCCTTAAACCCCATCAGTACCAAACCCAACCTGTCCCCTCCCAGGCATGCGTCTTAAAATCTTATGAACAACATAGCCCATGCCTCAGTTTCCCCAAGGAAGAAATGGTTACCAGCAGGCCCCAAAGCAGGAGGCCACACTCCCACCAGGAAACACATGCTACTTTTTCAGGGGTTCCTCTGCATCTACTAGGTGATCACCCCTGAGGTAGGAGCCGGAAGTCTGGGACTTCATGCCCCACCCCACCTCCACTCCCAACTAAAGCATGGAGATTTAGCCTCAGGTGGGACGGACACACAAGTACAGCTTTACCTAAGCTACAGGCATATCCAGAAGAACCCTGCCAAGCTAGCCCCTAATGCTCATGCTGTCATGGATAGTCTGGTCTGACGGGGGAACTCAGGGGTGACTGGAAGGGTCAGAGCAGTGGTATACTTCAGCTGCCAAGACAGGGCTTCATGCTGTATGCACCTCCAGTCACTGCTAAAGCCCCGTCCCCACCAGATACATGTGGGTGACACAGAAGCACTGCCAGGCAGAGACTGTCCCCCTTACTTTTCATATAATCTTCATCGTCATCATCACCATCATCATCATCGTTATTGTGTGCATGCAGCACTAAGCAAATGCTTACAGCTGAGCTCCATCCTTGTCTTTAATTAACTGATTGATGGTTGGTTGATGTATGCGTGACCTTCCATGGCACACATGTGAAGGGGGGAGCACATGCAGGAATTGGCTCTGGCCTATGACTAAGGTGGTGTCAGGGTCAAATTCAGGTCACCAGGCTTGACTGAAGCCCCTTTGCCCACTGGGCCATCTTGTTAGCACAGCAGCCTTCTTTCTTTGACTTTTTATTTTGCAGCCAGAGCCCCACTGAGTTCACTAGAATGAATCTGAGCTTTGTAGCCCAGGTTGGGGCTTAAAATTAGTCTTCCTGCCTCGGTTTCCTGAGTAACTGAGATTACCAGCCAGTGTCGGGCTTAGTTCGGTTTACTGTTTTTGTTTGTTTGTTGTTTGTTTGTATAGCATGTAAACCCTTTACTGACTGAGCCATACCAGCAGCCCCAGGTTTTGTTTCACTATTTTTAAAAAGATTTATTTATTTATTTATTTATTTATTTATTTATTTATTTATTTATT
>NW_026596134.1:3481843-3553638 GCF_907164565.1 Psammomys obesus
ATTTATTTATTTATTTATTTATTTATTTATTTATTTATTTATTTATTTTATGTGTATGAGTGTTTGCCTGTACATATGTATATATAGCACATGCATGCCTGGTACCCAGGCAGACCAGAAGAGGGCATTGGATCCCCTGAAACTGGCAGTATAGATGGTTGTGAGCTATTGTGTTGGTGCTAAGAGCCAAGTCTGGGTCCTCTGCAAGAGCAGCAAGTGCTTTTACTCACTGAGTCATCTCTCCTACCCTAGGCTTACTTCTGCACTTTGATGTTTGTTTGAGATTATAACATACTTACACCTTTCTCCTTTCCCTTTATTTTCTCCAAGCCTCCCATATACTTCTCATTTCTCTGTTTCTAATCCTATTTTTTCCATTGCTATTGTACATACAGTCATATGTATATGTATGTACACATATGTTTAACTACACAAATGTGTGCTTAGTTTTAATTGGTTCTTCAACCGGGAGTGAGGACCACAGATTAGAAATGGGGTGTGGAAAGTTTCAGGTCCAACGCACTGAAACAGCAGCGCTGGGTGCCGAGGGTGCCGAGGGTGGCATGCCTACTTAGCCAGATTTTAGCAGAAACCCCTACACCCAAACTCCACATCCACATACAAATACAGCACAATAGAGAATGCCCTTAAGACCTTGGGGATGACAAACTGTAGCCCCCAGGAACATGTACCTACCCACATTCACGGCTCCTTTCTTCACAAGAACCAGAAGGTGGCCCCCACAATCGTTTCTAGGCAAACAAGTAGATACGGAAACTGCAGTCCATCCACACGCTGAAGTAGTATTCAGCCACAAAGAGAGATTAAGATAGACAGACCACAACTGGATGAAGTCGCCCAGCATTGGGGGACAAGACAGAAACTAGACACCAGGTTCACCAATTTCTAATCTATTTATACAGACTGACCAAAGAGGAAAATCCTGGAGACAGGACCTGAATTAGTGGCTGTTGGGATTAGGGAGGATGGGGAACCTTTGCTCTGGGCACAGGGCCCCCTTCAGGAGCTAGAGTGTCCTGGAATGAGGAAAGGGAAGAGGTACTCAACACTGCGGAATGATTGGCTCCTGAATGAATTCCCCATAGCATCCTGAGATGCCAGTGAGAGCCAGGTGAGTGCATCCTGTGGCAGGAAAGCTGGGAGAATGGGCACTTTGCTGGACACAGCACTAGGCTCTCTGTGACCCTCGGAGTAGGGGCAAGACTTGCCACAACTGCCTAAAGAGCCCAGGATCATCTCGGACACTGACTAAGAGAGTGGGCTCCATTCTTGCAAAGGAATGACTGCAGCGCTTGGTGAAACCCGAGCAGTTTTTCCACTGAGAAAACTCAAAGTTGCCACTGGGAAAAACCATCCCTGGCAGCCAAGGCAGTGACAGGCCAGTCATGTGCTCAAGAGAGGACTACATCTGAAGCTTTTGCTTTAACACAGAGCGAGTGGCCTTGCCTCCATCCACACAGTCCTGTGCCAGTGCGTGGCCAGGATCAAAGCCTTCAAGGTCGTGGCTGATATCTCCAGAAAAGATGATGTTGACACAGAGCTAGCCTGAGGCCTTGAACATTCTTCTGCAGCAGAGCATGTCCCTGGCAATCGTAGATGATCTTGCTGAGTGCTCTCTCTCTCTCTCTCTCTCTCTCTCTCTCTCTCTCTCTCTGCTCTCTGCTCTCTGCTGTGGTTTGTCTCTTGGTTCTGGTCCCCTGGCACGGTGTGCATGAATATGTACTGACCAGCAATGGATAACAGGAAAGGGCCTGGGGGTGTGGGGAGCTTGTTGAGGCAGCACAGGGAGGTATGGACTGTAAAGGATGGGGCTCCCACTTAGGGTGGGGTCCCCATTCTGGACTGACTCTTCCAACAGCTGCATATTTAGCTCTTTGAAAGCCTTGTCACATGGTGCTCACCTCTGTCAGGAAGAGTGGTGATGGGCTACACCTATCTCCCACCCCCCTTCTAGAAAGTGTAGAAGGAAAAGGAAACAAACAGGGAAAGTTGCCCCCTTCCTCCAGATGGGGATTGCAGGGGCAGAGAGGACCCTTGACCCGTGGTCAAGTAGCTATTTTCTTTCCCGTAAAAGGGGCAGAATGGCTGGGATGTAGCTCAGTTGGTAGAGTGCTTGCCTAAAACGAAGAAGGTCCTCGGTTTCATGCCCAGCACCACGTGATGAGACAGACCTATAATCACAGTGCCTGGGAGGTAGAGGGAAAAAAAGGATCAGAAATTCAAGGTCATCCTGATCTACCTATCAAGTGAGAGGCCAGCCTGGGCTATCCAAGGCCCTGTTTCAAAAGGAAAGAAGTAGGGATGAAAGGAGGGAGGGGGCTGTGCTTTAGAACACAAGAGCAAATTCATTCTTCAGTTTGATGACGCGTGACTCACAGAGCGGGGGATGTGCATTGATGGATCCTGAGCAGAGGCGGCAGAGAACCCTCCCTCCTGCATGAGCTTGTTCTGCGTCTGGCTTGGAGGAGGGGGCATGGAGAAAAGGACATAAGGTCAGCCTTGGAGACTCCTGGCTGTAATAAAAGTCAGGTCTCGGAGCAATTAGGTTCTCTGCGTTTGTCTAGTCACCTCTGGGCAGGTGCGCCGGATGGAGGGCAGATGCAGTGATCCCAGGCGCCACGGCTGGCAGCCTTTATGTCATTTATCCCCATTTCATTCTTCCAGGCTTTAGCAGGGCTTAGGAAGGAACACCAGCGCTGCCAGATGAATTAGAAGTGGGCGAGAGGAGAACAAAAATCAGTGTTGGGCACTTTGGGGCAGCTGAGGTCTGTTCCCTTGGGGGTTCTCCGAGAGCTGCTGGCAGAACAGAGGAGCAAGGCCCTGTCTGCTTACAGGCAGCTCTGGCAGCCTGTGTATTCCCTGCCTCTCTCCAGGCCCCGCTGCTTCTTGTGATGTCTTCTTGTTGACTGGGTGACGACTTCGGGTAGAGAGGAGTCACATCTGAGCGGTCCCAGGGTCCCCCAGGAACTGGCTTCTAAGGCAGTGTTTGACAAATGAACAAATGAGCACAAGGAATGAACAGGGGCAGCTAAGAAATGTTCTTTCACCCCACCAGCCAGATACAAGCGAGGGGCGTCCTGCCGCTCTCAGAGCCCAGCTCTGCTTACCTGCCCTTGCGCCAGAGCCTTGGGTGACAGTTTCAGTCTGTTTACTCAATAAGGTCATGAGTCACGAGCAGGGCAGACTCTTGCTCAACTATGTGTCCTTGATCGGGTTGCTAAGCCTCTCTGTGCTTTTACTATCTCTGAAAGGGAAGTTCAGGAATCCCTGTCTCTGCAAACACACTGGAGCCATGCTTGGCACGCAGCGGGCCAGGGTGACCACCTGTGCTGCTGACTTGCCTCTGAGCTGGGTCGGTCTGCAGGGGGCTGCTTTCCTCCCTCTCGGAGGTCCACACTGATGCCCCAAGTCTCATGGATGTCTCTGGTTTCATGGCCCTGTACAGCCCTACATCAGGTCTTCATCAGGAGGTCATCAGAGTCATTGGTTATGTGTGTGGCTGGACAGTTGTTGCTTCTGAAGTATCACCGTGGCGGTGGTGGCGGACAGTGTCCCTTACTCTGGCCGATGTCTCTGCCTAAGTGTCTGTGCCTGTACTTGCCTGCTCTCTTCTTCCTGTGCATGACCACCAGCATAGCACATACCTAGGATACTGCTGTGGGTGAGTGGACAGGGAGGGCTACAGAGAGAAAATGGGTAGGAGGGAGGGGAAGAGAGTAGAGAAAGGGGGAGAGGGGAAAGAAGAGGTGGGGAAGAGGAGGGAGAAAGGAGGAAAGAGGAGGAGGGACAAAGAGGGCAGCAGGAAGTGAGGGGTGGGTTGAGGCAGGCATAGGCCTCCCCAGGGCTTGGCAATGCTCTGCACACAGCCCAGGCTAGGTAAATGTTTGTAAAACGAATCAAACTAAATTGTGTCCACAGAGAGCACAGGGCACACCGCTTAGAAGCTTCCGGAGAGGCTCGTCCTTCAAGGCTCATTGCAGGCAGAAATGCTACCTGAATGCAGGCTGCTGCTTGTCATCCTCAAGTAGGACTTGGGGAGCATCTAAACTGCATGGGCAGGGATGGAATGCTGAAGGGAAGCCAAGGGTAGTTGGGGCAAGCCTGGAGATGAGGTGGGGGGGGTGCCAAGGACCTGAGTTTCCACCAGGCTACCCATGAGGCTGAGGATGGAACATAGGGTTTTAATTGTGTATAGATATTCCCCAGGGGTGGCCAGCAGGTATCTAGAAGAAAAGATAGCTGGAAGAGAAATGGTTGTGAGTTCTGGAAGAGAAGCATGGAAGAGAGATGTAGAGAGGGAAGGAAAGAGGCCTTTGGAAGTGAGAAGCCACCCAGGGCACATTGCTGTCCCAGCAGACAAGAGCACGGCCGGATGAGCAGGTGCCAACTGTTCTTAGTGAGAAAGGATGAGCTGGCAGGGAAGTCAGATTGGGACTCAGGGTCCAACTGGCTAGGGACAGGCTGCCTTGGAGTGTCTGAAAAGAGCTGGGAGATTGCCATCCAGATGGGTGGGCATGACTTCCTCGCTGCCATGCCTCGAATGCCTGTTGGCATCAAACTCCTAAACTGTCACAGTGTGTCTCCACTTTATCCCCCCAAGATGTTGTGCCAGGGGCTTTGGGAGTTGACAGGATATGACAAGGCCTCTCCATTCGTTTTCCATGGCTCACTGTGGGGAGGCTCCTGATTTCAGATGGACTCTCAGGAGGCAACAGAAACTTAGGACATAGACCTAGTTAGAAGGAGTAGGTATGTCCTCCATCTTGTCCCCTACTTCCAGGCCACCATGAGTGAGTGTTCTGTTCGCCTCATCAGGGAACCAGAAAGGACAACTTCAGGTGACTGTGAACTGAAATCTCCAGAAACCATGAGCCTAAGTAGCCTTTCCTCCTCTGCATTCTCATCACAGTCAGGGAAAGTCAACACACACAGAAACTTACATTGTTTAGAGACAGACAGCAAACAAAATGGTAAGTTAGGGTATGGGTGGCCTGGGGAGGGGTTGTGTGGGTATGAGCCACAGTTTCAGAGCACCAGGAAAGACTTGCTTGCAGGTAGGGACTCACAGCTCTGTGAGGGGTATTGTGTAACTGTTTGTTATATTTCATCCTGCAAGAAGCTCCTTGAGCAATAACGATAACAACTCATGATAGCTTTCGGAAGTCCCTGAAACTGACCAGATTCACTAGGCCCCTCCTTGCCAGAGTAAGCAGTAAAAGCTGAGAGTTCCCTCAGGTGGAAAGAAACTGAATTGTGAAGTAGACCCAGACAAGCCAAGCAGCAAAGGCTCTGAAACCAGACCTGTTGCCTAGAAGAAGCAGAAACCAGCTGAGCTGCTTAGAAGAGGTTAGACCAACCAAGGCACCTGGAAAGGACACTCTTCAGCTGCCCTTCAGGCTGTGCATTACACTCTAGGTTCCTGGCTTTTTGGTAACCCTTCACCCATTTTCCAATAAGTAACTAGTAAAACACGTTGTTCCACCAGGTTGGACTTTGATGGTGTGTGTGGGTTCCCTCTCTGCTGTGAATAAATGAAGGGAGGAGTAGAGAGATGAGTGTTGCATCTCTCCAGGAGAAGTTTTGTCACAAAACCAGGGGTGGGGTCTTAGCATTCAGCTATAGATCCAGGACGTGCAAAGGCCCTGGGGCAGGAGCATGGCCTGGGTGTATCTGAGCAAGTAGGAGGGCTATGTGGTGTGAGAGCATGAGGGAGTGATGGAGACAAGGCCAGAGAAGATGAAGACTGGAGTCACTCGAGAGGCTTGGTAAGAACTTGAGTTTAGCTGAATATCCTGGGAGCCTTTGATGGGCTTAGGAGTGAGGCCAGGCAGAAGGGTGGCTAACAGACCCGGTAGGTGTCCACAGAGACCAAGCCATGGCTGGAGGCTGGCCGCTCTCAGGAGATGGGTTCTGAGGACTCCCCAACAAGATAGCTATGAGGTGCCTGGGAAAGAGGGGTCACAAAGACCCCCATCCTGGGCAACACTGGAGGGCTAACAGGAACAGGTTCAGGGAGGACTGAGGACTTTATCTCAGATGCCCAGGGACATGGCTGTGCCAGCATCATGAGACACTGTTTGCTGGAGAGCCTACTCGAGGGAGAGGGCCAGGCTACAGATGTAAATTCAGGGCTCGCCAGCCAGAAGTAGAATTTACAGCCATGCTCAGGGTGAGATCACCACAAGGGACCCCAGGCGCCTTTTCCCGTCTCCTCAGGGCCACTTCTTGGATTTGCTGCACCTTGGCCCCAGCCTGGCGCCGGGCAGGCAGTGGGTTGGCCTAGCTTGGGTGGCCACTGACCCGCTGCAGAGACAGATGTGGAGAGGTAACTGGGTCAGAACCAGTCAGAGAACAACAGGGCTGGACAGCCGTCTGAATCCCCTTGTCACCTCTTATGGGGTCTGTCTCTGCACCAAACTCAGTGACTTTCATCAGCTTCTTTCACTGTAGAAAAACCCCGTGGCGTGTGATTACAAAGCCCATGGCTGCTTCTATGGCTGTTGTTGAAGATAATGCATTTTAAACAGCTCTAATTTTGAAAGGGTACATTTGACCCCATCCCTATGGCGACCATATTTTCCAGACCCTGGGCCCGTGACACAGTCTGACACTCGCCTGGGCTGATGGATGGTGGGGGACAGGGCAGAGTATTTCCAGCTGGGCTGCCTCACCCCTGTTCTCTTATTCTGCCCGCGTACCAGGCAGGATATTAAGAACTCACAGGCGGCAGCTATCTTCACTCGTGTCCCCACTTGTAATAGGTTGACTCCATGAAACCCATTTGGGAGGATGTTATCTCTGCCTCGCTGTGGAAGGAGGGGCCTCTGGGAAGGAAGACTCTCCTAGGACTAACTTTTTCCATTTTCTGCCCACTATCTGCTGTCAGAGAGAAGTCACTTCCCAGAGAATATGGAGGTGGCCTTAGGCGGGTAGGGCTGCAAGGCAGGTAAGCTTGCCCGGGCTGGGTGCCAGCCCCTCACAGACACAGAGGCAGGTGTGAATGGGAACTTTAAGAGTGCCAGGTCATGTGCTGGGCATCCTGGATGAGCCGCCTCATCAGGACTTTCCAAGTTTCCCAGGAAACACGGTGCATGAAGCTGCTGGGTCTCAGAGACACTTGCCCCCAAACACATAGCCAGTAAGGGAAGAAAAGAGAAGTTATGTTCATCTTCTTCAAGTGTGTCCCCTAAGCCACTCCCAAGTCCCCACTTATCTTGGTTCATTTGTATATTCCATTTGCCTTCATAGAAGAGGGTACATGAAAGCACTGGAGAGCTGATGAGGCTGGGCTCGTGGCTCACTTGGAAGGTGCGTAAAGCCTGGGTGTGTTACCAGCGCTGCACAGATTGGGCAGGCCTGGAGCCTCAGCCTCAGTGCTCAGGGAGCAGCAGCAGAAAGATCAGAAGAACGGTGTTACTTTTGGCTATGTAGCAATTTGGAGGCCAGCCTGAGCTACATGGCAACCTTGTCAGGGGCGGAGGAGGAGCAGGAGGGAGGGTGATGGTGATGGTAATGATGTATGCACAAAGAGACACTTAGGGACAAGCTGCTAGGATGACTCATTGGGTAAACCATCCCCCACGCTAGCACGAGGACCTGAGTTCAGCTCCCCAACACCCCTATAAAATCAGACACAGTGGTGAACAAGTGCAACCCCAGCACTGGAATGGGAGAGACAGATAGAACTCCTGAGCTCACTAGCCAGCCAGCCTAGTGGAATCCGTAGGCTCCAGACTCTGTAAGTGAAGAGAGCAACGGAGGAAGACACACATCTGCACATGCACACTCTCAGAAACATACGGACACATGAAAAACAAGCATTAAGATTCTAAAGTAGTTCCTGCTGTTCTTAGAATACCCATGCTCCAAGGTAAACAGAGGCCAAAACCCTTACCTTGCTTTCCCAGAGACATTCCCTGGGTGAAAGGCCTTGGCCTCCAGAGCCTAGGAGCTTGAGTGTGGGGCGTCTGCCCTCAGCCTCCCCATCCCACCTTCTCTTTTTGAGGTCAAGAGCAAAGGAAACTGTCACCTCAGGGCCCTGGGGCACCTTTCACTTGAGCAAGCTGCCCGGGAAAATAACTAAATCTTTACTTAAAAGCCAAGCGGTGCATGCTTGTCATTCCAGTGCTGAGGAGACAGAGACAGGAAGGTCTCTGGAGCTCACTGGCCACATAGTCTACTCTTAGGAGAAAACTTGAGGCTGAGCAGGAGACCTCCGTCTCAAACCACCAAGTGGACAGACAGCCTTCACACACACACACACACACACACACACACACACACACACACACACTCACACACACGCACGCACTCACACACATGAGCAAATATGGACGGGCACATACACAGAGTCGCCAGCTCACGCCTGAAAGCCTCATCTCACACCCCTCTCTAAGGTGGAGTGGGAAAACCAACCACAGCTAACATCCTGGATTCCAGCGCCCACTCTGCGCTCAGCAGCTGTGTGGCCCCGGGTGGATTCCTTTGCCTCCCTGTGCCTCCGGATCACGCATCTGTAGCGTGAGAGGATAGTGCTGTCCTTTGCACAGGGAGTCCTTGGCCTAGGGGAGCAGAGTCTGCAGCCTAGTACATGTGGGGGGAGCCATGCTCGTCCTGGCTCACAGACGAGTCTCCCAGGCCTGTGACATGTGCCACTGCAAGGTGCTCATGGGCATATCCTTTGGAGAGTCTTTTACTCTCGGGCTTGTTGTCCCCATTGCTTTATGAGTTTATGATGCCCAGCAAGTCCTCCAGGTCCCAGTTGGGTCACAATTCCCCCAGGGGTACATCTACCAAGGCCTTATGTCACCACCAGAGGCAGGGCAGCCTCTGGAGCGGAAGGAACATTCTAGAATGAGGAGCCGGATCGCCATCACTTGGTTTTTAAGATTCTCTAAGCTTCCCACTCACTGTAGAAACGGCTTACTTTCAGATTAGTCAGCCAGTGTGAGTCACTCAGGGCCTCACCAGCCCTGCGCACAGAATACTGATTCAGCCTGCCCTGCCAAGGGGGGCGGAGGGGCCCCCTGGGGGCCCAGGGCCCTTGCCTGCAGCCATTCCACCCGCTTCAAGGGTGGAATGCTCGGCGCCCCACCACGTTCACAGGCGGGCCCCAGCCCTGCTTCTCTGGCCCACCAGCATCTACCCCCCTCTCCAGCGACAGAGTGATTAATCCCCCCATGCCGGAGAAGCAGGGGCCAAGCAGCTACATAAGTCATGCCCACGCTGACAGCAGGCAAGGGAGAAGCCCAGAGCTTTGGCCTTGGCGCACGTTGGGGAGGGAGGCCCCATTGGTCTTCTGCTGGGAAGGGGGAGAGGGGTCTGGAAAGCAGATTGCACACAGACCAGCGTTGTCTGCAGGAGAGGGGACAGCAGCCCACACCCCGCAGAGGCCCCATCGACCCCACGTTCATGTACTCATGCTTTTATTCACTTGCAGCCATTTGCAGCTCCATTTCCCTGGATGGAGCTCCCAATGAAGCTCCACCGAAATGGGGGTATGTGGGGCCTTGTGGAGAGAGAAAGCTCCCACATGAGGGGCACCCAGGGAAAACAGGCCACATGAACCTAGTAAGATGAGGCTGCCTGGCCATGGAGGGGCATGCAGGCAGAACTGTAGGCCTCAGTGTGGGGTTGGATGACGAGGAAGTGGCATTCCCGAGTCATTGTCACTGTGGCATACGGACCAGAGCTAGATTGCAGAAGGGTTCTGTGAGGCAAAAGACATGGCCTTAGAGCAGACTGTTGCTGCAGTGACAGAGAAGAAGGCAAAGGACACAAGACAAAGGACAAAGGCAAAAGACAGTAATGTAGGAACCAGGGGGAGAGGTCAGCCCATCGCTCCAGAAGTCCCCAAGGCTGGATGTGGATCCAGAATGGGGTGTCTGGGGTAGGGGGTGCCTGGAGATATTTGGGGAAATGGATTCTAGAAGCAGGCTATGTAAGGTCATAGGAGGGCCACTGGGAAATGTCTTCACCTGTCTGGCGCCTGCCTCAAAGATGGGGAGGAGGACAGGAGGGACAGGAAGGAGGGAGAGTGAGCTCTTCATTCCTTATAGCTGACAAGGATTAGACTTGTCTGCAAACTGACAGATTCCAGGATCTTGTACCTGCACCTCACCCTTCTCAATGTAACCCCAACACGCCCAGCCCTGCCATATCTTGGCCTCTTTCCATTCTGTACAGGTCACATAAGTCTGCTGAGACCATGTTTACAATGTCACAGACATTCCAGGCCAGGTTGGATTGCCAGGGTCTCCTCCCGTTGCTTTTTAGGCCTCTTCTGGGTCGCTGGAGATGCTGCAAAGCAGGATGCTCCTGCCTGGTGCCCACTTTCCATCCCTGAGAAATATACACAAAGAAAACCCGCTCTCTCTCGAGGCTAACCCAGTCTCCTTTACAAGGGCCAGGTACAGGAAAGAGGCTTCTGAAGTAGCTTGGATCCTGCTTCCCCCTAGGGACCCCAGGATGATGCTAGCCCACCTAAGGCATGGAGGGAGAGGACTCCAGGACCAGGAAAAGATGGCTACCACCTGGAGGCTCCCTAGATTAGTAAGGAAGTCAGCCTACCCTCACCTCTGGTCAAAAAGTTTTAGATTTTGTGGAGGCCACGGTGGGACCAGTGATGCCAGCATCAAGAGGAGGATAAGTGCTGAGCCCAGCCAAGTAGCCCTGAGACAGCTCCTTCTTACTCTCATGGCTCCTCCTTCATGTCACTTACCAAAGTCCCTGATTTTAACAACCCTAGAAAAGAGGCTCAAGTGGAGCAGAAGACATGGGGTTTGGTTCCCTCAAGGCTCTGGGAGGGAGGGCCTAGAAAGGATCAGAAAACACCTGGCAGGGGAAAATGTGAGCCAGCCCCACAAGTCTGAACGAAGACTAGGTGAAGCTTTCTCCCATTTTGCCTTTGACACAGGGATAAGAGCAGCAAATGGTTGCAGAAGGGAAGAGGCACTCAGGGACCCCCTGCCTGACACATCTACTTTCAGTGGGCTGCCCTTCAGCCCACAGCACTCACAGCCACAGCTGGATTTGTTCCCTGCCTTTGAATCTTGTCATGCCAAGTTCACTGACTGACTGACTATGGGAATTTCAGGTGTGCGTGCGCACACAGGCACAGGCTTTGTCCCTGACAACTCTGCCGACAAGACGCTGGCTCATCCTAACTGCAGCTAACATAAGGGCCACTCCCATGGGATAGAAAGAGGTGAGGGTGCACCCAGCAGGAATGTGGCACCATCATGGTCAGACTTTCTCCATAGAAGGCCATAGACAATACTTAAACCATACTTCCTTACCTGTGAGTTCTTATCCTGATGTGATTGAATGAGGAGGGTCTTGCTCACACAGAACTGAGTGTCTTGAGGTCTCATTCACACAACACTGGGGTCTCAGAGTCTTAGGGTCTCACACCACATTCAGTTTCCTGAGTTCTCACACATACCTCATTGAGTCTCTCGGGCCTCATTCACACAAAATTGAGTCTTTGGGGGATTTAATTCAATTTTGAGTCTCTCAGGTCTCACTCATTCAACATTGAGTCTCTCAGGGTCTCACTCAACATTAAATCTCCCATTGTCTCACTCCTTCAGTGTGTCTCTCGGGGTCTCACTCATTCAACACTGAGTTTCTTGGTGTCTCACTCATTCAGCGTTGAGTCTCTCAGGGTCTCACTCCTCCAACATTGAGTCTCTCTGTTTCACACACTCAACATCGAGTCTCCTGGGGTTTCAGTCGACACTGACAGTTTTGGTGGCCTCCCTCACTCAACATTGAGTCTTCAAAGACCTTATTCACTCAACATTGAACCTCCTGGGGATTCACTCAAATATGGAATGTGTCAGTCTCATTCACAAAACACCAAGTCTCTTGTGGTCTCACTCACACACCATTGTATTTTTCAGGTCTCATACCAGACTCAGTGGTTCCCATCTCACAGCTCGTTTGGTTTTCAGAGTCTCACATGCAATTAGAATCTCACACATATGCCTACCCTTCCTTGGAGCCCCTCTTAGTATCCTGTGTTGAGACAGATCCACCTGACTCATGTATTTTCATGAGTCTCCATACAGCAACATATATAGAGGGCAATATTCTATATTTTCCCTGTTTGGAGTAATGGATTGCTGTGGGTCTCAGGAATATTGTTTCCCACTGAAGAGCCATCAGAGAGAGAGCTTTCTGAGCTAACCCCACCTGAGGCCTGCACAGCCACTGTCAGAAGGCGTTGGCCCTCAAAGACTCCCACTACCCCTTTTCTCAGACCAGACTTTGTAGCTCCTTTTCTAAAGCCTCAGGCTCCTTTCAGGAATATGGCTCTTGGTGTCACAGGGTTCAGCCCAAAATTCCACACTGCCTTGACCATCAAGTTGGTGTTTGTTTGTTTGTGTTTAATGCATTTGTTATGTTTAATTTGGAGAAGGATCTCTGTGCCATAGTGTTCATGTAGAGGTCAGAAGTCAGCTTCCAGGAACTAGTTCTCTCTCTCTCTCTCTCTCTCTCTCTCTCTCTCTCTGTCCACCACATGGGTCCCAGGCATGAGGCTCCTCAGACTTGGCCACAGGTGCCCTTATTTATCTTCCAAGCCATCTCACTGGTCCCAAGCACTTGTGTTATTGTTGTTTTGTTCTTTGGTTTTTGGTTTTAAACTACACTGATCTAATAACAAAGCACAAAACTCATAGTGAAATACACATGACCATGATCAGGATGCCCATGACATTTAGCTGGGAGGGGCAGCAGTCCCTGGATAGCCTCCACTTACTTCCCTGAAGCCTCTCCAGGTCCTGCAGAACCCTTGACCTCTGCACAGGTGAATCCTGGCCATGGGCAGCAACCTTCTTCCAACCACCCCATCACTTATGTAGGTGCTCTTGGTACCAGTTTCTCTGATACCCAACCCCCTCTTAAGGGCTCCCCCTTGCCTCTTTGGGAGGCCTCCTTACCATCCCTGGACCAGGGGTTCTCACCAACCAAGTCCAGCATGGAGAACAAGTCGGTTGGGGACGCAGGATCAAAATGTCACTTCCTCTGAGGTCCCCGGGTGGAGTCTGTGATGTCATTTCCCCAGTGATGTCACTTCCCCTATAATGTCTGAGAGCCTTCTAGGCTCAGGATTGTTGGCTATCTACCATCAGTGCTGGAAGGACCGGAAGGGTGTTTAGGTGAAAGGAACAATGTATTCGAAGGTCTGGAGAGCTGAGTACCATGGAACAGGAGAGCAAGATGGAGGCACCGTGGCTGGATCTAGGAATGTATTTGGATCCCTTAAGGGAGAAGATAGCCTCTGTCCAGAGGACCACAGTGGACATGGCTAGGTAGGTCTGGAGCCTCAAGAAGGATCCTGAGGAGAGGCAGGAAGTGGCTTTTCTTCCAGATCGCCTGTGCTCAGCCTCAACGCCTTCCACTTTCCCACAAGGCTTCTGGCCAAGGCTGTTCAGGCCACTGTGCACTTTCTAACAAGATTGGAAGTTTGTAAGACTTATTAGCTGGTGGAAAGTCAAGGGCTGTGGGCCAGGCCTCTGTGGTGCTGTTACAGTGGCAGCAGCCTGCCCGGAGTACATCCTTATGGCCTCTGGCAACAGAAAAGGGTAGGAGGGACCCCCAAGCAGGGATCACCTCTGCTTCCCATGCAGGGTGTACCAAAAGACAGCATGCTATGGGAAAGGGGCTGCCCTGGCTTGTAGCCCCAGGTCTGCTGCTTCCAAGATACGTGTTCAGGACAATGGGGCAATGCCCAGGGGCTGCTTGCTGGCCAGGCACGAAGCAGACCCTCTCTCTGGTGGCCCCACAGCCCCCTCCTTCTTGTGTCAGGGGAGGTGACATTCACCTGGTGTTCTAGAGAGCCCCAACACAAGTTTTCCATTCCCATCACAGACCCTCCCCAGCTGCACTCGCTCAGTGGAAAGGAATGCACAGCCCCAGAGCCCCAGAGAAGAAGGTCGGCCACGCCAGGCCTTGAGCGTCTCTGGAGCAGCAGTACTTGGGGCCTAGGGCCCCTCGCTCTGTGAGCCTAGCCAGTAATGAAGACCATGTGAGGGCCGTGGCTCCCTCCGCCTTCCTGGCTTAGCAGAGAGGCTCTCAGGAATTGTGGAGGGGAAGGGGAGGGGTCCGCCTTGCTGTCCAGCTGGAAGAACTGTACTGAGGGGCTGGGGAGCTGACAGGGGTCAAGGAGGCCCAGTCCTCTGTGCAGCTATCTATGCATACAGGACTCTGAACCATACCCTGCCCCTCTGAGCCTATTTCCTCAAACTGGGTGTTTCAGAGAGGTCACTAACAGCAGGACTCAACAGTGTAATCATTTCTTTAGGAAAAAAAAAAAAAACTATTGGTGGCCTGGGGCTCCATTAAGAGGAACACTGTGCTCTGGCCGAAGGGTGGAGCCAAGTTGCAGGTGGCATCACATCGGTGTGGACACCGATGCTTAATTCTGGGTCCAGCTGGCAACTGGCTCCTGTACAGAAGAGGGACCAAGGCAAATCTCACAAAAAGCCCCGAGACTTGGTTTGGAGAAGAAAGTCTAGGGGAGTCACAGTGAGCATGTCCAGATATGCTGGGGTCCACTCTCGGTTTCCCCAAGCCCTTTTCCTGGTAGAAGCATGCCTCTCTGGAGGACTAGACTCCCAGGTGGGTAGTGAGCCCCCTTAGTGTCAGAGGGAGAAGTCCCTGGTTGTGATCCTTGAGTTCTATGGCTACCTCAGCAGCCTAGGTATGCACTGAAGTGACTTCATGAACTCTGTGAACTCTGGGGCTCCCCTCTCAGCAGCCTGAAGCAGAAACGCCTTGCACTACCTCACAGGGACTCAAACACCCAGAGACTGAAGTGAGAGGCTTCCCACGGCCAGTGGAGACCCTTTCTGCACCCTGATTTAGCTAGCAGAAGGGGACCCACCAGCCCATACTCCCAAAGTGAATCTCAAAGCCTGATCCGTGGGCCTCACACAGCTTTCCAGCTTAAAAGACACTGATCCTCCATTCACCAAGGTCTGACCCAGACTATCTCTTCCCTCCCAACCTCTCGGGGTATGAGGAGTACATACAAATAAGCCATCTAGCCCTTCTTCTTTTGCACAAGAGAGAGGAGGGTGCGTGGCTGGGACCCCCCTGGTTTCATAGGTGGGCAAGAAGCCCCCATCTGTGTAAGCTGGGTCCACATGAACAGCCAAGCCCCAGCCCCCAGTCTAGCGTCATCCCCGCTGCCCTGGCCGCACCCCTACCCAGCTGCAGGGGCTAATCCAGGCCTGTGGGAAGTCTGGGGCGGGGCGGCCTTGCTGGCCAGAGAAGGCTCACTTCACCGGGATGCCTCCATGCACAGATGCGCCTCTGGGCTCCAGCTCGGGCGGATTTGATAAACTTGCTAAATTGCAATTCTCTGTGGCTTAGGGGAGCTGGGCCTTGGCCAGAACATGCATTATCCTCTGCAGCTGCAGGCTGCAGAGAGCCAAAGGGTGGAGGCCTAGCTGGGGCTTCCCTACCCTCCAGCCAGGGGCCCATTGCTTTTGGGGGTGCTTCACCTAGAGCCACT
Organism: Psammomys obesus; assembly: GCF_907164565.1. Taxonomy (NCBI): domain Eukaryota; kingdom Metazoa; phylum Chordata; class Mammalia; order Rodentia; family Muridae; genus Psammomys; species Psammomys obesus. Next base: position 3,497,388 of record NW_026596134.1, read on the forward strand.
ATCCCAGCCAAGCAGAGAGTGGCTTATGCTATTCACGCTGGGGAGGCACAACCCAGGGAAGATCCATGCCAACACTGGATCTCCCAGAAGCTCCTAGAGCAAAGTGCTAGCAGGCGCTGTGCACCCACACTTCTTGGGCAAGTGAAGTTGGGGTCCCAGGTCAAGCTCAGCTCTCTGGGCAGGGATGCTACAAACCTCATCCCCGAAGCTGGCCGCAGGCATCCCTTCACCTTGGGTCATGGTTCTGTTTTAGGGGTAGAAAAAGGTACCTCTAACGGTACCCTAGGGGATCTGAAGTCTAGCTTACTGCCCTCCCCAGTGTTGGCATGGGGCTGGTGAGAAGGCACAGGAAGGTGCTGTGCACAGTGGACCTGCAGGGAGACTGGCGTCTCTAGACCCCAGGGTGAGCCGGGGGTGGTATTGACGCCAGGGACTAAAGCGCTGTTCTGTGCTCTAGACAATCAATTTCCGCACACGTACACAGAGAGCCACGGCTCTGCTTCCGGCTGCCTCGTCTCCTGGAATAGCTGCTTTTTAATTACATGGAAAGGTCACCAGGAAAAAAAGAAGCGAGAAGTCTGAGTGTTCTTACACTTCCTCCCAGGGCTAAGAACTTTGAAACTAAGCAGCGCAGGGCCAAAGCTGGGGGTGGGTGGAGAACCAGAGAAGGGTGTCGGGGGGGGGACCGGGGGGGGTCACTGCCTCAGCCTCCCCAGCTGCAGAGTGGAGTAACAGGTTTGCAGAATAACAAAGCCTTCCTGCCACCCAGCCACCCAATACTTCTGCAACACAGCCACCCAATACCTCTGCAACACAGCCACCCAATACCTCTGCAACCCAGCTACCCAGCATCTCTGCAACCCAGCTACCCAGCACAACACATCTATAACTCAAATGCCCAGCAATTTTGCAACCTAGCCACCCAGCACCTCTGCAACCCAGACATTTGAGCATGGAGCGAAATGGTTTTACTCTTAGGAGCTTAAAGTCTAGTGTATATGGATGGGGACAGAGAAAGTCAAGTCACTTGGCTCTGGCAATCCACTGTGTGAGCTATCTTTGAAGTGGGGAGCTAAATCAGAGAGATCATGGAAGACTTCCTGGAAGAAACAGCCCCTGAGCTTAGAGCTCAGGCAGCCAGTGGTCAGCAAGGATTCTTGTTCTCTGTGGTGCACAGGCTTCCTGGCTGCAGACCCCTGCCCCCTGGCAGTACCTTTTTATTTTCGGATACTGCACCGTTGTACCCAGAATGCTGTCTTTTTAAGCCGTGGACGAATAGTTGGAAGAGCTTGCTCTTCTTCTGACTCCACCTGTGCTGTCAAAGCCCCAGAGACCGTCAGCCAGCACCCCGGAATGGTGTGAGGAGGCCAGCCCCCGCCCTTACCCCTTAGGCTGCTGCACCAGCCCAGGGTTTGGGGGTACGTCAATCACCATTTTAAGTGAGCCAAGATAGTCTCCCCCCAACCTCCTGCAAGGGGAATTCAAAAATTGGATTTACTGGTCAAATTAATGAAATGCATGCATCCTCAGGCACCCCCCCCCCCTTGGGATGCTCCCTTTACTGACAAACAAATCTTTAAAAATACAGCCAGCCGTCTCCACAATATAAAAGCAGCCCCGGCATATGTGCTCCCCCCCCTCGGGAAGGAACTGCCAAACGCCCCTAGAGTCTAGGAAAGAGGAGGGGGAACACTGAGGGGGTTTTAATTTTCTTCTTTCCGCTGACTCCAGCTTACTCCTCTGTCAACAGCTTTCTTTTATGATCAGGAACGAAGATAGCATTTTTAATAAAAGAACAATGCATCGATGTTACTAATTACAGTTTTGACTTTTCAAAAGCTCCCCACCCCAATCTCCTCCTGTCCCCTAGGGTAAGTGGCTGGGTCCCTGGGTGGCTGCCTCCCAGCAAAGATTTCTGCCCAGGGTCCCTGGCTCCATTCACTTCATGCAAGTGGTAGGCATCTCCCCACTGGAACTCCATCATCACTGTGGCTAAAGCTGCTCCCCCTCCCCCAACTTCCTGCCCACCCATCCCCCTCCCCTCAGCCCCCTGCCAGCTCCCTGCTTAGTGTGGTGTGAGGCAGGGAGTGGTGGCTGCAGAGCTGGGAGTGATGGATGGCTTGCTCAAAGTGAGGTCTTATTAATCCTGTCTGATCTGGAAACCTCAGCATCCAGGGCCCAGAGCAGCAGACAGCAGGCCTTCGACAGCCCCACAGCCCCAAACCTCTGGGGGTACCTCAGCCCTGGGCCTCACTTCCCCCAGCTGCTGCTGTGGTGTGTTTTCACTGAACCCCCATGTCAGGACTTTCCAGATCTGTGTGTAGCAGATGTGACCATGTCCCATGTGAGCAGACACTGTCTGTCCATCTGTGGACTGAGGGATGCTGTGCCTTCCAAATGGGTCTTAACCCTAGCCCCAGTGGTGAGGTCAGGGAGGGTGGACAGAGGCTTGAGCCAGGCTGCACCAGGGAGCCTGCTGAATGCCAGGGAGGGAGCAAGGGAGGCTGAGATGAGTTCTGAGATGGGGTGACCAGGAGAGGCTCAGAAGAACCCATTGTCAAATTCTGGAGAGGTCCAGCAAACAGAGCCCATACGGTATCTGCCTGGCAGCAGTCCAGACAAACTGGAACAGGGATTTTGTGCCTCTGTAGCCTCACTGTGGAAGGTGGAGTACATAACAACCTCTAGTCAAGGGCAGGATCTTGGTGACTGTCAAGATGGCCACCAGCTTAGTCAGACAGCCATGGAGGGCTGAAGACTACGGCATCTCCAGGAGGCCCCATTTGGAAGCAGCGCTCAGCCCTGCCTGCTGCAGATTGACCCCAGAAGCTCTGTGGCTGATCCTGGGGTTGCTTCCGGAATAAAGGAGGTACTCACACGCACTCCTGACTCCTGTGAGGCCTGGGGTGCCATGCAGCGTGAAGGGGCAGTTTCACCAGGAGACTAAATCAAGGGGTGCACGTCAGTACTCAGGACCCTGAGCCGGATGCTCAGATCCTGTCTGCCCCATGCTTGCTAGAATCATTCTCTGACCTTTCTACCATCTCCAGTCCTTTAGGCTGCCTAGGTCCAGACTCAGGCATTCTGAGAATGAATATTACCTTAGCAGCCCAGGGGTGCTACTGTGGATAGCACAGAATGAGCATGTTAGTATTACTTACTGCACCTGCCTCAGGGCCTTTGCACATGTCACTCCACTACCAGAATGCTTTCCCCCTAGCCGCATGTGTCAGGTCCCTTCCTGTCTTTCAGGCTCTGCTTGGATTCCAGGTAGGCCCTGATGATGCCCACAAAGTGGTGTTCCCTGCCCCCTCTCTGGTCAACATTGAGTAGGAAGTTATGCATTTTCTTCAAAGACCGAATCTTCCCCACAGTGGGCTCATTCACTCTGGTGTTTATCCTGTGTGTCTCCTACAAAGATACTCAGGAGTCCAATCTCCCCTCTCTGTCTGTCAAGGTGTGCATAGAACCTGTGTGGCACACAGTGGGGTTTCAAGTGTGGGCAGACAAATTACCTGGCACATAGTAGGTAGTCGACCAAATGCCTCAAAAATGGTGATATCCCTAATCTTTCTTGGCTAGTCATTTTCTTAAAGGTGCCCACAGTCCAGAGACAGTCAGGATCTTGGAAGGTCGCACAGCACTCTGTGGCAAAGAAGGATGGAGAATGCCTTCATCCTGTATGGCAGCTCTCACCCCTTTCTCTTTCCTCAGCAGTAGCTCAGGCCTTCAGAAAGCCCGTTGCAGGGTTCTCCAATAATAAAGGTAGAAGTTATGGCTTTCCTCTTCCTTGGGAAGAATTAATTCTGCTGCCAGGCATTTGTCCCCAAAGCTCTCGAATCTGGGGATCAAATCATGGCCCTGTCTGCACTTCAATGTTTCAAAGGCAGATTCCTGGGTAAAATATTGCTGTCCCCAAGGCCCTCATGCACAACCAGCGCCTAGAGTAATCTCTCTCGACACAATACAAATGGGATACAGTGTTGCCCATCCTGGCTTTAAATGAGAAAGTTAGAAAAACAAAATGCGGAGGTGGAAAGCTACTCTGATCGCAGGAGCCCAGAGTAATTGCCTTCCAGCAGAAAGCCGGGCTGCGTCGAGGGGCTGCATTCGGAAGGGGGGGGGTCCCCACTTGGACTTTGAATATTAAGTGAAGTTTTATTTACGGTTCTTCTTGAGAGCTCAGGACTCTCAGTCGAGGGAGCATTCGTAACAAACCCTCTTGCATGAAAGTCAGGCTATAAAAAATAATTAAGAGAAAATTTCCCCACAGTCTAGGCAGCCCAGAGGGTCCCTCTGCAGACACATGACTTGGGGGTGTTGGGGATTGGGACTTTCATGGAAACAGGCCCTGGGGAGATAAAGGCCACCAGCACCCTGAGCCAAAGAAGGTGGCTTTCCTTAACAGATAGTGATGTGTCACTGATGCCTGCCCGGGCATATTTGCCTCTTCCTTGTGTGGGGAGACTGAGTCTGGGTGGATGAGAAGCTCAGGAGATCCCAAAGGCTCCAAAGATAAGATCAGGATGTCCCTCGGAGCCAAGCTGGCTGAAGACAGTAGCCTGATGTCTTAAGATGGCAAGCAGGCAGACGTTCATCTCAGAAGAGAGTTCTAGATTCAGGGCAAGTTCTAGATTCCCTCCACAATAACCGTTTTTCTAAGCCTAGGTTCCCAATCCGGCACTTTGCTCTCACACCACAGTGATGGGTTGACCCTGTCCGCACTGCCCGTGGGGACACTGAGGCTGCAGGGTTGTTTGTATGCCACTTTGACAGATAACTTCCCTGGCAGTTAGTAAGCCAACATCTGGACCCCAGGAGCTTTCCCTCACTTGGCTAGGGTTCTGTGCTTGGCAGACTCCTCTCATAAGCATCTCATTCACAAGTAGTGTGAGACACTGGTGTGTGAGCCCGAGCTTCTGAACCCAAGCTTCGTGTGAGCATACCAGCCTAGAGCAGAGGATTGTCATGCTGAGCAAGGGTTCTGAGGCTGGAAGGGTTCTCCCCACTTCTTATTCTTCCCTTGCTGGCTGTCAGCCAGTACCCCGCACTCAAGTTCTCATAAGGCATGGTAGGGGTTTCTGTCTACTCACCAGGGGTCGGACAGAACCTGGGACAGACAGAGTGAAGCTGTTTACACCTCATTTGCATGTTGAACTCCTCTTTGCCCTTCAAGACCCAACTTCAGTGTCCCTCTTCCAGGGAGCCTCACTCTGTCTCCCCAGCCCCTCCTCTGCTCTCACTGGCTGAGCTGCGTATGGAAACTGCTTCCTTCCGGAGCTGCAAGTGTTAACCTGCACTTGTCCAGTGGGAAGGGAACAAATGGAGTCTGGGAGTGTAACTCAGTTACCACAGTGCTTCCCTAGTGTGCACAAAGACCTGGGTTCCATTCCTAGAATAACGGTGGCACATACCTGTAATCCCAGCATTCCGGGGAATGGGGAGTGGAGGCAAGAGGATGAGAAGTTCAAGGTTACCCTCAGTTAGGTAGTGAGTTTGAGGCCAGCCAGCTGTACCTGGGACATTATCTTAGGTAAAAGAAGGAGGAGGAGAGAAGAAGAAAGACAAAAAGGAGGAGGAGAAGAAGAGGATGAAGGAGGAGAAGAAGATGAAGGAGGATGAGAAGAAGACATGGAGGGTCACATAGTCTGTCAGTGGGGAAGAGGTGCTGGGAAAAGGACCTGGATTCACCACCATGGAAGCTTTGCACAGCAGCCAGTGCAAGGCTGGTTGTGACCAATTGTTATCAGGAATGTGTGCAAGATGAAGTCCCAAGCAAGTCACATGATCCAAGCATCTGTTACCCCTTTGGAGGAATAACACTGTTTCCCAGAGCCCCTGCACAGCCTGGGCCTCTTTCTGCAAGCTCCAAGGCAGGCCTGGTGGCCTCCACCTGGCCCTCCAGGCCCTGACATGAGCTACGGCTGGTTTATGAGGCAGACTGAAATCCCAGGAACAGGGCAGAGGGGTCACCTGTGAGGAATGAAGAGCGGGCTGAGACAGGCAGGAGGATTCATAAGCAGGTCACGGCCCCTCTGCCCCTCCCCCTCTGCTCCTCTTTCCTCCCCAGCCCCCCTGAGCCCATCACAGTCAGCTCTGTGGCCAGTCCTTGCCCTCATCTGGCCTTCACATCACTTACTATGGAGGAGAGGGGAGCCCTGACCCAGGAGGCGCTGTGGTCCATCTAGGCCCTGCAGAGATACCCCCGAATGCTCAGTCTGCGTGAGGAGGATGTCTGCAGCAGGAAGTAGAGATGAGCTGGCTCTCACAGGGGCCATCAGATGATCTGTGGCTAGGACAGCTCTCCTCCTGATGGCACCTCCTCCAGGGGGAGAGGACCTGAGCTCTCTTGCACCTCAGGTTGTGTGGGTACCAGAGGTCAGGGTATTATGACCCTGGAGACTCCATGGACACTTACTAAGTCAACCATAGGAGCTAGACACACTGCCAGAAGGCTTGTCCCATCCCTGACTGGACAGTCTGGCCTCTGGTGGTTTTGGACACAAGGCCATGCCTGTGTGTATGAAGGCAGGAAGCGTGTGTGTGTGTGTGTGTGTGTGTGTGTGTGTGTGTCCTGTGAGTGAGTGCACATGAATATGCTAGAGAGTAGGAAGGTGGTCCCAACAGGATCTCAAGAGAACCCAAGGTCTCTCCTGTTCCCCTCTCAGGGACCCGGGCCACCTCTGCTCCTCCTGACACTTAATCTGTTCTTCCCTTGTGCTCACCACCCTCTCCATGCTCCCCCCCGCAAGACCCCCAAGCTCCTGGTCTGCCCCAGGTTCCCACCTCCTCAAGACTCTCATCTCTCTTCACCCTTGAGCCTCTATTAGGAGGCCACAAGCCCCTGGGGATCCTTCCCATGTCCCTAATCCAGGCCAGCCGCTGAGCCCCTCCCCAGACAGGCTTGGGACAGACAGGTGAACCACTTTCCAGAAGTGGGCCTGACAGGCCGGGTGGTCGGGCAGGCCAGAAGCGTCATGGGAAGATCCAGCTGCAGCTGCTCAGGGGTCCTCTGTGCCAAGGAGGCCCCTCCGTGGGAGCCCAGCTGCCTGGCACTGCCACAGGGCACATCTGCATGATGACAGCAGGTGGTGGGGGCTCGAGAGCAGGAGAGGGCTAATCCCCATGTCCACCAGGACAGGAACATTTGATCTGTTGGCAGGGAGCAGAGGGTCGCTTCCTGCTCTGGGCAGCCCAAGGTACTGCATCTGTGCTGTGGCTAATGGGTGACCCCAAGATATCAGCAGCATCTGGACCTGCTTTCTCTCTCCCTTTCTCCCCTACCCCTGTCCCCTGGAATGGGAGTGTGAGAGAGGTCATTGCAGGCTGGATGCCCCAGTTGCCCCTCAACGACATGGCCATCCGTGTCCACTCCAGAAGTTGCTACCCAGGGAGGTCATTAGCTCTCACAGGTCCCCTCCAGCCTTATGGTGGAAGGCTGGTGGCTTCAAACTTTCTGCAAACAACATTCTCTTACAGTTGCCAAATCTCCAACACGAACCCAAGTGGTCAAGGGAGGCCTGACACCATACAGTTGACAGGGATAGCTTGGGTAGGTACAGGGCTAGACCTGGGTAGGTACAAGAGCCCATGTGCCTGTCTTGGTCATAGGTGAGATGTTAAAGCTCACTGAGCCTCATTCTATTCATCTGAGACACAAGGACAGCATCTTCTGCCTGTTGAGCAACCATAGAATTGGCCCCTCATAGTCTCTATCTCCTCAGCTCCATGTTGGCAGTCATCTTCTGGCAATGGGCATTCAACCCTCCCAGCCTCCCCTGGAAGTAAGCTCTCTTCAGGTGGTGGCCATTGTGCATACAGAAGGGTATGCACAATGCACATACAGTGGACAGAGGAGCCATGAGCTGGGGAGAGATGGAACCAAGAGGTGGTGGCTAAAGGCGGGCTACGGCCACAGAAGAACTCAAGCCAAGGTAGGATCTGTCGGCATAATCCCAGTTAGAATGATGAGGGGGCCACTTTGACCTTAAGCTCTTCTTTCTCCTCCATCAATAACATAAGGAGGGCACCAGCCTGCCTGACCTCAGAATCCATCACCGTAACATCTTCATGGTTGACTGCCGCCCTTCACCCCAAAGTCAGGCCTGGTGAGATAACAGGGCCATTAAAGGGAAGAAATGTGCAGTGTCTCCACAACAGGAGGTGGGCCGTGTCCAAGGATGGCGACTATGGGGAGGCGCTGGGTAGAACACACGCCACCCTACCCTGCTGAGCTGTGGGGACCCTTGACTGCAATGACCTGCCTTTAACCCCAGCGAGGCCAGGGAAAGGACTGTGTTGGGCCTCTGCCTCCCACTGTCACTGAAACCCATATGTGCAATCATTTCCAAGATGGATGGTCCACACCCGTGACCCTGTCCTCTTAACATCAGAGTCCCGGGAGCAGCTTATCCCAAACACTGAACCCAGGCTCTTCTCCTCCTGAACCAGCCCTAGGGAACTGAACTTTACCAGCTTCCCAAATGAGTTTTCTCTAGCCACTGACAAGTCTAGGACCCAGAAGTCTACACATTTCTGGGACACCTGAAGACAAGTAACGTTATGCTGGCAGGGCAAGCCTGGTTTGCCCCAGGACTCACCTCTAGATGAGTCACAGATCAGGCTCCCATCCTGCTGTCAAGAACTGGCTCAGGAGCGCCCTCTTTGGGGCTGTGACTGTTGGCTTGTCCCCACTCTACTGCCTACACCAACTGAGGCCCCTGACCACCGTCACCACCCGCCATGCCGCACCCACATCAAGCACGTCAAGCATGTCTATCACCTTGCTCACTTCTTGGTGAAGGCAGATCCATCCCTCACCAGATCACTTGCCTGGTCTGGCAACTGAAACACACAGAGGCAAAATGGCTCATCTCAGCTCCCCAAATTCCAAAGTTGTTCTGACCCCCCCCTTCCCCACCCTCCTCCCACACACAGTTGTTCAAGGGCGACTGGGTGCCAGGCACTGTCCTACATGTCAGGGTGTGAAGACAAGGGGGGCCTGGCTGCCAGGAAGGACAGGTGCTGTGGTCAGTGTTTGAAGGGCAGGGACAGGAGTTGGCTAAGTAGCCCCTTTGAGATCCTACGAGGGATGCAGGACCACCAGGCGGGCTCAGGCATTGCTGACACTAGAGACTAAGAGACACCACAGAAAGGCATTGTTTCCCGCCCCCCCACTAGCCCCCCAAACCGGCAGCAGGCACTGCTCAAAGCCCAGAGGACTTTGCAAGAATCACAGCACGTCCCTCACTCATCCGGGGCCCCACTGGAACCCCATAACCTTGCAATCACACCCGCACACATCTGTTTATGTGCTATCAAAAGCCGCGTTGACAATATATTTGTTTAATTTCCAGGAAGAGAGAAGCGATTTGTCAGGGTCAGGGTATACGTCTTGCATAAAACATTTTGATTAAACTCTGTTGGCCAGAGAATTACTTCCCCGTCATACTTAGGAACATCTAGCTAGTCCCTAATTGGAGACGCTGCCTCGCCGGCGCGTTCGCCTTGTAACGTTGCTGATGTGGAACCCTCCCCAGATGAGAGCCCAAGGTGTCTTGGGAGAGGCGTTAGCTCAAACAGGCATGGACACTGCTGTATACTCAGCTGGAGGACAGCCAGCTTCCCGTAGGGAACAGAAGTTATTAACAAACAGGAGGGTCAGCAATGCTTCACTGTACCATCAACCGCTGGAAAGGTGCGGAGGCCCCACGCACAGCCTGCTCGCACAGCGCTGTGCTCTTGTGCAGAGAGCTGAGCCAATCTTGGCCTTGCAAGAGGAGGCCAGCTGAGGGGCCCTGCAGCTAGCGAGCAAGCAGGAGGCCTCCCTCGGCCTTCACCCAGTCATGCGCAGTAGGCCTTATCTGTCTCCTGAGAGGGAGTCAGGCCAAGACAGACGCTGTTCCTGGGATGGAGGGGGAAACTAGAGGGGAACACTGAGATGGGAGAGAGAAGAATGAGCGATTTTGTTTCTTGTCCTTATTGTGTGCCCAGCACTTTCACGGAGTGGGGCTTCACACTTCCTGTTTCTGGGTTGGAAAACTGAAACACACAGAGGCAAAATGGCTCATCTGGATTCAAAGAAGCACAGGATGTTGCCTCAGGACCCAAGATTTGTGACACAGGATGCCCCCCCCCCCAACAAAAACTCTAAAAACTGAGGAGACCCTAGCCTGAAGGAGCTTACTGCCCCAGTACCACACCCATGGGACCATAGAGCCTTGTTCAATGCCCGGTACTAGTCCCTTTAAGTCTACTACGTCAGGGAACAGGCCTCTCCCTGTGTGGAGGAAGGCAGGGCTATTCAGTACTTCATGCCTCTTCACAGAACCCAGATACAGCGTCAGACCCCTTCTAAGCCCAGGCCTCCAGCACCCAAAGCCACAGACCAGTAAGGCGCCACTGCAGAATAGCTCTTTACCTTCCTAGATTCTAAGACGTCACTGTCTGATTCTGTAGCCACGAGTCGTGTGTGAGTGCTGAACACACGTGTACCTAATCTGTCGAGCTTTAAATAAACCCAGCACGCTGGATTTCAAAAGCAGAGTGTGTCAAGAGAGAATGTGAGTTCTTGTACATACATTTTGTGCTGATTTTATGTCAGAGTTCTCCGTTTCCGGTAGAGCAGGTTAAATAAAACATAAAACCAACGTCACTGTTTTTTTCCCCTCTTATGAAACATGGATCGATTGTTGCTGTTTTTCTCTTCCCCCACTGGGTCCAAGGCTGAGGTTGCCACCCACAGCGCCTCTGGTGGCTGGAACAGGTAAGTGCAGCCCATTAAGGACCTGTGGCCAGAGGAAGGTACCTAAAGGACACACCTCATTTTGTTCATCTGTGAAATGAGGGCACAGACGGTTTGTTCTCATAGGGTTATAACCAAGGAACTCATTAATCAATGCCTGGCGCCTTGGTAGTTAGGGTGTTCTGTGTATTGTGTGGCCTGGGAGTTGGGCCCAGCCCCTTTGTTACCCTGGACCTCTCAAACTCAAGTTCACCTTATGGTGAACTTCTTCACTCAGAGAGAGATGAACAGGTAGGTCGTTCTGGGTCCCAGCTGGAAGAGAAAAGCTCCCTGTTGCGTACTGAAAAGGCTCCCCAGTTTGACTGATGCTATCCTTGAAAATCTTCCTCGTGATCCTCATTTGGGTTCCTGTCTGCCATTCCCCTCTGCTCTTGAGCCTTGAACCCCAGCTGTCACTCCAGTTTTCCTCGAAGCAGCCCTCTTTCGTGTTCTTGCTCTTGCTTGACAGTCTCCTCAGGGGGCTGCTTAGCCCGGTCTTTGCTGCCAGCGCGTTTCCAAGGCTTAGTCATAATACCTACTGGTGCCTTTTTGTGTATCATTCAAGGCTAGCATTGAGGCCCACGGCAAAACTTAGGAAATTAGAAAAAAAGGGGGTGGGGCTCTTTGTAATCTCTCCACCAAGAGGTGGCCTCTGGTCAGCAATTCCTTCCAGAACAATACAGCCCCAAGGAACTGAAAAGCAAACCACGGCAGGCACTCAAAGTGTTTTAAAAGGCAAAACGAACCGATGGAATAATTTAACAACATATTTCATTCAACCTCGCTGAAGTCAAACTATCCTCACCTCAATACACAATCCGTATGAATGCGAAATATGAATGAGATGGCTGACATCCCTCGCCAGCGCCATCCTTGAACTCTGGTGTGTGGCTGACACAGTGCATTTCAATTTGAACCAACTACATTTGAAGCACATCGTAGTCCTGGGTGACTCAGAGCCATCTCATTGGGCAGGGTGGGTCTCACATTTACTTTATTGTTTGTGTGTAGGGATGGGGTGCTGATTTCAGGAGCCAGTCCTCGCCTTCCACTGTGGAGGTCCTGGGTCTGGAGTTCAGGTCATGACTTTGGAAGCAAAAGACTACCCACTGAGCCATCTCACCAGCCCTCCCCAGCTTTTTAAAGGCACAGGGCCTGGGATGATTTTGACAGTTGGAGGCTGCCACGGCCTACACCTTGAGTCTCACAATCAGGAAAGCCTTTGCTTTCCTGGGGCAGGATCTGTCGCTAGCATAGAAACCCACTCATTTCTCCCACAGCACCCCATGTATTATCCTTAGCAAATAACTGAATTCCAGTTGGAAGAAATAGGAAATGGCTCCATTGTGGCCAGGGTTTACAGTAGGGACTATCCCGGAATCCTGCAAGTGAGGCACAGGGAGTCAGTGGAGCAGCTCCAGGGCCTCGGCAGACTTGGGCAGCCCCACTTGGAGAGTTTGCTCCTGCTTCCGCAGATTTGTACTCTAAGCAGAAGCTGGGAGAACCCTCACACTCTACCCTTGACATTCCGCCAACTTGGGCTCTGAGCAACGGGCTCCCCAAACCACGTGTCTCCCGAGATGAAAGATTGCAAAAGAAGATAAAAATAGTCCCTCAAAAAGGGACTGCTTCAGCTGTCCCGGTTTACGGAGTCCCCGTTTCACCGCAGATGTGAATAAATTTATTGCAGAAAGTACCGCTGTGAAGGAAGGGGCATCATTACTGCATTTTCTTTGATGAGTCCCTTAAAAAAAAAAAAAGTCATAAACACCCAGCGCATTAGGAGGGAACCCAAGGAGCATCATTTAAAGTTTTTCAGGGGGGGAGGGTGCAGGAAGCACCCATGATCCTCTGCCACTCACTCATAGACCAAGATGATGAATCAAAGCCGCCTTGGGTTTCCTCTGGGGCTCACTAGCCTGTGTCCCCAGGAGGTGGCCCCAGGAGGGGAAGCGTTTGGAACACGGATCCTGCCACTGGCTCTCTCCTTGGCCTCTCATCTTCATTTCTTCCTGAAGAGAGATGAAATGACACAGAAGACACAGAAATTCCGGGACTCTGCCGATGTGAATGGCAGAGGCCAGTGCGGCTGTGAGTTGTGCATGCCCTGCACTGCAGGCCACTCAGACTGTCAGGTTGGTCCATGCACTCCTCAAGGCTCTGCAGACATGCTTCTTACCACCTTGTCAGCAGGGCTCCCTGAGGCGTCATGAGGCAGGGTAGGCCCCTCGCCACTCCATCCGTCCTCCAGAGGTCCCAGGATGAGGACAGTTGCTGCTTTGGCTTTGGCAGTTTCTATGCTCTCCTGGAGGGAGCTGAGCATCAGAGCTGGTATGCAAAAGCAACAAACCCCCAAAAACATACCCAACCTGACTAATTCCAGAAAGTTCTTATCTAGAAGTCCAACGTATAGAATAGGTTTTTTGGAATTGACCTAGTTGAAGTTGGAAGGCTACAAAGAACCCTCCCCAGACCTAAAGCAGCCCACACTGACACCCTGGGTCCATGATAACCATTTCTCTGGGCAGAAATATGTTGGTAAACTGGGTCCCTGGTAAGACCCACAAGGGCGAAGACACTGCACTGGTTGTGTGAGTTACTGTGTCTGAGTTCTCAGCATTACTTCTCTGCCAGTGATACGTAACCCAGGCTAGTTCAGTCACAGCCTGGAGTTCCAAGATGGAACCAGACCCCATTTCCAGCTCCACCAGCTAATCATCTTGTCTCTCTTGGTCTCCCACAAGATGGGTCTGTCCTCTTTGAGCATGGTGACAAATGATGGGTTGCAGACTTTGAATCTCACTGTAGCAGGACAAACAGGCCAGTTTGGCTTCTTGCATGGACAGTCCAGTCTATTGCTTGCTTGGGGTTGGTGCAGGCCTACCGGGTACCTCTTGGCCTTGGAGCCTCCTTCACAGAACAGTAGAGCCTGGTGCAGGGAGGCCCAGCAGGAACAAGGCTTGGCAGAGCCATCAGTGAAGCAGCCAGCATGGCAGCTGCCCCCAGCTGCAGCCTCGACCTTGCCCAGTAATGGATATACGGTCTATTCAAGCCCTGTGGGAAGAGATTGAGAACAATTCTCCTTGCCTTTAGGAATCCATACCCTGGCATGAGCTCATTGTATCCCCTTCCTGGGAAGACAGGGGGGTAAGCTTCTTGCCTCATAGGGAGCCAAGACCTGGGGCTGTGGCCAAGGTCCTGGGATTCCTGTCCTGGCCACCAGAATTCCCCCCTGCATTCCTGCCATCTTCTCCGTCTCCTGGGACTGATCACCACAGAACATTGGAAAATCTGACAGCATGTGCTGCCATTCTGCTTGAGGGGACCATGGAGACCAGATCCCAGCACTAACTAACTAGAAGCACGAGCTTCCATTCCAGGAGATGCTCTTGGGCCACTCCTTTATCTTTTCAATCTCCCAGGAAGCCACTGCGGTGGGCAGAGGCGGACCCCATCACACATGGCCTGGCCCAAAATCAGCAAGTGTCTACTGCACCCTTGGAGTTTTCAAGCTTCTTGGGAATATCCTTACTAATCAGTCCCCTCCCTCCTCAGAGATGCTGGGTTTGCTTGGAGCAAGGACTCACCGCCTTGGGGTGAGTCCATCCTCCTGTTCCTCGACAGCTGTCTAGAGTCAACTTGCTTCTGTAGAGTCTAAGAGGGAGGGAAAGAACTGAAGAGAAGCAGGAGGGGAGGGTGGCAAGCAGGAGGGGACAGCTAGGACAGTTCCTCATGCTCTGCTACCCAGCACCTCCATTTGCCCCCCCTGGCTATAGCCTCTGCTCCCCATCCCTCATAGCCCAGGCCCTCATGGTCACGCCACATCTCATCACCCACCCAAGCTCTCTAGAGCTTCCTCATAGCCATATAGTCTAGCTCAACTCAGCAGCCTGCAGCCCTGGGCCCTGGCCACGCCTTGAACCCTCACCTATTAGCTCAGGACCCTCTTCACCCTCTTCAAGCCAGAAGTTTCTTCTTGCCTGCCTGCTGAACATTGGGCACAGTCTCCTGTAACCCTCAGTGGGTGCTGCTGCCTGCCTCCTGCCTCCTGCCTCCTGTCCCTGTGTCTAGTTTCCCTGGCCTCACAGATCATCCCAGAAGCTGCTGTTTCTAGCTTTCCTTAGGAAAGGAGTCCTTTGTTCCTGTTACCCTTTGGCACGCAGGGCAATGCCATCCTCCTCACAGGCGTGGCATCTTTTACACAGGCCACTGGAGTATGTTCCTGTCACTGTCTTTCATGTCGCATAGCTCCCTAGAGCTTTTATCTGCCTCGAGGCCCCAGAGAGTATGAAAATTGTGTCTCAGAGTTCTGAGCAATGGCTGGATGTGATGGGAGCCTCAGCCTGTTGGGGGCTCCTGGGGTGTTGGACACGCTGACCTCTGTAACACTGGTCAGCCTTGCACGGGCATGTGTCATGATGCCCCTAGACACGCATGACTTATACATCCTTCACCTCAGAGAGGGGCCTTCTGTGTGTCATTAGAAATGTCACCTCAGCTGGTCTCCCTGAGAGAGAGATAGCACCCCCTGCCCAGTGGCCCTGGGTGGCCATCTGTTCCCCTGTGTCTGCCTCAGTGTCTGGAGGACTGAGCTGCAGCAAGAAGTGTCTCTGGCTGCAGAGACACTCAGCAGTTAAGATTGTACAGTGTCCTCACAGAGAACATGAGTTCAATTCCCAGCACCCCGGTTGGGAGGCTCAGCAGCCTGCAGCTCCATCTTAGGGGCTCTGACGCCTCCAGCCTCCTTGGGAGCTGCACCCACTTAAGCATTCCCCCTTCACACACGTGCAATAAACATTTTGTTTACATCTCTGAAAATTAAGTAAGTAAATAAATAATTAAACTCCATATGTTCCATGTACATCAGGGCTATAACCCCCTCACCTTATCATCTATTTTGAGTCCCATAGCAAACGCCCATAGGCTTTTCAACCAAAGAACCAGCCAAAGGCATCAACAATTGACTTATATCTAAAGTGTGGCCAGCTCTTCTTCCTCAGCAGTTTGTAGCCAGTGAAGAAGCTGGTGATACTAGTGGTCAGCTCTGGGTTTAGCAGAGTGCCCTGAGCCCACTGCTCCACCCACATGGGGCAAGACTCACTCCAGAGCCTCCACAGGAGGAAGAAGGAGAGCAGCTCCCTGGTTCAGGCACACTGCTTTGATTTTCTTGGGTTTGTTTGCTTGCTTTTGCGACAAGGTTTCATTTTAGCCCAGGCTGGCCTTGAACACACCATGTACCTGAGAACAGACTTAAATTCCTGATTCTCCTGCCTCCACCTCCCAAGTGCTAAGGTTATGTGGTGCTGGGGCTCGAACCCAGAGCCTCAGGTGTCCTAGGCAAGCGCTCTACAAACAAAGCCACATCCCCAGACCCGCCCTGGCTTTTAGCTGGCACCATGGTACTCTCACACATGGAGAGACATGTCACCTGCCCACTAGGGACTTCTTGGCAGTGGTGTAGTGTGGGGCCCACCTCTGTGCCCCCCAAAGCCTCTTCTGGTTTTCTCAGGCCTCCTGTGACTGAGGGCTGTCCTGCTGGAATACGAGGCCTGAGAGGGATGACCTTGATGCCTCCATCTTTAGTCTTCCCTCTGCTGGTGGATGACATCCAGGTGGCTCACCTGGCAGCATCTTACAGGTGGACGAACAGCCCTCCGAGACACCGTCAGCCCACCTCTGCGCTGTCTCATGCATCCTCAGTGGCACGAGGATACTCGGGCAGTGCCTGGGTGCTGTCTGGGCTCTTCCACACCACGTCTCTCTCCTCCTTGTTCATCACTGACCCCTACCTGTAACCTGGAGACAACAGCACATGTTCTAAGCCCCAGAAGGTCGCCCTCCAGCAGACCATCATTAGGGTGTAACCAGAGACGCATCACACTGGTATTTAAAGAGAGAAAAGGGAAGGACATCTGAAGACCAGCTTGCTGCCTCGGAGCTGGTGGCGCATGGCTCGTTGCTCCCAGCCCCTCGGGCTATAATTAAGCCAGGCAGGCGCCGAGCATGTCTGTGGCTCAGCTCAGTCCCAGCACAATATTCCAACCCACGGTTAAATGAGGATAAATAAAGGCAGCCCCTGACAACAAGGACGGTGCCTCTGATTGCTGTCTGCAGAGAGCACGCACAATAGATGGGCTACGGGAGTCGCCTGGGGATGGCTGGGGCACACAGGGTCCCTGAAAGAGCATGGAGGCCTCTCCCGGGTCTTCAGTAACTCCTGTTTGTAATAAAGGGGAGTCCTGTCCCCTGACCTCTTACAGTCATCAACATTCACTTTCCTTTCAGCTTCCAGATCCACACGGACTCCCTGAAAGACCCACAGAGAGTATTGGCAACACGACTTCTACAGGGTGCCTCTACTGAATCGTGTGTGTGGGTCACCTGACTAAGGCTTGGCGGAGAGGGCTAGTGGCCCTTGATCCTGGGGTCCCTCTTGGAGCCTTGCTGTGTTTGCCTCCTCAAAGCTCCCAGAGGGATGACATCTCCAGTGGCGCTTGAGGCGGCCATACAGCCCTCTGAGTCTGGGGGTGAATGGCTGCGAGGTGCCCTCGGGCCACCAGGGGGCAGAGGCGATCAGGCGAGGCTGCTGCCTTCGCTTGGGTGAGCAGAGTTGGGCGGACGGTAGGGGACATCCACAGAGGAGGCCTGCGTCTGGCTGGCCGCTGGCCGTGGGCAGGACGGGCAGAGACGCTCTTGTGTAGTTCAGAGAGTCCGAGACACACAGCTCTCTCCTCTGGCTCCCCGAGAAAACTTAAGAGAACAATGCTTAGGTTTTCTGGGTGCTACTCAGGGCTGGGGACCCAGGGACCCAAGCTTCGTACCACCCTCCCCCCCCCCTTTCTGAAGTGCTGTGGGTTTGATCAGTATGGTTCAGATCTAGTCTTCACTCACCCCACTTCACAAGAGGGGGAAACTGAGGCTGAACAGGTTGGGTCTTGAGGCTCAGACTGCCCTCTTTCCCTCCACCCTCTTCTAGCTGGGGAGACTTTACCACTGTTATGGGGAAATGCTGTGAGACTTAATTCCCCATCCAGACAAGACAGGTTGTGCTTGGCGAAGAAATCGTTATTCAAAAATTACAGACTCTGGTTGTTTCTATGGAAACATTTTTCACCTCATGCAAATGAAGCAAGAGGCATGAAAACAACGCCTTCTCCCCCCCCCCCTTTCTTTTTGGAACCTTAAAAAGATGTTTCTGGAAGTTGAAAACGGCACAACAGCACACTGGGACAGTCTGTGGCCTGCAGGCAGGCCACTTCATTTACTGGAATCGTCACCCTTGGCTCAGCAGAGAACTTAGACACCCAGCCTGGTTGACTCAGCTTCCTCTGAGGGCAAGTGAGCTGTGGCCTCCAGACATAGCTCCCGAGTTCTCTCAAAACGGACGGCTGCTGCCCACTCAGTCTTCATAGACAGTGTCACCAAACACAGCCGGGCCACCCAGCCCACACTGAGAATCCCGTGTCTCTCCTTGCCCACTCTGCCGTGAGGCAGCAGCTGGTGCTCTATGACCGAGGGACAGAGGCAGGTCACCTTTCCTCCTATGTTAACCCAAGCCCAGTGTCTGTGACTCCAATTTGTGGCCACAGACAGTTCTCTGCATTTCTGATCATAGGGGAAGTGACCTTTAGCTTTTAACATGTGGCTGGAACTTCAGCCAGCATGGAGGAAAAGCACGCCAAGACAGGCTTGAAGTCGGGATGTCAGTCCCCTCAGAACTTTATCTTGAGTCACCATGGAAGCCTGACTTAGGTGGCCAGACACACCAGGAGCTGGGGACTTGGGACAGCACAACCTGAATGAGGCTCAGTGTTGAAATCAGAAGTGTCCTCATCTCAGGATATTGGCTATCTTGTCCCCTCCCCAGACCTCAGTTCCCTGAACCTTGGGGGAACCGATACACCTCCTGTAATCCCGTGATGTGGTGCCTGGACATAGCTGCCTCCAGTCTCTCTCCTTGCTGAACCCTGCTTGCCCATTTTGGGTGCCAGCCTTGACCCAGTTGTTAGGGCAAGTGCTGGTTTGAGGACCCCTGCGTCTCCCTGTGACTCTCACTCTTCTTGTTCCTCAAGATTCTTTTAACAGGGGGCTGGAGAAATGGCTCATCAGGTAAGAGCATTGGCTGCTCTTCCAGAGGACCCTGGTTCAAGTTCCAGCACCCACACGGCAGCTCACAACTGTCTGGTCTGTAACTCAAATTCCAGTGGATTTGAGTCCCTCACATAGATATATATGAATGTCAAATGTACACAAAAATAAATAAATTTTTAAAAAGATTCTTTGACAAGTCAGTCCTGAGTCTGCAGCACTGAACGAGTACTTCTTTGTATAGCTGACGTATGTCACACTTAGGTAAGTAAACCCTGGGTCAGGGTGTTATTCTCCTCAGTACACAGATGAGGAAAAACAAGGTACAGAAGGGCTAAGCAATTTGCTTGAGGTCCTACAATTAACAAGTGGTGAGTAGAATTAGAAGCAGCTGCTTGGTCTCTAGAGGTCACATGTTGGCCATCATCCTACCTTGGTCCCATTCACATATGGGCATCCAAGGCACAGACCACTGTGAGAATGGAAGAGGGTAGTGGAAACAGCTCTTCTCAGAATCACACCTGAGCCCGCAAAGCTGAGGAACATGGCCCAGGGACTCCCAGAAGCAGCCCCACACCCCGAGTCTAGAATGGTCTCCTATGCTAGCCCAGACGAATCAAGAAGTAGAAGATATTGTCCATCTTCCCCCACCCCACGCTGGTAGGAGAGGACACCAAGGGGCTTGATAGACCTAGAAGTGCCAGATAGAAGGAAGCAGTTCCCCTGGTGGCTTCCCCAGGCTGAAGTGTGTTTCTGTAAGCCAGCAGGGATACTCCTGGAAGGATAAAGAGAGTCCAAGAGGAGTCCAGAAAAGGGCAGAGGTAGGAAATAGGAGCAGACTGGCACTCTCTATGCAGTGAATGCATGTTGAGTTGGCAAGGGGTACCACTACAGGTTGAGAGTGCTCACCAGCTCCTCGCTGGGCCCACCAGACTGGAAGATGTCCAGCACAAGGCAACCCAGAGACAGAGGGCGTTGACACCGAGGCAAGGCCACACAGTCCAGACTCTGTCTCCTCCTCAGATCCCAAACTAGGGAGGGGAAGGGAGACTCAGAAGAAGGAAGGAGCAAGAATGAGAACAGCTGCTTTCAGAGAGGCCTCTGGTAAGTTCCCTGGCTGGGATCCTAGCCCGGGTATTGAAGCCTGACCTCGAAATGATTTCCTTGTCATTAGGAAACCATGGCTCTGTCATCTCTAGACCTCAGCTTGGGCTGCTGTGCTTCTCACTAGCCAATCTCTCATGCTCTCCCCTCCCCAGTTGCAGTCAGCCATGCTAAGCACTGTTAGATGGTTTATCCTGTGTGATTCTCACTTCCTGATTGGACCCCAGATGGTGTAACTTGGTACCAGGAGTGGAGTTCGAATAGGATTTGAAGACTGCTTGCTCACACCTGGGACCCACACACCATCCATACCAGGAATGATATCACCACTAATCAATCAACTGTCATCCATGGTTGACTGCAGTGAAGCAGCTTGAACTTGATGGCTCTGGCAGGATTGGTACTCTCAGAGCTCTGGCAAGGCATGGATTCTTATGAGTATACTCCAGCACCTGGGGAGAGAAACGGGTCAGTCCATGTATGTAGCCCCAGCTCACACCAGGCTCTGAGAACCTGTCACTAGAAGTTCTGGCATTTTACAGCCTCGGGGCTTCTGGTACAGGGTCCACACTCAATCTAGTCAGGCAGGATGCTGAACTGTAGCAATTGGATTGCCAGGCTCAACAGGTTTCTCCTGTGAAAGTGAGGGTAATTGATTGGAGGAGAACAGAGTCCTGGGACTTGGCGTGGAAACACCTGATGACCATGCCAATGAGGTAATTGATCTTAAATCCCTGACTCCCACTGAGCCTCCCTTGGCTGTAGCAGGAGCTTGGCTTTAATGTCAGAAGAGACTAGCCTTCCCTAACCTCAACAGCCTGAGATATGATCATGGGGCAGTTGCTGGAAAAGAGGCTTACTACCCCCAAGCTCCATGCCCACTAAACCACAGATGTGTCCCAGCTGATCATGCTGTAGGGGTTGGCACATGCCCTCACCACCAAGATTTAACCATCTGAAGAAGCAAAAGTGTGTGTGTGTGTGTGTGTGTGTGTGTGTGTGTGTGTGTGTCAGATAAAGAGAGACCAGAGGAAATCGTGTGTATGAGCAGAAAGACCAAGAGAGGAGAAATATAACATTAGAGCACAGCAAATGTGTTGGCTTGTATAATTATTGCGGTGTCATACATAACCACAAACCCAGAGGTGTAACACACACACACACACACACACACACACATTTTGGGGAGTCAGGAATCTGAACATGTCTTAGCTGGATCCTCTGCATCAAGGTGACTCACAAGGTGGCAATGAGGGTGTCATATAGGGCTTTACTTGGGAGCAGGTACCTCCCAATCACAGAATGGCACTGCAACCCCCCTCCATGCAGGCTAGTGGGCATAGGGCACACTGCTAGTTGGCGTTAGTTGAAGACTGTTCTCAGGGATCCCCACCCCAAAAACTACAAGCGGCCTTAGGCTGAGAAGACAAGAGGAGAAGTCCACCAGCAAGGCAGAAGATCCTACCTTATATAAACCAGCCTCAGCAGTGGTGGCCCAGTGTCCACGGCCACAGCCTGTGGCTTGGAAACATGCTTCAGAACTCACCCGTAACCAAAGAAGAGAAATTACAGCAAGAGCCAAGGCTTACTCACAACCCCCGCAGCCTGTGCCCACCAGCAGCCAAAGCGGATCTGACGCCTTGATTGGGGAATATGCTAGAACTTAGTGATGACCTAGAGCGCAGCCTCTCAACCTTCCAAATGCTGCGACCCTTTAATACAGTTCCTCATGCTGTGGTGACCCCAGCCATAACATTATTTTTGCCACGACTCCATAACTGTACTTTTGCTACTGTTATGAATCACAACAGTGAATATCAGGGTTTCCGATGGTCTTGGGTGACCCCTGGGAAAGGGTGATTTGTTCCTACAGGGGTCATGCCCCACATGTTGAGAACCACTGGCCTAATGAGGCTGAGATGCCAGAGCTCTTCTGACATGCTGCCATGGACAGAGCTCAAAGGCTGTTCCGGGTGGGTTAGTTGGAAAGATTTATCGTGTGAAAGTGCACAGCCAGCCCTCGACCGTGTTCTGTGGGAAGGCTCGTGCTATGGTTAGGATCTGCTTTTCCATCCATGGGTTCATGGTGACAAGGGGACTTTCAAGAGGTGTATCCTAGTGGAAAGTGACTAGGTCACTGCTCTGAAGGGATTACTGTAGGTCTTAAGAGACTCAGGTTAGCTCTGATGGGAGTGAATTATAATAAAAGAGGGGTTCTGGCCCCTGAATTCCTGGCTTCCTGTTTTGATATCATCTTGATAACCTCTAGCAGAGCACAGCAGAAACCAGCACCATTGCTCTTGAGCCTCCAGAACTGTGAGCTAAATAAAACTTTTTTTTTTTATTCCAGTGTCTCATTATACCACCAGAAAGTGGACCAAGACAGCTCCAAAGACAATCCCTTCCCCAAAGGAGTTAACAATTATGCCAGTGTAGAAAGCACCTATCCCTTTGGAAATCTTTCCAGATGCCCTACTTCTAGCTCAGGCCTGATCAAAGGAGAGACTGCCACTGGCATGGGATGGGATGATGAGGTCTCAC
The DNA here is from genome assembly GCF_907164565.1 of Psammomys obesus. Classification (NCBI taxonomy): domain Eukaryota; kingdom Metazoa; phylum Chordata; class Mammalia; order Rodentia; family Muridae; genus Psammomys; species Psammomys obesus. The sequence goes on from NW_026596134.1 coordinate 3,519,904, forward strand.
AGAAGCCAAGTAGCATAACTTCCTGTTAAAGATCAAATTGTCACATCCAATGTGAACCCCAGAGAGAAAGAAATAGTGTCCAAATGCTTTGGCTACAAAGACTCCTGGAGTTGCCGACTTAGAGTCACATCCTAGGAATGAGGAGATGGGGAGCCGGACACTGCCCCACCTTCAATAGGAAATACAAGAGAGAAAGCTTGAAGTCTGAAGTTGCAGGTCTGACTCAAGTTGTCTCAGCGCAACAGCCTCTTCCTCATTTTCCTAAGTCAAACTAAGTCAACTCAGACCCAGAGTAATGGGACAGAAAGGGAGGCCAGTATAGACCACGAACCTACTTCTACGACTTTCCCAAGGGCATCTGCGACCATGAAGTACCATGAGTGTGAGTGTTCAGTGGGGCCTAGGCTTTTGATGGTTGCTAGATAATTGTTCTGAGTCCGCGCTAGTTCCCAGGGACTCAAAATGCTTCTGTGCTCATCCTCAGAATAGAGACTGTGATGGTTATGCTTAATTGCCAATGACTCGATTTTGATGCACTTGTTTGGGGCTGGGGTACTATGGAACTTGGAGGAGCTGGTCCAGAGCAGGAATGGGGTTAAGTCATGTCCCACCCTGAAAGTCTCCTCTCCGGGGCTGTAGACATGAGGACCACTCCGTTCCCTGCCCTGGGCCTACATGTCCCAGTGCACATCTTATGCTCCTACTTTTGCCCACCAGAAAAGATTACATAGCCTCAGCCAGCTTATACTTCCCTTCTCTTCTACCATCATGCCCAGAAAGCACCTAGAATTCCTCCTCATGCAAATAAGGCATTCCCAGCACCTTAGCCAGCCAAAGATGCTCACTCACCCCAAAAGATTCTACCCATTCCCTAGAGGTTTAGGTAGCCTTTATTCCCTACTCCCCACAATTAAATGAACTGCTCAGTGAAGCATGCCTCTGAGAGACTGTTGTCTTCACAGGCTCACCCAATGCCTGAGGTCTCCATCACCACCACTGATCCAGCCCCACCCTGCCCCCCACCCCTGACTCTTTGTGTCCTCTTTTTCCTTCCCTCAGGAGCTGGCCACAGTTTTGAGGAAAGTGGAGCCCTAATGGCACACCTGAAAAGGGAGTCTCAGTGAGGAATTGTCTAGATTAGGTTGGCTTTCGGGCATCCCTGTAAAGGATTTTCTTAACTGGACTCCTTGAGGCAGGAAGACCTACCCTGAATGTGTGAGGTACCATTTCATGGACTGAATGAAAGGATGAGATTGAACTGAGCAGCGGGAGCTATTAATCCTGTGGTTCTCAACCTGTGAGTTGTGACCCCTTTGGGGATTGTATAACATTATCAAATATTTACATTAAGATTTGCAATAGCAGCAAAACTACAGTTATGAGGTAGCAATGAAATAATTTTATGGTTGGGGGGTCACCACAACATGAAGAACTGTACTAAAAAGTCACAGCATGAGGAAGGTTGAGAACCACTGCATTAACCCATTGCTTCCTGCTTTTGACTGTGAATGTGCCAGGACCAGCTCCTTCAAGCTCTTCCCACTGTGACTTCCCCACTACGATGGTCTCTAAACCGGAACTCTGAGCTAAGTGAGACCTATGCCCCACAAGCTGTTTTTGTCACAGTGCTTGAGCACAAAAGAAAACAATACAGAGGCTGAAGGTGAATGATGGTGGGTATTGGCTCATGTCTGATGTACAGTGGGCGCAGGTGGTCCATGGACCGCCTGGACACCTTCTACAATTTCTAACATTAAATGACACATACTGAGAAAGTGTTAAGTGTCCCCATGTTGGCTTTCTGACCTGGAGATGAAATGAAACTACTGCCAGCCAGGAGTACTGTATAGATGGCAAAGCTACCTTTTAAAAATTGATGCAGAAATAAAGACTTTTCAAGATGTACATGAAAAAACAACTCATGACCACTATGCCACACTGCAGAAGACAGTTACGGGAATCCCATACACAGAGGAAGAAAGAAGTCAACCACAAGAACAAGAGCTTAAGAAAGAATAGATTTCTTGAATGGGTGAACAAATGAAAACTAGAAAACAGGCAAACATGCCCAGTTCAGTAAGCAGGCAAACAGTTAGATGAGTCAAGGAGAAATAAAAGAAAAAAAATGTTTTTGAACCAACCAGAAAAAGAATAGACAAAATCACAGGAATCAGCAAGTCCCCCTCCACAATACAAGAATCCTACAAAAAGTTATAACTCTAATAAAATGGTGCAGATTAGCCAGCTGGGTCTTAAAAACAAGAACCAGTTGTGTTTCGTCTGTGATAAACACACATTACTGGCAAAGACACACACAGACACTGAGAGTGAAAGGCTAGAAAACAATAAACCAAGTAAGAAGAAGCCAAAGCAAACAGGAGAAGCCATGCTCATATCTGATGAAGCAGATTTCAAGTCAATATTAATCAAAAAAGATAAGAAAGTTAGAGTACTTTCATAAATGAAATAATTCAGCAAGAAAGTACAATAGTCAATATGTATCCACAGAACAGAATGTCAGTCTGTTCAATTTTATAAACAAACATGAAAGAACAGACAGGCTCAGATCGAATGATGCTGTGATTTCAATGCCTCCTTCTTATCAATGGATAGGTTATCTGGAATTTAAAAAAATTATGGTATTTTTTCATTTAAATTCATTTTCTTAATTTATTCACTTTACATCCCAATCGTAGCTCATCTCAGTCCCACCTTCCATTCCTCTTCCCCCCCTTCCCCTAGTCTTCAGAAAGGGGGAGCCCTCCTCCTCTACCAACTGACCCCAGCCTATCAAGTCTCCTCAGGACTGGCTGTATCCTCCTTCTCCTACTCTTAGGCCTGACAAGGCAGCCCGGTCACAGGGAAGTGATTGAGGAGCAGGCAACAGCATCCATGTCAGAGACAGCCCCTGCTCCCCTTACTAGGGAACCCACATGGAAACTGAGCTGATCATCGGCTATATCTGAGCAGGGGTCTAGGTCATCTCCATGCATGGTCCTTGGTTGGGGCATCAGTCTCCACAGAGACTAATGTAGGCCCAGATTTGTTGGCTCTGTTGGTCTGGATTTAAAAAAAAAAAAGCAACAAAGAAACTTCAGAGTTAGATGGCTCCATAGATCCAATGGATTAAATAGACATCTCCAGGAGAGTCCACCAAACAGCTATAGAAGACACTTTCTTCTCAGCAGTCGGTGGAATGTTCTCTAAAATAGAGCACATCTTCAGCCATAAAGGAAGTATGAATGAATAATAATAAAAAAAAAGAAATAGTTTCTGTGTCTTATCAGGATTAATTAAAGTGGAATTAAATGGAATCGGATTAAAGTGGAAATCAGCTGCAAAAGAAACTGCAGAAATTATATACAAACACATGGACATTAAATAACATATTTGTGAATGATTAGTGAGGTACTGAAGAAATCAGAGGGGAAATTTTAATTCCTAGAATAAAATAAAAATGAAAACACAATATACCACCACCTTTGGGATATGGCAAAGGCAGTTCTAAATGAGAAGTTTATACTTACAAATGCCTACACTGAAACATTTGAGAAAACTCAAAAAAGTAACACAAGATAGATTTCGCAGTCTTGGCAGAGGCTAGAATAATCCAAACACAAAATGAATACTTGGAAATGTACCATAAGATCCAGGTGGAAATTGATGATTTGAAGACTAAAAGAATAACACAAAGATCAATGAAGGTAAGTTTGCTCTTTGAAAAGATAAAGATGGACAAGCCCTTAAACAAACTAGCCATATAAAGAGAGAAGTCCCTGATTAATAAAATCAGGAATGAATAGAGGGACACTACGGAGCACCCGTGAGGTCCAGAGAAAAGCCAGAGAGCACCTTGAAAACTTATATTCCAACAAACTGGGCACCCTAGAAGAAACGAATAAATCCTAAGACACTATGATGTACCCAAATCAAACCAATATAAACAATTTAAACAGATATAAAATTAACCCTAACGATGTCCACTAACAGAGACCCACAACTGGACAAGTGTGCAGAGAGAAGAGGCCTTGGAACACTCAGTCCTGAATGGACTGTCTTCTTCAGTCCCTGCCTCAGACCTCTTCAAACCTCTGCTCTGCGGAAGAAGAGGTAGAAAGAGCCAGTGGGGAGTGAATACACCAAGGAAAACAAGGTGTTCCAGACTCAACAGGGCTAAAGCATGTAACGAATTCACAGAGACTGTGGCAGCATTCCCGGGGCCTACACAGGGTCAAGCTAGACAGGGTCTCAGGGCTGGGAGGGGGAAATAGACATGGGCTCCCGCCTATAACCAAGAAGCAATCTCCAAGTGACATCTGCTTGCAAAGGAAAAATTAGCTCTCTCCAATTGAGTCTCCCTGGGTAGATAAGCCACACTTAAAGGCAGGCCCCATGCCCAGCAGTAGGTGGGAAACACAAAATAAACTCAACAGTGTTTGCATAAACTTTTGTCTCACATTGTTTTCTTTGAGGTTTTTTTGTTTTGTTTTTGTCATACTGGTCTTCTGCTAATAGATCATCTTTCTGCTTTTGCCTTTTTATTGTGTGTGTGCTTCTTGGGCTTTTCCTTTGTTATTTTTCTTTTAAATGTTTTTGTTTGTCTGTTTGCTGAGGAGAGAGAGAAAGCTAGCATAAAGTTGGGTAGATGGGAAGGTGCTCAATGAAAATGAAAGATAAGGTTAAAACAAATAAAATTAAGGCTGATATTGAAACTGCAATAGCCTCCCCCAAAAGAGCTGAGATGAAATCAGAGTCCAGGACTAGATGGAGAGAATGCTACGTTCTACTAGACCTCTACAGTTTCCCCAAACCTGCTAAACCCAATTTACAAAGCAGCAGCACTCCAAGAAAGCTAAGGAAAAACAATCCCACTCACAACAGCGGTGCACAATACACACAAATAAATGTAAACAAAGGACCAAAGACCTACGACGGCAAAGACTTTCAAGCACTGCAGAGGACCAGTGAGATGGCTCAGCCGGTAAGGATGCCTGATGGCCTGAGCTTAATCCTTGGGACTCACGCGTTGTCCTCTGCGCGCACACACACACACACACACACACACACACACACACACACACACACATGCACACACAAATACACTCCACATACACACAAATAAAACTAATATAAATCTTTAAAAATAACTCTTGAAGAAAGAAGTCGAAGGACACATTAGAAGGTAGAAAGACCTCTTGTGCTTTAAATTGTTAGAATTAATATTACGTATACGGTCGTATTACTGAAAGTGATATACAGATTCTATAAAGATTCCCATAAAAGTTGTAGTGGCATTCTTCACAGAAATAGGGTAGGAACTAAATCTCATATGGAGGCACAAAAGACCCTGAATATCCAAAGCAATCCAAGAAAAATGGGAAAAAATGAAGCATCACAATATCTGACCCCCTTCCCCAATGACAGGACAAAATTATAGCAATAAAAATAGCATGGTGCTTGCACAAAAACAGACAGGCAGATCAATGGAATGGAATATAGGACCAGAAAGAAACCCATTCTATGACAGCCATCTGATTTTGGACAAGGGTAGAGAAACATATGTTGGAGGAAGGGCAGCCTCTTCAGCAGATGGTGCCGGGATCCCAGTCCCATTCACAAACAGAAAAACAGATCAAACATCTTCACGCAGGACTAGAAGATGTAAAATATTGAATGAAAACAGAGAGACGTAGGCAAGGACTTTCTAAAAAGTCCTTCACCAGCCCAGGAAATAATAGCAAGAGTTCCCAAATAGGATCAAATCAAATTAAGAACTTTCCATGTAGCCAAGGAAACAACCGGCGCAGTGAAGACGCAGCCAACAGAGTGCAGAGGACCATCACCAGCTGTGCATTGAAGAGTTCAATATCAAGAGGCTAAATAATCTAATCAACAGATGGGCAAATGAACTGGGCAGTTCTCCAAAGAAGAAATACATATGGCCAAGAATGATATGGAAACAGCTCCACATCCTTGGCCATCAGAGAAATGTAACCCAAAACTTTGTGGAGACTCCATCCTCACTCCAGTCAGAATGGCTAAAATCTGGAAAACAACAACACTCTTCTTCCTGCTGCCTATGGATCAAGATGTATCTCTCAGTGACTTCTACAGCACAGTGTCTGTTTGTGTAGTGCCATGCTCCCTACTGTGACAATATTGAACTCACCTCTGAAACTTGACTGACCACCTGCCTGACAGAGAAAAGGAAGATGGATGAAAGCTCAGAGGTTCCATACTTCCTATTTTCACTCAGCCTTCCACTCCATCAGAACTGGATGGACATGGACCAATCTGCTTTATTTCCTGCACAAACACAGAATTACTCTCCATCAGTTTCCCTGCAGTACAAAGAGCCTTTAAAGGCAACAGTGAGCGGGCAGACCTGCGCTTAAGAGCATGGGGTCGTGCTGATGCCCAAGGGCTTCACTGAGCTGGCCCTGCCTCTTGCTGGGGTGGTGCAGGAGAGCTGGCCCCATCCCTCACCAGGCTGCAGCACTCCGGAGAGCTGGTCCTACAGTCCTGGGCAGCACTGTAGATCTGGCTCTGGCGGCATCATGCAAGTGGGAGAGGCCCTTGCGGCCGTGGCATTGTGTGAGCTAGCCAGGGCAGTGCTGGAGAACTGGTCCTGCTGGTGCAGGTGTTGGAGAGCTGGCGGGCTGGCCAGTTCAGCTACTGTTTAGGCCCAGATCTAGGGCTTTAAGTTGGCCCACCCCAATAGCTATAGTACTTTTGAGACTATCTAGAACAATCAAAGTCAGTTTACTCTAGAGATACTTACACATCTATGCTATTGTGACATTTTTCACAGGTGTCAAGTTATGGAATCAGCCTAGATATCAACCAACGAATGAACAGATGAATGAACAAACAAAAAAGTGTGTATATATATATATATATATATATATATATATATATATATATATATATATAACAGAGTTTTGTCTGGCCACAATAAAGAAGGAAATTATGTAATATGCTAAAAATTCACTGTAACTGGAGAGCATGATGTTAGGCAAAAAAGCTTGACTCAAAGACAAATATCTCAGTTGTGCACGGCATACATTTATAATTTTTAATTATTTCTTTTATTTGTAAGATTATAAGATAATTTCATCATTCCCTCTTCCTTTGTCTCCTTCCAAACCTTCACATACAACCCTTCCTTCCTCTCTTTCAAACCCATAGCCTCTTTTTTATCAGTTATTGTCATATTCATATATGTGTGTATTACTTATATTTGTGCATTCAAATATTCATAAATATAACCAGCTCAGTCTCTGTAATGCTACTCATATGTATGTTTTCAGAGCTTATCATTTGGTATTGGGTAATCAATACTCTAGTGCCTCTACCCTGGGAAAGAGTCTTTTTCCTGCTCTCAGCATTCCGTCATTGCCTGTAGTTCTTTGTGTCAGGTCAAAGCCTGGTGTCTTTCTCCTGTCCACTTGGGTATGGTTATTGTCTATATTCCATTCATGTTTAGGCAGCCATGTTGGTGAGATAGAATGTAGACTTTTAAATATAACATACGAAAGTACAAGAGAGAATATCTGGGAAGAGAAAGAGGACCAGCTGGGGGCAAGAATGGGAATGAAGGTAACACCAGTATGATCAAATTTAGCATATGATACTTGTATTAAAACCTCATAATGAAACCTGTGACTTTGTCCAATGAATATATGTTAATGAGAGGATGAAAGGAAAGTGGAGAAAAAATGTTGGAGAAAGAAGAGGAGAGCTATAGGGGAGGAGGGCTTGTCTACTGGTGGGTTTGGTCGGTTTATCTTGATTGTCAGTGGGAAACGGGGTGGCTGATCCATAATGAATAACAACTTTGATAGGGTTGTTATGTGGGGCAGGTGAGCCTTGGGATGGGGGGTGGGGGCGCTGAGTGAGGTCAGACCTGTCCAAGCCCTGAAAATCTCATCTTGAGACTGGCAGGAGTAAGGTCCTCTCCCTCCCTGCTTTCCCTGTATGCCCCAGGGCACATAGCCTTGTGACCCCCCACCTCTGTCATCCTTGAGATAGCTACATAGCCTGATGGCCAGGCTTCAGGTTAAAACTTTGTATTTCCTTATAAGGACATGTCCAGCTAGCACCTGGAATTCCTCTTCATGCAAATGAAGTAGCCCCAGTACTTTAGCACCAGCCAATGATACAAACTTACCCTGAAAAATCCCTACTCACTACCCAAGGTTTATATGGCCATTATTCACCCCTAATAAAGAGAGCTGTTTTACAGAAAGTTGTCTCAGAGAAGGCTGTTTCTGCATAACCCACCCACCTGGCTCAGCTTCATTCTTTCCCATCCAGCAAAATAGTGCCGGGACACACCAAGGGTAGAATAGGACCTGGATCAGCAAAGAATTGCCTGTGATACTTCTTAGTATTTCTACAGCCAATGGTAAAGGTGTCCTCCTCTGCTCAGGGTACTACAACAAAATACCACAAACTGATGACCATAAGTGATCATTCTGGAAGCCAGAAGTCAAAGGCCAATGCTGATGGATCTGGCCGATGCTTTCTCACTCTGTCTTCAGCTGGTATGGGAAAAAAACTGCTGAGTTCTCTTTGTCTAGTTTATGTTTTTTTTATTATTATTGTTGTTGTTGTTGTTGTTTTGTTTCTTGAGACAGGATCTCACTATGTGCCACTATTCTTGGCCATTTCCAGGTACTCAGGAAGCTGGAGCAGGAGTTTGCCTTGAATGGAAGCATAGGCTTCTTAGCAGGGGCTATCCCACTGAAGAGAAATTGTTCTCCTTCCACAGCAGCCATTGACTTCTAATAGCTCCTTAGCTAGGCGTGGTGCCTTGTGAGACCCTCCCCTTCCCATGCCGGAATGTTGGTGAGCTCAACCTTGTGTGGGATTTGTGCAAATAATTACCACAGCTGCCAAGAGTTCATAAGTTCAATTGTCATGTTTAGAAATAGCATTTCACAACACTCACTTTCATCTCGAGCTCTTATGTTCTTTCTGTTCCTCCTACAATGTCTCCTGAACCTTGGTGTGTGTGTGTGTGTGTGTGTGTGTGTGTGTGTGTGTGGTGTGTGTGTGTGTGTGTGTGTGTGTGTGTGTGTGTGTGTGGTGTGTGTGCTAGAATATCCAGTTTGGGACTTAACACTCAACATTCACTATTCCCTGTCCTTTGGCCAGTCATGAATCTCTGTATTAAATAATACCTATTGCAAAAATGTTTTTGTGACCAAAGTTTATGGTAGTACCAACCTATGTACATAAATATAAATATTTAGAAGACAGCGTGACAACTGTCCATTTAGCAGAATAACAGTAGCAGCTTTACCCATGGAGATTATAACCTCACCAGCTGAGAAATCCAATTAGAAAGCAATCAATTATTCCACAGCAGTCATTTTACTATTGTACCTGTGGACACATCTTGCCTGGAAGCCTGGTACTATAGCACACAGAATCTACCAATAGATAACACTACTGATGATTTCTCTTCCTTAGCAGCCTGAAATAGGCCAAATGTGAGAGTTAAAGAAAGACATGTTAGAAAATAGCACCCACCTCTCTTTCAAGTCCTTAATGGTGGCATGAGGTTCTATAATCTCTTTAGGGATGCAATATTGGTTCACTGTTTTCCCTGGTAGAGCCAACTCCAATGGCTTCAACTTGGCCTTTCCAACCATGATACCCCTCTTTCCATAAGCCAGGAGACCAATAGTCTGCCAACTTCTTAGCATGCCTCTCTCAGTTATACATTCTGGAAGTGGGTAATACCCACAGCATGAATCTGGTAGCATGTTGTGCCTACTGTGGGTTGAACACCACTCAGCTCGCTTGCAGAAACCCCTGCTTTAACTGGAGGGGGCCACGCCTCCCGGCATGGTGCAATGTCAACACAGTCTCTAGTGTGCCCCCAAATGTCTGACTGTTTTTTTTTTTTTACTTCCCCAGTGTGCAGGGCCACAGGTACCTTTGGGGAAGGGTAGAAGAAAGACCCACAGCAAAACTGTGACTACAGCAAAGGACCCCCTTCACCTGAGGAATTCTGTATCTAATCAGCTGAGGGTCTGTGGTTCTCTTTTGGTCTGATTTGAGATCACCTTTCGAGAACTTAATGGGCTTCCCATTTATTTCACTTCCGGGGGCAGTATGATTAATTAGCTAGTGTCAAGGGTCTGAGGGCCTCGGACCATTTATGAACATAGCTTTGTCTATGCTGTCAGTTACTGTAAGTTCAATCGCCTTGCCTTTGGTGATTCCATGCTGCCACTTGGTCTCTGCCACTCTGGGGTCCAATTATACCCATTGCATTTAAGTTGCCCAGCTGAGCAGCAGCATCTCCCACAGTAAGATCCAGCACACAGAGGGGCAATGACAGTGCTCTTCAGATCTGATGCTCCCCTCTCACCAATCAGTGCCTTATGGTTGGAGCAAAGGGCATGCCTCCCAGAGCCTCCCACTGTGCAGGATTTGGTTTTAAACAGAAAATCCACTCAAGCACTCCAGTTTCTCCGAGCCTTTGAATTCCACCATCAGCATTAAGCCAAAGGACAGCAGCCATTTTCAGCTCTTTCACAGTAGGCCATTTTAACCCACACCTCAGTCAACCAATCAGAAAATAAACTCTTGGCACCCATTTTTAACTGTGTAAGCTACAGCATTAAGCCCAGAAGCTCTGTCCGTTATCCTATACTCTTAAAACCCCCGTCCACAATATTTCCCAGGCTTTGGCTTCTGTGAGATAGGAAGCTCAAGTTCTTAAGGGGCACCCTTCCTGCACTGCCCGGCTCTGCTCCCCATTCCAGAGGATGACATGTGCTGACCCTGCTTCTATCAAGCCAAACAGGTCTTCTCTAAATATGTCACACAGCTGCCCACTACAGGCTCCAGGGTCACTCTGTATATGCGGGTACTTCCTTCAGTACCCTCCCTCCCATCGGTACCAAGCCTACGCCTTAGCTTTTCCTGGCTGTTACAACAAAATGCCATAAGTTGATGGTTGACAGATAACAGTGTGTGGAAACTGGAAGTTCAAGTCTGCCCCTGGCAGAGTCAGTGTCTGTTGCAGGCCTACTTCTCATAGCCAGCAGCCCTCTGCCTGGTGACTAGGTAAACAGGCTCTCTGAGTCTCTTTTAGGAGGCCACCAATCGTTATATCCAAGGTTCTGGTTTCAAACCCAATCACCTCCCCAAGGCTCTGTCCCCATGACACCATCACCTCTTAACTGCTTAGGGACTGAAGATTTCAGCCTGTGAGTTTGGTGGTGAGCAGGTTGAAAACACACGTATTCACACCACAGAAAATGCTTAGGAGGACATGTACCTCCTTCAACATTCCAGTTCAGCACACCCACCCAGCGTGCAGCAGGCCCTCGGTCTGAGGCAGGCAAGCACAGGGACGGCTGTGTTACCTGAATCGGTGTTGATCTAAACTGAGTCACACCCCCCTCCTCTTGCACTGTGCACTTGACAGCTTCAGCGCGTTCGCCTGCACATGCTGTGCGCACACACCCATTTCCAAACAATGCGCCTCGCAGCCGCAGAACCCCCACATGCATTAGGCTATGCGCGCCCATCTCCGAACAATAGTATAGATCTCTTCACCCCTGGTAACAATCACATTTAGACAGTTTCTATTCAAGAGTATTCCCAAACTATCCTGGTAAGAAGAATACAAGGGCCAATCCAGCTTGAACTGGTTTGGGGTGCATGCGCAATAAGGCAAACTGTGTACTTCAAGTGAACTTTTAGGGAAAACCCCCCTCCTTACCGTCTTATGCCTAGGCATAATTAGGTGTGCATATGATTAAAATCAGAGGCATTACGGGACGAGGTACGAGCAGTGGGGGGAAAATGAATAGATTATCTAACCTGTCAATCAAAGCAGAGAACCACCCGTTAGTAACCAGTTCCTTTTTCCTCGAGACGCCATCTGAGAACACAGTCTGTGTGCCCTGCGGTCCTCTTGGTCTTGTGGTCGGTTTTGACATTGTATCCCTGTATGGTCTGAACTATCACTTTGCCCTGAATAATGTTATGTTGTTTCTTTTGCAAACCGCTGTGAGCCCTTATTTTCAATTATCTGGATAAGAAGCCAAGAACCTGTAAACACCAGGCCCAGATTCCAACCATTAGCAACAGTTACAGACACACACACTCACACTCAGACAAAGGAAAAGTCAGGTCCTGTCACATTCAAGAAGAAAGGTGCAGATCTCCCTATTAGTCAGAGATCAGCGGAATGGGATAAAGACAGGGGATTTGCACAACTGATCGTGGGTGACAGGGCTCGTAGAGGCCAGTCAGAGCCTTTAAATTACACTGCAGAAGTGAGTTCTGCAGTAGCTTGGCCCTTTTTCTATTTGCTTGCTATATAGGAATAGCAAGTAAGCATACAGAATGCATGTGTGCTTGCCTGTATAATCTACTTAATCTTAAAAAGTTATTTTTAAGCGTGCGTGTGCGTGTGTGCAAGTGTGAAGTCAGAGGTGTCTGAAATCCACAGAGCTGGAGTTACAGGCAACAGGTGTGTGTGCTGGGACCCTAGCTTCGGTGCTGTGAGAGAGCAAATCGGCTCGTAACCTCTGAGGAATGCCTCAGTCCTGAGCTGTTTTGATTTCATCCTGAAGCCACTGGACTTCATCTTCCATGTAGTGTGTAGATGACAGACTGCTGTGAGGGAATGGCAGTGGGCTCGAGGAGGAAGTCACACCACAGTAGGCCTGCTGGCCAAGGGGCCATGTGCCTCCTCACGTGGGGGAAGGACTTTGTGGCTTGCGAGGTGCCTAGCACCTCGCTACAAGGAGTGACAAGGTCCTGCTGCTAAGGTTGGCTACAAAGGGGAGAATTCTGTGTATTGTCAGCATGTCGCTTCTCAGCTCCACCTTCCTCATCTGCTGTGTGGGAAGCTAGCTGGGACCTCAGCTTGTTTCCTTTGCCTTCCAGCTCCGTGTTGAGCTCTGTCTGAAGATGGTGATGGAGAGATGGGGCTTCCTTCCTGGCTGTGGTGACAAGCTCCTGGAGGGATGGCTTGTTTGGCCCCCAGCACCATTAGTGTGGCAGTTTAGTGTGGCACCGAATAGCCAGCGGCTCTTCTTTGCTCCTTCTAGACAGGCTTCCAACAGATTACCCTCAAAAGATGCATTCCATGGAAGAGACAACAGGGAGCAGGGCAGGAGCCTACCACAGAGGGCCTCTGAAAGACTCTACCCAGCAGTGTATCAAAGCAGATGCTGAGACTTTTAACCAAACGTTGGGCAGAGTGCAGGGAATCATATGATAGAAGGGGGAGATAGTGGGACCTGGAAAGGACAGGAGCTCCACAAGGGGAGCAACAGAATCAAAATATCTGGGCCCAGGGGTCTTTTCTGAGACTGATACTCCAACCAAGGACCATTCATAGATATAACCTAGAACCCCTGCTTAGATGTAGCCCATGGCTGCTCAGTATCCAAGTCGGTTCCCTAGTAAAGGGTACAGGGACTGCCTCTGACATGAACTCAGTGACTGGCTCTCTGATCACCTCCCTCTAAGGGGGGAGCAGCCTTACCAGGCTACAGAGGAGAACAATGCAGCCAGTCCTGATAAGGCCTGATAGGCTAGGGTCAGAGGGAAGGGGAGGACTTGGAGAGGGGAATGGGAGGAGATGAGGGAGGGTGGGTTTGGGAAGGAATGGAGGAGGGGGCTACAGCTGGGATACAAATGAAATAAACTATAATTAATATAAAAATAATTTAAGTTAAAAAAAAGATGCATCCCTCTGAAAACCTCCCTCCCAAATGATGGATTTACAGAAAGTTCTCTTGCCCCAGCCCATAGCCACATCTACCAAGATCCAGACATGCCTGTCTACTCAGCAAGTGTGAGCCCTGGGTCAGGGTAGCCTTCCCAAGGCTCTACCTTAGGATTGCCACATTGTCCTTTCTGGTCACCTTCCCTTCTCACCTTCCTCCCCATTATCCAACCTGCAAGCTTTAAACTTTCCTTGCTCCAAGGACTCTTTCCTACCAAGAGTTTGGCTGCTACAGTGGACGAAAGCCACCAAGAAGGAAGAACAGCCAGGGGCCCAGTCACGGCCCTCTTAAGCAATCCTGGTCTCTGCCCAGAGGTTTCAGCCCAGAGGAGAGGCCAGACTATCTTCAGACTAGAATGAATCCGGATCTTCTCAAGTGCTGTGGAGGAAACTCCTGGCTGCCATGCCCTTCAGGAGGGGATAGCTTTAGTGATAGGGCAGGCATGTAAAGAGATGAAGCCTATCAGAGACTGAATACTCCTAAGAAAGATGGGGTGATTTCCTTGTTTTTTTATTGCTGAGTAACATTCCACTGTGTAGATGTACCACAATTTCTGTATCCATTCCTCAACTGAGAGGCATCTGGACTGTTTCCAACTTCAGGCTATTACAAATAAAGCTGCTACAAACATGGTTGAGCAGATGTCCTTGTTGTATACTTGAGCGTTTTTTGGATATATGCCTAGCAGTGGTATATAGCTGGATTCTGAGGAAGTGCTATTCCTGTCTGAGAAAGCGCCAGATTGATTTCCAGAGTGATTGTACAAGTTTACATTCCCACCAGCAGTGGAGAAGGGTTCCCCTTTTTTCACATCCTCTCCAGCATGTGTTGTCACTTGAGTTATTCATCTTAGCCATTCTGATAGGTGTAAGGTGAAATCTCAGGGTCGTTTTGATTTGCATTTCCTTGATGACTAAGGACATTGAACATTTCTTTAAGTGTTTCTCTGCCATTCGATATTCCTCCGTTGAGAATTCTCTGTTTAGCTCTGTACCCTGTTTTTTAACTGGATTACTTGATTTGTTGCTGTTTAACTTCTTGAGTCTCTACATATACTGGAGATTAGCCTTCTGTCAGACAGAGGGTTGGTAAAGTTTCTTTCCCAATCTGTAGGCAGTTGTTTTGTTTTGATGAGAGTGTTCTTTCATGAAATTCGCAGGTAAATGGTGGGAACTGGAAAAGATCATCCTGAGTGAGGTATCCCAGAAGCAGAAAGACACACAGGGTATATACTTACTCATAAGTGGATACTAGACATATAATATAGGATAAACATACTAAAATCTGTATACCTAAGGAAGCTAATCAGGAAGGAGGACTCTGGCTAAGATGTTCAATCCCCATTCAAAAAGGCAAAGAAGATGGACATCGGAGGAGGGAGAAAACAGGGAACAGGATAGGCACCTACCACAGAGGGCCTCTGAAAGGCTCTACTCTGCAGGGTATCAAGGCAGATGCTGAGTCTCATAGACAAACTTTAGGCAGAGTACAGGGAATCTTATGAAAGAAGTGGGAGATAGTAAGACGAGAGGACAGGAGCGCCACAAGGACAGTGACAGATCCTAAAAGTCTGAGCACAGGGGTCTTTTCTGAAACTGATACCCCAGCCAAGGACCACTCATGGAGATGGCCTGGAACCCCTGCACAGAGGTAGCCTATGGCAGTTCAGTATCCAAGTGGCCTCCATAGTAATGGGGACAGGGACTGTCTCTGACATGAACTGATTGGCCTGTTCTTTGATCACCTCCCCCAGAGGAGGGAGCAGTCTTACCAGGTCACAGAGGAAGACAATGCAGCCACTCCTGATGAAACCTGATAGACTAGGATCAGAGGGAAGGGGAGGAGGACCTCCCTTTTCAGTGGACTAGGAGAGGGACACGGGTGGAGAAGAGGGAAGGGGGGATTGGGAGGGGAGGAGAGAGGGAGCTACAGGGGGGATACAAAGTGAAGAAACTGTAATTGATAAAAAAAATAAAAAAAAAGAAAGATGGGGTGGAGTAAAGTCATTCCTGGTACTGCACAAGGGGGAGTAATGTGGGTTTCTGTGTTGCCAGGAAGCCAGAGGAAGAAGCGGGGAGGGGGGGAGAAAGACTGGTAACTGAGGGGGACTTGCAAGGCCAAGGGTGTCTCTTGAAGTCAGTGGGAAGTCGCTGGAAGGATGTGATCAAAGACCACAGGAAAAAACAGTATTTTTTAAAAAAGTAACATCGACCAGGGGTGGGTTGCCCAGCTGGAAGAGTGCTGGCCTAGCAAAAGGCTCTGAGTTTGATGCCCAGTACTACACAAAACCAGGCATGATAGAACAGTTTTGCCGTTCCGGCATTGGGAGCAGGGCAGGGGCAGGAGAACCAGAAGCTCAAGGCCATTCTCAGCCTTAGTCCCTTTGTAATGAGCTCCAGATCAGGCTGGAATACATGAGACCCTATCTAACAAACAACAACAAAAACTGCAGAATGGAAACAGTGGAAACAGCATGAAATGATTCACGCTGGTACCAAGCACTGAACGTGGGAGAAACAGAAATGTTCACTTGGAACACCAAAGCTAGACTCCAAGAGAAAGGCCAAGCGGAATTATAAGACCAAGGCCCAGAGAGGCATAGTCACTTGCTGAGGGATCACACAGCACACCCCTGGAAAGATTCCAGGTTCAAGGCCACCCCGCTCCTGTCGGGGCAAAAGAGTAGGGACCAAGCACAAAGCTCCTCTACTGCTGAATCTTGGGAAACTGAGGTCAAGTTCTGGGTCACCCACAAGAACTGTGAGCCTTCTGCACTCGGGTGTGCGTGACTGAGAATGACTACATTCGTGGCTGAAATGCCAAGGTGAGGGTGCAGCCTGGCTGCTTCCCGCCAAAGGGGATGTAAGGGCTAAGAAATCATTACAGGTGGATGAATTATTCAAGGCATGGCCGACCTCCTCAGGCCCTGACAACCAGGAGCTCAGTGATCGGGGCCAGCACATCTTATTACCCTTGTGTAATGGCTGCTTTTTCTCAGTCTCAGAAGAAAGGCATTCAGCACCATCAAATATTAATGTGGGGAGGCTGGCTCAGGAGCCAGCTCCAGGCCCACAGTCACAGACGACATCAGCCCAGGAACTCGACACAGGACTGCTGGCCATGCTTGGCCCTCCAGACCCCAGTCCCAGGATGCAGAGCAGCCTCAGACCTCAGTGGTACCCTCAATGCTGTTTGCTTGGTTTCTTTTTTTCCATTTACCTATCTATCTATCTATCTATCTATCTATCTATCTATCTATCTATCTATCTATCTATTTGTGTGTGTGTGTGTGTGTGTGTGTGTGTGTGTGTGTGTGTGTGTGTGTAAAAGTGAAAGCAGATGTCATGGATGTGTGTAGAGGTCAGAGGATGAGTTGGAGGACTAAGTCATATTTCTCTCTACCATGTGGGTCCTGAGCATTGGGCTCAGGTGCTCAAGCCTGGCAAAAGGTGCCTTTCACTTCTAAGCCATCTCATTGGCCCCTGTTTGCTCTTGAAGAGGATTTTGGGGTTGGCTGTGCACAGTTCTCATTATCTCAGAGAATATGGGTCTCCACGGCACATTTTAGTCATACAGACCCTCACAGGACTCTGATCAGGGGATTTAGGGATCCATTCTAGGTCCTTGGTATTACGGTGACAGGCCATTATGTACTGGTGGCTTGAACAGAAGTTGATGCCCTTGCATCTCTGGAGCCTGGGGTGAAGGTGCAGGCAGATGGGCTTCCACATCTGTGAATGGAAGGTCCAAGAAAGAAGTGGCAAGATCTAATCAGAGCCTTGTGCGAGTCAGAGCCTTGTGCAAGGCCCATTAGCACATCACAGCCTTGTGCGAGGCCCATTAGCACATCGTGAACCCTTAAGTGACTGTAATGCACACCTTTCTTGCTGCTGTGACTTGAGAAGAAGCAATTTAAGGAAGGAGAGCTTTCATCTGACTCATAGTTCGAGTTGGGTAAACCCTCAGTGGCAGATGCGTGGTGACCTGAGCAGGAGGCTGGCTGGCCACGCTGCATCCCTGCCCAGAAAGCAGAGCGTGAACAGGAAGTAGAAAGGCTTCAGTATCTCAAGGCCTGTCTCCCAGTGACCCACTTCCTCCAGCAAGTCTCCACCTCCTGACAGTTCTACAACCTTCCCAGACAGCCCCAGCAGCTAAGAAGCAGCTATCCACACCCAGCCTCTGCGGACATCTCACATTCAGACAACAGTGATGTATTACAGATGGGCCCAGGGCTAGTGGCATGGCTCAGTGGGTAAAGGTACCTGCCACACAAGTCTGGCGATCTGCGTTTGATCCCTGGGACCCACCTGAACGGGGAAGGAGAGGACCAACTCCACAAAGCTGTTCTCTGACCCCACTGCAGGTGGTGGTTCATGTGCCAACACATATAATATAAACCATCAGTGAGTTTTAAAACTTCTAAATCAAGAGATGAGTGCTTTGGGAGGTGACGCGTTAGGAGACGGGTGCTTTGGGTCATGAAGCTCTGTCCTTTCAAGTGGAATTAACATCCTCATACGAGGGACAGAGGGGAATAGTCAGGACCCATGCCCCCGCCCCGTGAACACAGTGTCTGTCTTCTCTGCTCCCTCGGCCTTGTGAGATGCAGCAGGAAGGTGCAGAACCTCAGGAGACACTGGCTCTGCTGGTGCTGTGACCCTGGGCTTTCCGACTACAGAGGTGTGAGAAATACTGTTCTCTTATCCCAGTTATCCCGATGAACTACAGCACACAGCGGTGCTGGCGACGAAGATCACAGCTGACTCCTTCTCAGTTCTCTTGGTTTGGGGTTCACTGCTTCTGTCTGAAGTGCTGTACTAGTTGTCTGAGGGCCAGGAGTCTTCTTTTCTGCTATGAACAAAAGTTCCCCAAAGAAGTTCCAACTGAACCTTCTGCAAGGCCCATTAGCACATCAGAGTGTCAGTGACATGGGTGGAGAGGTTGGAATGTTGCCGGTCCACAGCCTAATTACAACTTATCTTGGGTGATCTTTATTCTCCTACTGCCCACTTCTGTATCAGACCTAATGTCTTGTGACTAACAGACAAAAACCTTTAGGAACATATAAACTTTACAGCTCCTTACTTTCTACCAAGAGAAAGCCTGAGAGTCTTCAGACAGCATCTGATGCCTATGTCTGGGATTCTCTGCTTTGTTGTTCTGTGTCTACAAAAACCGAGTGAAACTGCTTCCCATGTTCCCATGGAGTTCAGGGTCCCCCTCAATCTGTGTTCCTGGATTATGCTTACTCATATTTGACTCCAGAATAAACCATCTCTTTTCCCCTTTGGGGTGAGAGCTGGGTTTTGGGTAGACAAGTTTTTAGTGTAGATTCCCTCCTATGTGTCCCAGCTTTGTGTGGCCCTGCCCCCCGACCTGGTAGATACTTCCTTCCAGTGTCTGACTCCTTTCTTCCCTAGGTCTTCTTCCAAATGTACTTCTGTACCCCTTTTTTTATTTTGCTGGATTTTGTGACATTTGTGGCTTTTGAGTTATATATACGTTTTTCTAGACAGGTTTCCCTAGCTGTCTTGGGATTCTCTGTAGAGCAGGCTGGCCTTGAACTCAGAGATCCACCTGCCTCTGCCTCCAAAGCGCTGGGATTATAGGTATGAACACATAGTTGATCACATTTATGAGGCACACTGTGATATTTGACACAGAGCATGCTATTGTCAGGTCAGGTGGCTGGCCTATCCACCACTACAGTCCTTTGTCACGCCTACCCATCCTCCTGTGTGACAGAATACCAGAAGCCAGTCCAGCACCTCTCTAGAGGTGTTAGTCTCTGTCTCTCTCTATCTTCCTCTCTCACTCCCTCCCTAGGTTCTGGGAACCACTTTCCTAGCTTCTGCATCCTTCTTCCTCTGCCTTGTTCTTTATTAGCTGTTTATTACAGGCTAGGTAGGAAGGATATTAGGCAACTTGAATCAGACCAAGTGTGTAAGGCATCAACTTTCCAGTTTTAGAAATAAAGAAATGGAGCCTTGTTATGCTTGGGTAGCCACTCAAGGGACCAGACCTCTAGTGCTGTGGAATGGGGGTGGTTTTCAAAACTTCCAAACTTCCTTCCTACCTACATCTCTGTTATTCATTATTTATTTATTTATTTATTTTACAGTATTCCTTTTACTTACTCATTGGCAATTTTGCATATCACGATTCTGTCCATCCAACTCCCTATTCCCAACTTCCCCCTCCATGTCTTCTCCACTGAGTTCAATTAGTGCTTCCTGCTAGAATATTAACTGATCTTTTTGACTTGATCTTGTGCAGGTTACCATAGCTACAGTGAGTTCATGAATGCAACGGCCATATCATGTCGAGAAGACAGCATGAAGGCATCTCACAGCACCTCTCCCTGTCCTCTGGCTCTTACCGTCCTTCTGTCCCCTCTTCCATGATGTTCCCTGAGCCGTGTGTGTGTGTGTGTGTGTGTGTGTGTGTGTGTGTGTGCAGGCATAGTGGCTGCTTTGGGGGCTGAGCATTCAGCAGTCACTTTTTTTTTTTCTCAGCGTTTTGACCAGTTTTGAGGCTCTGCATTAACTGTTGCCCACTGCAGACAGAAGCTTCTCTGGCAAGGCTGCGGGTGGCACTGACCTATGTGTACAAACATAAATACACAGAAGTCCGTCTAAATGTGCCCATTTAACAAGCAGTTCTCCCTAGGACCTATCACTTCCCAAGCCATGGGTGGCTGACCATGCTTGCAGAATCAGGCATGAAGCCTCAAATCTAGTCCCAAACTGTTGCTTATTCCCCATAAATCTCTTGTCACTTTTGCACCAGTGAGCACATTTTGCCTGCCTGGTTGGTACAGGAGCATGAAGGGTTCCCCTTCTCGGTAATACCATTAAGAACTTTCTCCCCTAGTGGTCTGCTATACTGGTTTGAATAAGAATTACCCCTAAGCTCATATATTGGAATTCTTAGTCATCAGAGAATAGCACTGTTTGAGAAGGATTAAGAGGTGTGGCCTTGTTGGAAGAAGTGTGTCACTGGTGGTGGGCTTTGAGGTTTCAAATGCTCACACAAGGCTCTCTCTCTCTTTTTCTCCCTCTGTCTCTGTCTCTGTCTGTCTCTCTTTGTCTCTGTCTCTCTCTCTGGGTCAGGACATAGAACTCTCAGCTACTTTTTTCCAACATCATATCTGCCTACATGCCATCATGCTTGCTTTCTGCTATGATGATAATGAACTAAACTTCTCAAACTGTAAGCAGGCCACAATTAAGAGTTACCTTGGTTAGAGTGTCCCTTCACAGCAAGAGAAGACTAAGATACCTAAATAGCACTCGTTAGCCCTATAAAAGCTAGCCAGCAGGGATGAAGTGTTCAGATCTGTTCCTGTTTGGTTTCTCTATTTCCTGCAGTCAAAGTGTGCTGTCCTTTCAGCAATGGGGTCATCCAGCTAGTTCTGGTAAGCAACCAAGAACAATGGCCCTTGTTGTTTGGGGGACCTCTGGGGCCTGCATGGACAATAACTCGTTTGGAAGCATCCCACACCTAACACTGATAATTTCACTTAATAACACACCTTCTGGGGGAAGGACTGTCCACCCACTCAGGTATCAGTGCTCAGATTCCTTTTAAAAACGAGCTTACAAAGTAATGCGATTTCCCACGCCTCCTGGCTGTGCTCAGCTGACCCTAACCTCTCCTCTCCCTTGTCCTTCTGCCCCTTTTCCTATGTAAACCTTTAACCCCCGCTGTTCACCATCTACTTTCATATCCACATATTCTCATACACCTCTTATGACCTCACCTCTTAAGACCTTTTCCTCCTCTCACGGGTTCTTTCTAGCTCTCTGAGCTCTACAAATACTACAAATTAAACACATAAATCTAAAAATTCAAAGCGAGGGCCCACATATAAGAAAAGGTAGGTGGCATTTGTCTTGCTGAGCCCGAGTTACCTTACAGTATAATATTATTCAATTCTACCCATTTTTGTGAAAATTTCATAATCCCATTTTCTTTATAGCTGAAAAACGCCATTGTGTGTATGTACCATGTTTTCATGATCCATTCATCAGCTGATGAACAGCTAGGCTGATTCAGTTTCCCAGCTATTGTGAATAGAGCAGCAATGAACACAGATGAGGAGGGCATGCAGTCCTTTGAGTTCATGCCCATGAGTGGTATAGCCAAATCATATGGTAGTTCTATTTTCAGTTTTCCGAGCAGGCCCTAAACTGACTCCCATAGTGGGTATGCGAACTTAGACTCGCACCAACAATGAATGGGCATCACCCTTCCCCACACCCTCACCAGCGTTCTTCATCATTTGTTTTACCAGCCTCAGCCATTCAGACTGGGGAGAAATGGAACCTCAAAGTAGTTTAAATTTGTATTTCCCTGATGGTCAGTGATGCTGAACACTTTTTTTTTAAAAATGCATGTTTAACTATTGCAGTTCTTCTTTGAAGAATGTTCTCTTCAAGTCCATGTTAGTGTTTTGATTGGCTGATTGTTTTCTTGATGTTCAGGTTATGGTAGGAACTAATTCTTGACAGATACACAGCTTGAAAAGATTTCCTTCTCCATTCCATAGGCTGTTTCCTTTTCATTTGATTGACAGTTTGCTTTGCTGTAAAAAAAAAAAAAAAAGAAAAAAAAAAAAAGAAAATGCCCTATTTATGCCGACAAGTTAATATGTTTCTTTTCCTCCAAAACTTTGAGAATCTTGATCCACTTTGAGTTAAGTTTTGTGTGCATGTCAGAGATATGAGATAAAGATATAGTTACTTTTCTATATACAGGTTTCTCCATTTTCTAAGCACCACCAATGGAAGATACTATCATCTCTCCAGTGTATTTTTAAAACCTTTGTTGAAAATCAGGTTCCTATAATTGTCTGTCTTTGTAACTGGGTTTTTTACTCTACTCCATTGACACATGAATCTGTTTCTGTGCCATTAATGTGATGTTTATTTTATTACTGTGGTTCTGAACTATGACTTGAAATCAGGTACGGTGATACTCCCTGTGGTAGTCCTGTTGCTGAGTATTGTTTAGGCTATCTGGGTTCTCTTGTGCTTACATATTAATTATAAGGGTTTTTTTTCCTATTTCTGTGAAGAATTTCTTTGTTTTTTTCTTTTTTTAATTAGAGTTGCATTATACCTGTAGATTGCCTCTGACAAGATGATCACTTTTACAATCCAGGATTGTGGGAAGTCTTTTCATCTTCTGTGTCATTTTCACTAGGAAAGTTTTACATTTTGGGGGCACTTACTCCAAAGTATATCTTGGGCTACTATGAATGGGATTGTTTCCCCCAGTTTCCTGTTCAGAATGTGTCCCAGTCAGTGTTCCATCACTCTGGAAAGGTTCCTTGATCAAGGCAACTCTTACAAAGGAAAACATTTCATTGGGGCTTAAAGTTTCAGAGGTTTTGTCTACTGTCGTAACAGCAGGGAACCTGGCAGCATTCAGGTAGACATGGTAGCTGAGAGATCTATCCAGATCCAAAGGCAACAGGGAGAGAATAGGGCACTGGGTCTGGTTTGGGCTTTTGGAACCTCAAAATCCCCAGTGACATACTTCTTTCAACAAGATCACTCCAACAAAGACACCCCCCTAATCCTTCTCAATTAGTGCCACTTCCTGATGACCAAGCATTCAAATATATGAACCTCTGAGGGTCATCCTTATTCAAACCACTACATTCTACTTCCTGGCCCTCACAGGCTTGTAGACAGATCATAATGCAAAATGAATTTGTCCAACTTCAAACGTCTCCATAGTCTTTCTGTCTTAATACTTTCAAAGTTCAAAATCAATCTAGAGACTCATGGCAATCTCTTAAATGTAATCCCCTGTAAAATCAAAATTAAAAAGATTACATACTTCCAACATACAGTGACCCAGAATATATACTACCATTCCAAACAGGAAGAAAGGGAGCATAGGGAGGAAAATGGGGCCAAAGAAAAACCAAAACCCAGGAGGGCCAACTCCAAACTCTGCATTTCCATGTCTGATATCAAAGTGGGCTTCAGATCTTCAACTCCTTTCAGCTTTGTTGGACTTCTCTTTCTTGGGCTGGTTCCACACCCAGGCTGCAGCTCTCCTTGGCAAGTATCCCACAGCTCTGGCATCTCCAACCTCTTGAGATCACCCACACAATCCACGCTTCATCTCCACAGCTTCACTTAGTGGCTTCTCTGGGCCTCCATGCAGAAACACCCTCGACACATGCCTGGCCTCAGAGGCTTTCCTCGGTTGAAGACGGAGATTCCACAACCCCTCTCTTCTATTCTTGGTGTCAGAATAGAAGAAAGCCAGAACCATATGGCTGAAGCTGCCAAACGCTATTTCTTTCTGGGGCTGAAAGTCAGCCCCTAGTTCACATACATTTCCACCAGTTTTCTGTTTCCAGTGGTTTCCTTCACTGCATAAACTTTAATTTCTTTTCACAAGCTGGAAGCTTACCTGGGTTGGGTCTTGCCCTGATATCACTACTTCCATGTAGTAACAAAATTTTCTTTAAACTTTTTAAATTTCCATGAGCTAACAGTACTTTAGCTACATTACACTTCCTGGAGAGCCTTTCTCCTTGAACTGTACCTTTTGTATTTTTTCTTGTTCAGCTTGCTTCTTTCCAGTACAGATTTGCATAAGAGTGGCCACTAATAACCATGCAACAAGGTCAATACTAGGCTGTCTTGAAATCCCCTCTGCCAATTCCACTAATCCCAAACTCTTCAATTTAGCCTCAGGCAGATTTTTTTTTTTTTTTTTGACAAGGACAGGAAGCAGTCATATTCTTTGTCAAAATATCACAAGAGGAGTCTCCAGGCCACTTACTAATATTCTTCTCCTTTGAAGCCTCTTGAACCAGTCTGCCATAATCTACATTTCTATCAGCACTAGTGTCTCTCATGCTTCTACTAGTATGGCCCAGTAAACCTCACTTAAAGAGTTTGACTGCTTTTCTAGGCCTATCACAGAAATACCCTGTGCCCTGGTCCCAACTTTTGTCTTAGTCAGTGTTCTATTACTGTGAAGAGACACAATGACTATGGCAATTCTTATAAAAGAAATGTTTTCAATTGGGGTTTGCTTATGTTTCAGAGGTTTAGTCCACTGTCATAATGGCAGGGAGCATGGCAGTATGCAGCTAGAGATGGTGCTGGAGAAATAGATAAGTGTTCTACATTGAGTTCTAGAAGCAGCAGGAAGAGAGAGAGATACTGGACCTGGTTTGGGCTTTTGAAACCTCAAAGCCCACCCGTGGGGCCATACTTCCTCCAACAATGCCACACCTGCTCTAACAAGGCCACAGTTCCTAATCCTTCTTGACGCAAGGAGCACCACGCTCTGACAAACAAGCCTGCATTCAAATATATGAGCCCATGGAGTCCATTCTTATTCAAACCAACACAGTGTATTTGTCATCCGTATGCAGGAAGAACGAATAACGCTTGTGCATTGGTTTTGTCTCCTGACACTTTTCTGAAAGTGTTCACCAGTTCTAAAAGTTGTCTGGTAGAGTCTTTAGGGTCTAGCACATGAAGAATTACGCCACTTGAAAATAGAGATAATTGACTTCTTATCCTTCAATTTATGTCACTTTATCTCTTCCTTTTAATACTCTAGCTGAGACTTTTAGAACTGTGATGGGTGATTGACTGATGGATGCGAATAAAGTGGACGCATTGGTTTTTTTTCCCCCCCTATTTTAGTGAAAATGCTTTTGAGTTTTTTCATTTAATATAATGTTGGTTATAGGTTTGTCATATATAATCTTTATTCTGTTGAGATATGTTCCTTCTCTTCTAAATTTCTTTAGGACTTTTATCATGAGGGATGTTTGATTCTGTTAAAAGCTTTTTCTGAAGCTGTCCAGATGATCAGGTGATTTCTTTCCTTGAGTCCATTTATGTAATTTATGACATTTATTGGTTTATGTATACTGAAGCATCTTTGCATCTCTGGAATAAATCCAATGTGATCATGCTGAATATTTATGATATTTTATTAATTAGGGTTATAAAAGTATATTGTGGAGAAATTTTGCCTCTGGGTTCATCAGAGAGATTAGTCTATGATTTCCGTGTGTGTGTGTGTGTGTGTGTGTGTGTGTGTGTGTGTGTATGTATGTATGTGTGTGTGTGTGTGTGTGTGTGTGTGTGTGTGTATGTATGTGTGTGTGTGTGAGACTGTTTATCTGTTTTTGCTATCAGAGTAATTCTAGCTTCATAAAAAGATATTGGCAGTGTTCTCTTCTTTCATTTGTTTATGAAATGGTTTAAGAAGCATTAGTGTTCTTCTCTGAAGGTCTGGTAAAATTTATCAGTGAATCTATCTAGGCCAGAACTTCTTTTAGTTGGGAGATTTTTCTTTTTAGTGGCTGCTTTAATCTCACTACTTGTTTTAGGCTTGTTTAAAATGTTTGTCTGACCTTGGTTTAATTTTGGAATTTAATTTTGCATCTAGAAATTCATCTGTGTCTTTTAGACTTTGCAATTTAGTGAGATATATATTTTCAAGATAAAACTTGATGTTTTGAACTTCATTGTTGTGTATTGTAATGGCTCCTTTTTTGCCTCTATTTTTATTAATTTGAGTCTTTTTTATCTTGGCTAATCTGGCTAATATGCTCTTAGATGTGCGGCCTTCCGCTGGAGTACAGGCAAGCCACCAGGAGCCACACCCTTAAAAACAGTTAACTCTTTCCCAGAAGCTATCAGCTGCCAATAGTTCCCTAGGTACAGGTCATCTGCACACATATATAAAAATTTAAATGGAGTTACTTTAATGGAACAACAAAGCCCCTAATAGATACCAGAGGGTAATAAATAAAAAGCCCAGCACTGGGGACAGGTTACCTCTCTCAGAGCTGTTGGCCCGTGAGGTCCTCTAGATCTCCAAACATTACAGGCTACTTCTCATACTCTTGCTTACCCTTCAAAGCTTGACAGTAAGACCCAGTTCCTGAAGACACTACATAGTTAGGTAATAAAACATGGGGAATTAAGCTGGTAGTCACCTGGAAACTTCACCCTTACTGGCTGGCTTTCATGGTGCTGGAATGTGCTACACATGCTACTTGAGAAAAGCAATCACACCAATCATGCCCTGGTGGAAACTCTGCAATCTACAACAAAGACCAGCTCGGCAAGGCTTTCCTCCTGGTACAATAGTGACGTGACCGGCATGAGAGAAACCAACCACTTCCGGTTGAATAAATGCAATAAGGCCTCTCCACAAGGTGAAACGCACATCTGGCACTGATATTGGATCCACAAACCTGTGGCTAGATAAGCAATGGGCCCCAGGGGAAAACCCGATACTGTTACTCTGCTAAATGGGAATAGGACTGAACGGACTCCTAATGACTTGCCATTACACCCGTAGATTAGTGCACCTCTCAACCCCAGTCAGAGAAGCTTCTCTTCTGCAGTAGCTGGCAATCAACACAGAGACCAGCAGCCAGCCACGGCTGCAGAGGATGAGAGACCATGGGATGCTGGGCCTTAAATGGAACATCTGTATTACATCCTCTCCCACTGGGATCACTGTAGAAGAGGGGACAGACTGATTGTAAGGCTCACAGAGGCTGGAGGACTACAAGGAAACAGCGTTTTAAGACCCAGTAGAACAGTTGCACAGTTGAGTTCACGGCAACTGAAACAGTATGCACACGGCCTGTGCAAGCCAAACAGAATTACAGCACGGGAGGCAGGTGGCTACCAAGCCCCACCCCTAACTGAGGAGCTACTAAGTTCATTCCATCTACGATGCCACATATATAATTCATGTATCTCTGTTCATTTTACATTGGGATCACCTGTCAGTTGGTGAGTTGTTTCCTGGTCCGTTTGCTTCAGACCCCTTTTCCATCCCTTTTCCACGAGATGCCATCTGTAATTTGTGGTGAGGTATAGTTTTTTTGGTAGCAGCAAAGAGATGAATCCTGCTTTTAAAATTCAACCTACTAGTGTCTTTGGATTGGGGATTTTGGACTGTCAAGCCTGAGAGATTTTTCAAAAGTTGTGTATTGATACTTGACATTTTGTGGATTTTGCAGTGTTTGGTTATTTCTGTCTCCCTTCTTGCTTAATATTATTCTAGCATGGTCTTATTCTTTTCTGTGGTCTCATGGATGGATCTGTTTCTCTCTTCAGAGTAAAGTATTCCTTCAAGTACCTTCTGTAGAGCTGGCGTAGTGCTCATAAATCCATCAGTCTATTTTACCATAGAAAGTTTTGATTTTTCCTTCAATTGCAACAGACAGCTTCGCTGGGTATAGTAGTCTGGGTTGACAGTTATCTTTGAGGAACACATCATTCCAAGCCCTTATGCTTTTTAAACTTTCAATTGAAGGATCTGGTAGTGTGGACCTGCCTTTATGTTTGACTCAGGGCTCTCCCTTGTCGCTTTCAATATACTTTCTTTGTAATGTATATTTGCTGTTTCAGTGTCACAGAGGTTCTCTTTTAGTCTGGTCAGTTTGGTGTCCTAAATGCCCCTGTATCTGGATTGGTGTCTTATTCCCTAAGTGGGAACATTCCTGTTGCAATTCTTTTGAAAAGATTCTATATGCCTTTCCCACTAGATTCTTCTCCTTCTATGCTACAACCTATAAATTTTGTTCTTTTGAGATGTCCGATGTATCTTGGAATGCTCACTGGGACCTTTTTATTCTTTTTCTTTGTCCCTGTTGGATTGTTCCAGCCCCTCCATCCCTCCATCTTATCTTCAAGCTCCAGATATTCTAACCTCTTCTTGGTCCAATTTTTTTTTTTTTTTTTTTTTGAGACGGGGTCTCTCTGTGTAGCTGTGGATGGCCTGAAACTCAGTCTGTAGACCAGGCTTGCCTTGAACTCAGAGAGCTGCCTGCCTCTGCCTTCTGAGTGCTGGGAATAAAAACAACCTTGGTCCATTCTATTGCTGAGACTCTATACACTTGTTGTTGTCGTTGTCGTTGTTTTAATTTGGCTTCCTAGGTATGTATGTTCAACATCTCAGATTGGGTGTCCACCTAGTATCTCTATCTCTGTTGAATTTATTTTACATCATCCATCACCTTCCTTATTTCACGCAGCTGTTTGTGGCATTGAAGATACTCAAAAATAATTATTCTGTGCTCTCTGAGATATCATATAACTCTCTCTCACTAGATGCCATTGCTGGAGAGTTAATAAATTCTGTTGTTAATAATTTCCATAGAGTTAATAAGTTACGTTGTCTTGGGTTTTCACATTTCTTGTGTTGCCATACTGGGATTTGATTTATTTTTATCAACTGTATTCTTTCAGTTGAAGTGTTTGCCATGTTCACACGGGACTCGGGTGTAGAAGCACAGAGTGTATAGATCAGAAAATAATTCCTCAGGCCAGGAGCTGTGTGTGCCTGGTAAGCTCTGCATTATTTCTCAAATAAAATATTAACTGCCAGAGCACCCGCAGCTGTTTGACACTGCCGCTATGCAATGTCAGTACTAGCCAATTAGTAACAGTGGCCCAATGACTATTGGAGAATAAACAACCAGAGAGAGTAAGGAGTATAGTCAAATTTTAATTAATAAGGTTAGGAGTGGGTCAAGGAAGGATAAGGATTAAATATTGTATTGATTTTGCAAAGAAAAATTCAAGGTGGGTAAAACAACTGGGAGACACGGTTAAAAGACAGTTAGGGTGCACAGATTTGAAAGATTTAAGGCTCTGGAAGGTTAATGGAATTAAAGGTAAGAAGGGGGGATGAGGGCGAGAGCAGAAGAGAAGATACAGGAATAAAAAGGAGAGCATATGGGTATGTACACGTGACACACACAGTTAAGAATGCTGTGCGGCGGGAGGCATGGCTGAGCTCCTTGCTGCTTTTCTAGACCTGGGTTCAATTCCCAGCACCCACGTGGCAGCTCACAACTGTAACTCTAATTCCAAGAAATAAAATGACCTTTTTTTCTGGCTACCAAGGGCAGTGAATACACATGGTGCACAGATGTGCATGCAGACAAAACACTCACACACATAAAATAAAAATAAATCTTCTTATAGAAGAATGCCTTAGGGAAGTGGTTGTCAACCTTCCTAATGCTGTGACCCTTTAATACAGTTCCCCAAGCAGTGGTGACCCCCCCCCAACCCTAAAACTGCTCTGTTGCTACTTCATCACTGCAATTTTGTACTGTTATGAATCATCGTCAATACCTGATATGCAGAACATCTGATCGGGGACCCTCCAAGGGGTCACAACCCACAGGTTGAGAACCGCTGCCTTAGAGCAGACTGAGTAGAGAGGCACTACAGTAAGATCTAACCGAGAACTATGTGAACAGCAGCAAAACCATCAGGACATATGCAAAGGTACAAATTAAATAATAGAAAATAAGAGATCAAAAGAATGCTTATGGAGTGTATTGCCGGCGCAGCGACGCTGAATTGAAAGGTGAAGTTCTTAGGTTCCTCTGTCTCTGGCAGGCTTTCCATGGTGTTGTGAGGAAAATGGGAGACCCACGGTTCTTGGGGTTTTGGCATGTCGTAGAGGAGGAGATTTAAGTCCTTTCTCCCTGCACTGCAGAGTGACCCTCCCTGGCCCCGAACACCTGGCAGGTCCTGGAGCAATAGCTTCCCCTGCTATTTCTTTCTCTTCTTTAAATAATAATAGTTTGTTTGGCATTATCACTACTACCCTCAGTTTAAAACAATCCTAACTCAGTGTTACTTTCTTTCTTCAGTGTATTTACTTTACATCCCAAAGGTGCCCCCTCCCTCCTCTCCTCCCGGTCCCTCCCTTTCCCTCTTTCCTCCTTCCATTCTTCCTTTCTCCCCAGAAAAGGGGAGTCCTCCTCTCCCCGTATCAACCCTCCCCAGCACATCAGGTCACATTAGGACTGAGCATATCCTCATCCCCTGAGGCCAGGCAAGCTGTGCTGCCAGAAGGAAGTGATTCAAAAGCAGGGAATAGAGTCCATGTTAGAAACAGCTCCACCTGGCTGCCCCTCACTAGCCAGGGGCCCCATATGAAAGCCAACCTGCCCATCGGCCACATGTATGTTGGGGGCCTAGGTCCATACCATGCATGTTCCTTAGCTGATGTCTCAGTCTCTGAAAGCCCCCATGGGACTGGGTTAGTTGTCTATGTTGGTCTTCTTGTGAGGTTCCTGTCTTCTCCAGGTCCTTCCATCTTTCACTTAACACTACCTCGGGACCCCCAGTGCTCTGTCCCATGCTTGGCTGCAAGTCTCAGCATATTTCTCGATCTGCTACTGGCTGGAGCCTCCCAGACAGTCAGGTTAGGCTCCTGTCTGCAAGCACAGCAGAGCATCATTAATAGTGTCAGGCGCTGGCTCTCTACCGAGGGGTGGGTCTCAGGTTGGGCCAGTTATTGGTTGGACATTCCCACAATCTATGTTCCCTCTTTATCCCTGCACTTCTTGTAGGCAGGGGAATTTTTGTCAAAGTTTTTGTCAGCGGATTGTTGTTCCCCTCCTTCTACTACTCCTGCTCAGTCTTCGTGTCCTCCTCCCTGTTAGGAGTCTCAGCTAGAGTTACTCCCATAACCTTCTAGGAGCCTACCTGTCACAGACCACAAAGACATGTGCCCAACCATGTTCAGAGCAGCTTTATTCGTAATAGCCAGAAACTAGAAACAACCTAGATGTTCTTCAGCCAAAGAATGGATACAGAAATTGTGGTACATTTACACAATGGAATACAACTCAGTTATTAAAAACAAAGAAATCATAAAATTTGCAGGCAAATGGATGGAACTAGAAAAGACCATCCTGAGTGAGGTAACCCAGACCCAGAAAGACACACATAGTATGTACTCACTTGTAAGCACATATTAGACCTAGAGTAAGGATAACCATACTACAACCCACAGACCCAAAGAAACTAAGTAGCAAGGAAGGCCCAGGGGAAGGTGCCAGAATGTCACTCAGAAGGGGAAATAGAATAGACAGCAGAAGTCGATAAAGAGGGGGAACTGGGCAGGAGATGGAATGAGGAGGGAAACAAGAGTGAGGATCAGATGTGGGGAGAACAGGGGAGGGAGGTGAGAGGGCTGGGAACAAGAAGGGAAACTGAGGAGGACATCTGGCTGTTTCTAATGCTCTTTTCTGGTGGCTTTCGTTGGCAGGCAGCCAGCTGCTGTGGTGTCAGTTGGAAAGGCTGCCAACTGAGCTCTGACTCCCAGCTCTCCTGCTCATAGTCACTGCAATTTTAAGGAGTTCCTGTGGCATTCAGTGAAAGCAGGCGGTTTTGGCCTCTCCGAGCCTGACTTATTTCACTCAGCATACTCTTCTCTCTCACCAACAGGGGCTTTGTCCTTTTCATGTATATATTTATTACATAATTGTATATATTACATATATGTAGTGAATATACATATATGTAATCAATATATACACATACAGTGGCTTATTGTATGTACTTACAATCTAGGCTTTGCCAATGAAGGAAAACATGCAGCATTTATCTGAATTTTTCTATTTGTTTGAAAATAGATTTTTTTTTCATATAATATATTCTGATTATGGTTTCCCCTCCCTCAACTCCTCCCAGGTCCTCCCCACCCCACTACACACCCAAATTCATACAATTTTTCTCTCTTTCATGAAAAAGACAAAAAATAAAATAAAATAATCAAATCAGAGACAAACAAAACAAACAAACAAAAAAGAGCCAAAGAAAAAGTGAAAGAAACACATACAACACAGAAACCCACACATTTGGAGACAGAAATCCCACAAAAACACAAAATCAAAAACCATGATATATAGGTAAAAGGCCTGTAAGTTTTTTGCTTTTTTTTTTTTTTTTTAATGCCCAGACAAAGCATTATTGGACAAAAATACCACTGAGCTTGCTTTTAAGGGCACGGGGCTCTTCCCTTAAGTATGGTTTGTATACCCAGTAAGCCACTGTTGGCAAAACCTGATTTTTCCTTTGTGAGCAACTGTCGATAGGAGATAGCTTCTGGGCGAGAGAGTGCTCTTCTCCACTTCTCTCAGCTCTGGAAGCCTGCCTGGCTCAGACCTATGCAGGCCCTGCACATGCTGCCGCAGCCTCTGTGAGGTTATATGTGTGTATCCAGGCCTGGTCTATTCAGAAGACTTTGTTTTCTTGGTGTCCTCCATCCCCACTGGCTCTTACACTTGTTCTGCTTCCTCTTCCACAGAATTCCCTGAGCCATGAGGGGAGGGATTTTTTCGGACACCTCTCATTTAGGACTGAGTGCTCCGAGGCCTCTCCCTCTCTGCACTTTGTCCGGTTGTAAGACTCTGGATTGGCTCCCACTTCCTGAAGGAGGAACCGTTCTGAGGATGGCTGATGGAGACTCTGACCCACGGGTACAGCAGAATGTCATCAGGAGTCATTTTCCTGCTGTGTTCCTTTAGCACAACAATACTGCTTGGGTTTCTCCTAGGTCCATGGCCTATTTAGTCTCAGGTCTTTGGCAGCCAAAGCAGTGTAGGACATGGTTTCCATCTACTGGAGTGGGCCTTAAGTGTAATCAGATAGTGGTTGGTTACTCAAGCAAATTTTGTGCTACTATCGCACTAGCATATCTTGCAAGAAGGTCCAATTTGTCAACCAAAGGTTTGGAGATGGGTTGGTATTTACCTTTCCCCTATGGGAGTGTGCAGAGAACCTTCCAGTACTGCGAACAGTAGTCAGTGGGGGTGAAGGTTCTCTGCAGTCACCAGCTCAACGTCTCCGTGATCACTGGTTATGTCTGGGTTGTCTTCAGCAACAGGGGCTTACCATCACTTTGTGAAGGGTGATCAATAGCTTTTGCAATATCCTGGGTTGTTATAGGGGGGTCCACAAGGCTCCTTTGGCTGAAAGTTTAATTAGATGTAATCCATTCCTGGCACCAGGGGTTTCATTTGGTGGAGAGGTCTAGTTGATGCTTGATAACTCTCCTTATGTGGTCATTCCATTTAGATTTCTTTCACACACACACACACACACACACACACACACACACACACACACACACACACACA
>NW_026596134.1:3553648-3687039 GCF_907164565.1 Psammomys obesus
ACACACACACACACACACACACACACACACACACACACACACACACAAATATAAACCTTCTACTATAGTAGGTTTCCATATGATCCTTCAAATGGTCTTCAGTTTTAGCTTTCCCTACTCCTCCTCCCTCCGTTACCCTGTCCACACAAATTAGCAATGTGTGTCTCTGTGGTAGACTGTAGAGTCCTTTGGGTACATAACCAAGAGAGGTGTAGGTGGATCTCGATGTGGATCTACTCCCAGATACCTGAGGAACTTCTACGCTTGATTTGCATAGTGGCTGCACAATGTACTCCCATCGGCAGCATTTCCCTTACCCCACAGATGAGTGTGTCCCTCATAGCCTCACCAACATGTGCTGGCATTTATTTTATTGATCCTGGCCATACTGACTGGTGTAAGATGAAATCTCAAAGTAATTTTGATTTTCATGTCCCCGATGACTAAAAAAGTTGAACATTTCTTTATTTTTCAGCCTTCTGTGTTTCATAATTTGAGATCTCTCTGTTTATATCTGTATTCCATTTTTAATTCAGGTTGTTTATTTTTTGATGTCCAGTCCTTTTAGTTCCTTATGTGATCACTGGTTATGTCTGGGTTGTCTTCAGCAATAG
The DNA here is from genome assembly GCF_907164565.1 of Psammomys obesus. NCBI lineage: Eukaryota > Metazoa > Chordata > Mammalia > Rodentia > Muridae > Psammomys > Psammomys obesus. Next base: position 3,554,263 of record NW_026596134.1, read on the forward strand.
GGGCTTACCATCACTTTGTGAAGGGTGATCAATAATCAATAATAATAATAATCAATAATGGTTCCTTAGCCATCTATCAGACATGTGGTTGGTCTTTTCCCATTCTGTAGCCTGCCACTTTGTTCGAATGATGATGGCCTTTTCCATACAAAATTAACACTCAAAAATCAGTAGCTCTCCTATATACAAATGACAAACAGACTGAGGAAGACACAACACTTGTCACAACAGCCTCAAAAAACAAAAAAGAATCTTGAGACAATTCTAACCAAGAAAATCAAAGACTTGTCTAATAAAAACGTGAAGACATTGAAGAAATCAATTAAAGAACATATCAGAAGATGGAAAGATCTCCCATGCTCAAGGACTGATAGGATTAATATAATTAAATGGCCATTCCTCCAAAAGCTATCTGCAAATTCAATGCAATCCCTATCAAAATTCCAACACATTTCCTCGCAGATCTTAAAAGGGTAATTTTAAGCTTTCTATGGAGACACAAAAAAAGCAAAGCAAAACAAAACAAAGCAGGTTAACTAAAACACTTCTGAATAATAAAAGAACCGTTGAAGGTATCACCACCCCCAATCTCAAATTGTACTACACAGCTGTAGTTATGTTGACCAATGAAATGTAATTGAAGGCCTACCCATTAGTCTACACTCCTATGGACACATGAATGTTGATGAAGAGTCCAGAAATACACACTGTAAAAAAGGACAGCATCTTCAACAAACGGTGCTGGTCCAACAGGACAGGCTGCTCCATGCTCCACACATGGGAGGAAGTGACCATCCATGCATATCACCTGGCACAAAACTCTACACAAAATGGACGACAGATTCACCACCACCATGTGAGGGCCAATGTGTGCTTTTTAGCTGAATTTGGGTACCCATGTGTGGAGTGCATAAATATTTGGAGCTGCAATATCCTCTTGGTGGATTTTTCCTTTAATAAGTATGTAGTGTCCTTCCATATATATCTTCTGATTAGTTTTGGTTTGAAGTTCATTTTGCCAGATATTAAAACGTCTACACTTGCTTGCTTCTTGGGTCCATCTGCTCAGAAAATCTCCCCCCCCCCATCTTTTTACCCTGAGATGATGTCTAGTCTTAATTATGTATGTTTCTTGGCTACAGCAGAAGGATGGATAGTATATTTGAATCCAGTTTGTTGTCCTGTGTGTTTTTATTGGGGAATTAAGACCATTGGTGCCGAGTTGTTAATAGGTGGCATTTGTTGGTTCCTGTTACTTCGGCATTGTTTCACACACCCCTCCTCTGGTTTGCTGGCCTGGAATTATTTATTCCTTGTGTTTTCTTGGGTGTGGTTAACCTTTTCAGCTTGAAGTTTTCCTTTTTAGCACCTTCTGTAGGGATGGATTTACAGGCAGATGTAGCTTAAATTTGGTTTTATTGTGGATTGTTTTTCCCTCCTTCTATTGTGATTGATAGTTTTGCTGGGTATGGTAGCCTGCATTGGTATTTGAAGTCTCTTAGAGTTGGAAGAACATCCATTCAGGCTTCTCTGGCTTTTGGAGTCTCTATCAAGAAGTCAGGTGTTAATCTAATAAACTTGCCTTCGATTGTTACTTGGTCTTTTTCCCTTTGTTTGTTTTGTAAATATATTGTTTTGATTATTATGTGTTATAGAGCATTTCTCTTCTTGTCCAGTCTGGTTGATGTTCTGTATGCTTCTTGTACCTTGATAGGCACCACCTTCATTAGGTTAGGAAAATTGTCTTTTATGATTTTCTTTTTGTTAGTTTGTATTGAGATAGGGTCTCACTTTTTAGCTCTCAATATCCTATAACTCTCTATATAAACCATGCTGGCCTAAAACTCATATAAATCTGCCTGCCTCTGCCTCTCAAATGCTGGGATTAAAGGAGTCACTATTCTTTGCCTTTTTCTATGATTTTCTTGAAAATGTTTTAGACCTGAGTTTCTTCTCTTTTCTCCCTTTCTATTATTCATAAATTTGGTCTTTTGATAGTGTCCCAGATTTCCTGGTGTTTTGTGCCTGACTTTTTATTTTTCAATTTTAACATTTTCGCTGACTGAAATACCCATTTCTTCTATCTTATCTTCAATGCCTGAGACTTTCTTCCATCTGTCATACTCTGTTGGTGAATATTACCTCTGAGGTTTTGTTTGACTTTCTCAAGTTTTCATTTCCTGTTTTACTTTAGTTTGGATTTTTTTCAAGTGAGTCTATTTCTACTTTAAAGTCTTAAACTATTTTCATCATTTCATTTCACTGTGTTTTCTCAGACTTTATTAAGGGATTTATTTATATCCTTTTTAAGGTCTTTGCACATATTGATAATAGCTATTTTGAAGTCCTTGCCTTGTGCTTCATTTATATCAAATTTCTCAAGGTCTACTGTAGTTGGGTTGCTGGGTTCTGGTAGAGACATATTTTGTTAGGTGTTAATGCTTGTGGTTTTTCTTTCCAGCTTAATATCTTTTACCGATTATTTGGGAATTTCATATAATGCACATTATCACACGCACTTACCAGATCTCCGAGGTCCCCCAACCCTTGTGACCCTCCCCACAAAAAAAAGAAGAGAAAAGAAAGGAAACAAACAAACAAACAAAAAAACATGGGTCCAATTTGTGTTGTTCATATACTCACTGGAGCATCGTCAAACTCCCAGTAGCCAGCCCCTGCAAAAAACAAAACTGAGTTCTTCCCCACCTGAACCCCTGCCAGAAACCTTCATTTGTGGATAGCAGCAATGCTTTAGCATCCTTACCACAATTTTTAAGAATTCTCTTTCATGGTTTCCTGTCTAGCCTGTTACTTTTGGGGGCTGGGGTGGGAGAGTAGGGGTTCTCACAGAAGCCTTCTATGTTCTGCTTTCTCAGCTGTGAGTCTACAGGCATCGATACCACTGCCAAAGTAGCTTCCTCACCCTTCACAGTCACTGGGAGCATGGAGCATGGACACCCACATGGCCCCTGGTATCAGCATGGTTCACAGTGGCAGTACAAACCATGGACATCAACACAGCCTCTGCTGAAGCCCAGGCCGAGGACACCAACAAGGCCTGTGGTGGCAGCACAACTCATGGACTCCAACATGGCCCTCGGGGGCAGCATGGACCACAAACATGGCCTCGAGTGGTACCATAGGCCACAGACGTCAACATGGCTTCAGGCTCCAGTAGGACCAGGGACCTCTACAAGGCCCTTGGCGGCAGCACTTACCACAGACATCAAAATGAACTCAGGTGGCACTGCAGGCCACTCACAACCAACACGGCCTCAGGCAGAAGCATGACTCATGGCAACATGGCTCCAGGTGGCAGCACACATCACAGACATCCATGGCCTTCAGTGGTAGCACAGGCTGTGGACATCAACAAGGCCCTTGGCACCACCAACATGGTCCACCAACATCAGACTCATTTGGCAGTACAGGCTACACACATCAACACGGCCTCGCACGGCAACCCAAACCACCAACACTAACATGCCCTCTTTCGGTAGCACAGTCTACAAATGTTCACCGCCCTCTGCCAGTAGCATGGGCCTCAGATATTGACATGGGCTCCGGCAGCATTCAGACCACAGCTATCAACATAAACCTCAGGTTTTCACATGGCCTGGAGCAGCGGGATGGACCCCAGATACTAACATCACTGCCAGAACAGCACAGACCATGGAGGCCTTTCAAGGAGGTCCAATATACGAAATGAACGTCTCAAGACATCCCGTTGCTGCTCAGAGCCCAGGTTATCACGCGGCTAGGCAACATGTGTGGAGACTGAGTCTGCACAAGCTCCAGGCTGCTACATACCACCCTGCAAAGCCTGCTTCCGGCCTGGACCACAGCCTGCGCTCACACCTGTCACCACCACGCTGTCTCCAGTCCCGCCCCTCTTTGCTGCACAGTTGCTTCTCTGTTTCTCCAACTTCCCTACCTCTCCATCACATATGCATTCACTGTAGAGGCGTTGGAAACTGCAGTGTGTCACACAGCACACACACACACACACACACACACACACACACACACATATATATATATATATATATATATTTTTTTTTTTTTTTCCCCAAGCAGCTTTACATTCAAATGTTCATTGCCACAGTCGTGGTTGACCTGTTTCAAGATTTCTTGCTTCTGACACATTACAAATACTGGACCACCACAGAGACTTGCCTCAGATCTCCTGCTGTTTACCCAGCGGCAGGGCGACCCTGTGGGCACATAGAGCTACCAGGGGCATGTTCCGTGAGAGCCCAGGCTGCCGCACACCTTGAGCCTGTAGCCTGTAGGAAGTGCTGCTGCCTGAGGTCTGTGCTGGGGACCTAGGACTGGTCCTATCCAGGGATGACATCTGCTTCTATAGGACTGGCTTTCACGTAGTTTGACGAGGCCCCATACGCTCCTGTGCTTGAATGCTTGGCACGTAAGGGGGTGGCCCTACTAAGGGGTATGGACTTGGTGAAGTAGGCACAGCCTCGTTAGAGGAAATGTAGCACTGTGGGAGTGGGCTCTGAGGTCTCCCACGCTCAAGCTATTCCCAGTGTGGCCTGCAGTCCCCTTCTGCCTGCAGATCGAGCTGTAGAACTCTGGGCTCCTTCTCCAGCACCAAGCCTGCCGGGACGTTGCCATGCTTCCCACCATGGTGACAATGAACTAAACCTCTAAAGCTGTAAACCGGTCCCAATTAAATGTTTTCCTTTATAAGAGTTGCCTTGGTCACAGTGTCTCCTCACAGCAATAAACACTGAGAATTATAGACTGTGATGTGGAAATTAAAGAGAGATAACCCTTTCGTCCCCAAGCTGCTTTTGGTCGTGGTGTCTCTTATCCCAGCAATAGGAACCTTCACTAGGATATGTCTCATGACCTCCAGCAGCATCCACTACAACCTTAGTCAGTGATAGCATAACTGACAGGTGGGGCTTCTTCTGTTTTCTTATTTCATCCTTTGGGTGATAGGCATTCTACCCGGGGAGAGGGGACAGCTAGGTGTGGTTTTGATGTTTTTCAGTGATGAGCAGTGTGATGTTACCATTCTGTCACCTACGAACTGGTCATTTGTGTGTTCTGTTTTGAGGTATGTCCATCAGGTCTGTTCTAGTTTCACCTCTGCCACTGTGATAAAATGCTCTGACCAAAAGCAGCTTAGAGGACAAAATGATTTCTTTCATCTTCCAGGTCATGGTCCGTTACTGAGAGAAGTCATGGCAGGAATTCAAGCAGGTTCTTGAAGCAGAAACAATAGAGGGACATTCCTTAATGACTCCTTCCCAGGTTGAGGCTTAGGGAGCTTTCTTATATCCAAGGCAATGGCATTAGCAAATCAAACAATCAAAACGACCCCCCACAGATACGCCTACAGGTCAGTCTGTCTGTCCAACTGAGACGTCCTCCTAGGCTGTGTCAAGTTGACAGTTACACCTAACTGCCACAAGGTCACTTGCTCATTTTTAAATCAGATTATTTACAAAGGCTGCCTATTTGTTGCATTTACTGCATCTGTAGTTCAACATGATCACGCTCATCAAAGTTTTAAAAACATTCTTACATGTGTGTGCCTGGGTCTATTTCTGCTCACCACATGCTTGAAGGAATCCAGGAAGAAAGCATCAGACCCCCTGGAACTGGAGTCACAGGCCACTGTGAACTGTCATGCGGTGCTGGGAACTGGTCCTCGGTCCTTTGCAAAAGCAACCAGTGCTCCTAACCAATAGGTCACCTTTCCTGTCTTCGTTTGCTGACTTTGTTTCTTGTTGCCTGCCCTTCTTAGGTCATTTCTGCACACAAGAGCTTTGCCCATACTTCCATCCTAACTTAGGCCTCTGTGCTTTCTTCCAACATTCTTTCACCCAACAGCCTTTGACCCATTTTTACAAGAGATAGGAGTCTCATTTCTTTCTTCTGCATGTGAACATCCAGTGCTCCCAGCACCATTTATTGAAGAAACTTTTCATTTTCTGCTGTCTCTGTCGAAACTGAACTGGTTGTATGTAGCTGTGTTTCTGTCCTCTGTGTTATCCCATTTGTCTAATTCAGTAACAATATGTCCCGCCCTGGTTGCTGTCACTTTACACAAAAAGTATATTTTATTAATTCTTTGAGAACTTCCTATATGAATACAGTGTATTTTAAATATATTCACCTCACTGCCCCCCAACTCCTGTGAGATCCACCGTCTACCCTTACCTTCTCCCAATTTTATGTCCTCTACCATTTTAAAAATAACCCATGGAGTACAATGTGTGCTACACATACCTGAATGGGCACGTGTTCATGAACGAGAGAAAGAACAAAGGGCCACACCGTTAGAGAAAATGGACTATCCCTTCTTAGGAGCCATCACCTGTCTATAGCTCCTCATCTAGGGGTGAGGGCTTTTGGTGATTTGAATGACAATGACCCCCATATGCTCACACATGCAAATGCTTAGTCCCCAGATGGTGGAACTCCTTGGGTAGAATTAGGAGGTGTAGGCTTGTTAGATTTTTTTAAAAAAAAAGATTTATTATGTATACAATGTTGCCTGCATGTATGTCTGCAGGCTAGAAGAGGGCACCAGATCTCATTATAGATGGTTGTGAGCCACCATGTGGTTGTCGGGAACTGAACTCAGGACCTCTGGAAGAGGAGCCAGCGCTCTTCATCTCTGAGCCATCTCTCCAGTCCCTGAGGTGTAGCCTTGTTAAAGGAAGTATGTCATTGGGAACAGACTTTGAGGTTTCAAAACCCCACAACATTTCCCAGTTAGCTCTCTGTCAGCCTCCTACTTGCAGATAAGGGTGTAATCTTTCATCTACTGCTTCAGTGCCATGGCTGCCTGCTTTCTGCCACACTCTCTGCCATATGGTCATGGACTCTGTGAGTCCCATGCCACTGTGAGCCCCAAATTAAAGGTTTTATTTTATAAGTTGCATTGACCCGAAAAGTAACTAAAGGGCTGGGTATGGTAGTGCATGCCTTGGGGAGCAGAGGCAGGTGGATTTCTGTGAGTTCAAGGCCATCCTGGCCTACAAAGCAAGTTTCAGGACAGCCAGAACTATGTAGAAAGACCCTATCTCAAAAAAACAAACAAAAGTAGCTAATACAGGGCTTACGAGCATCCTCCCGCCTTCATGCTGGAATATTGACTGGCTTGTTCTTGTACAGGCCTTGTGCACGTAGTCACAGCTGTTGTGAGCTCATGCCTCCCACAGTGCGGTCATGCCCTGTAATACTGTCCTGATGCAGATATTCATGCCCTCTGGCTGTTATAATATTTCCACCCACTCTTCTGTGATGACCACTACTGGAGGGGAATGCTATAGACATCACATTTGAAGATGAGCACCCAACACGGACCAGAAGAGGGTCTCTGTACTGCAAAAGGATGCTTCTGATGCAGGCTGGGACATGCACTAATCTATGGGTATAGAGATAAGAACTTAGGGAGCAATTTATGAGTGCATTCACCTAGCTGGAAAATAGCAGGGGCCTATGACTTAGTCAGCCACGGGTGCTCGGCCTGGTTAACAGTACCAGGCATGAGCTCCATCTTGTGGAATGAGCTTTAAATCCAACCAGAATGCATTTGGTTACTGGCATAGCTAACCATGCTGGAATTGCCGTACCTTGCAGGGCTCACATGTAGTTTAAACCATTCATAACTTTTTTTTCTCCCCAGGCAAAGTGCATAGAACCTTCTAGCACTGTAAAAGTTAGCCAGTGAGTACAAAGCTTCCGGCTTATTAACGGTGTGATTTTTTCCTCTTCTATGACTCTTCCATGGTCTCTTCAACAGTGAAGTCTTTTTTGCTGTTGCTTATCAAATCCTGTTATTGAGATTAACCTCCATTGCCCTTCAGCTAGTTTCCTTTTCTTTTTTAAAACACACGGGGTTTGTTTTTTCATTTTCTGTTTTTTGGGGGACAGAGTTTCTCTGTGTAACAGTCCAGGCGATCCTGGAGCTTACTCTGTAGACCAGGCTGGCCTCAAACTCACAGAGATCTCTGTCAACTCACAGCTGTCTCTGCCTCCTGAGTGCTGGGATTAAAGGTGTGTGCCACCATGCCTGGCCATTAAAATATGTTTCTAATTGAAACTGAATTACATCACTTTCCCCTTTCCTTTCCTCCCTCCAGCCCTTACCAAGTACACTCCTTCCAATTCTTCCCTTGCCCCATCCACTGTCAAGCTGATAGCCTCTTCTTTGATTATTGCTATTTTACATACACATACACACACACTCTCAACTTACATATTTGCACAAATGTATAAACACAATCTTCTGGGTTCATTTTTGTTGGTGGTGTATATATGGCTTACAGCTGACCACTCTTCACTGGAAAACCAACAAGGGGAGGGGCTCATCCCTGGAAGAGGATAATTCTGCTTCTCTCGGCAGTCATTGGTTGCTGCCTTTGTCTACATAGGACCCCAGGAACAGTTCCCCTTCTACACTGTCATGTCCATTGACATACTGATATATTGTATATGCTACTGATGCTGAGATATTCCACTGTTCCAGTCTTATTTATGCAGCAGTTTCTAGGAGACGCCATTTTACTACAGACTCTCTGGCAGTTCGGCTCTTACAATATTCCTGCTTCCTCTTTCCCAGTGTTGCCCGAGCCATACATGCAGGAGCTATGGCATGGTTGTATCCGCTAGGACTGGGCTCCACAGGCCCCACTGATCCTGTGCTTTGTGTCCAGTTTCTGTGCTGGCCTCCATCTGCTGTGGAGTCTTCCTTGACAAGGGGTGGTCGCTATACTTATCCAGTAAATGTGGCTTGTACCCAAGGAGCATTTGAACACTGCAGGTCTGGAGTTAGGCTTGTAGGTTTGCAGGTGACTAGCAATAAAGTCTTATTTACCATCAAGTTCAGGAGTTACGACTCCAGAGCATGCCTCATTTTTTTTTTGGGGGGGGCTCTTCTCTCTCCATTCTTTTTTGCTAGAGTACCAAAAAGCTTGCCAATTATATCTTTTTGCATTCCACTCTTTGTTTAATTGATCTTTTGGCTGTGTTTAATTTTGTGTTATTTCTGAGTTTTCTGTTTCATTATTTCTGCATCAGTCCTTGTTATCTCTCTCCTTCTTTTAATTTGGGATTTAATTTGTTTCTTGCTTTTCTGATTTATTGAGCTGCATCAAAAGGCTGTGCATCTGAACTTCTTCATCTCATTATGTAGGCACTAAGTGACATAAATTAAGTTCTCTAAGTACTGCTTTTACAGTGTCACATGGGTCTGCCTAATGCTACATTTGCATTTGTTTCAACAAAATTTTAAATTTTCCTTTAATTTATCCATTGATATTGGTTGTTCAAGAGAATGTTGTTAAGGTCCCATGTTACATAATTTCAAAAGTTTTTTAGTAATTAAATTTTTATTTTTTATATTAATTACAGTTTATTCACTTTGTATCCCAGCCATAGCTTCCTCCCTCCTCCCCTCCTAATCCCACCCACCCTCTCATCTCCTCCCATGCCCTTCTCCAAGTCTACTGATAGGGGAGGTCCTCCTCCCCTTCCATCTGACCCCAGCTTATCAGGTCTTATCAGGACTGGCTACATTGTCCTCCTCTGTGGCCTGGCAAGGCTGCTCCCCACTCAGGGGAGTGGTCAAAGAGCTCACCAATGAGTTCATGTCAGAGACAGTCCCTGTTCCCCTTACTAGGATACCCACTTGGAGACTGAGCTGCCATGGGCTACATCTGAGCAGGGGTTCTAGATTATCTCCATGCATGGTCCTTGGTTGGAGTATCAGTCTCAGAAAAGACCCGTGCCCAGATATTTTGGTTCTGTTGCTTTCCTTGTGGAGCTTCTGTTTTCTCCAGGTCTTACTATCTCCCCCTTTTTTCTTATGAGTCCCTGCACTCTGCCCAAAGTTTGATTATGAGTCTCAGCATCTGCTTTGATACACTGCTGGGTAGAGTCTTTCAGAGGCCCTCTGTCCTGTTTCCTGTTTTCTCCTACTTCCATTGTCTGTCCCATTTGCCTTTCTGAGTGAGGATTGATCATCTCACCCAGGATCCTCCTCCTTGCCTAGCTTCTTTAGATGTACAGATTTTAGTATGTTTATACTACATGATAGATCTAGTATCTACTTATAAGTGAGTATATACCATGTATGTCTTTCTGCTTCTGGGATACTTCACTCAGGATGATCTTTTCTAGATCCCACCATTTGCCTGCAAATTTTATGATTTCCTTGTTTTTAATTGCTGAGTAGTATTCCGTTGTGTAAATGTACCACAATTTCTGTATCCATTCCTCCGTTGAGGGACATCTGGGTTGTTTCCAGGTTCTGGCTATTACAAATAAAGCTGCTATGAACATGGTTGAACAAATGTCCTTGCTGTGTTCTTGCTCATATTTTGGATATATGCCTAGGAGTGGTATAGATGGATCTTGAGGAAGCACTATTCCAAAGTGGTTGTACAAATTTGCATTCCCACCAGCAGTGGAGGAAGGTTCCCCTTTCTCCACATCCTCTCCAGCATGTGTTGTCACTTGAGTTTTTTATCTTAGCCATTCTGATGGGTGTAAGGTGAAATCTCAGGATCAGTTTGATTTGCATTCCCCTAATGACTAAGGACACTGAGCATTTTTTTAAAGTGTTTCTCTGCCATTCTATATTCCTCTACAGAGAATTCTGTTTAGCTCTGTACCCCATTTTTTAGTTGGATTACTTGATTTGTTGCTTTTCAACTTGTTTAGTTCTTTATATATTCTGGATATTAGACCTCTGTCAGATATAGGGTTGGTGAAGATCCTTTCCCAGTCTGTAGGCTGCTGTTTTGTTCTGATATCAGTGTCCTTTGCTTCACAGAAGCTTTTCAGTATCATGAGGTCCCATTTATTGATGTTGATCTTAGAGCCTGTGATGTTGGTGTTCTGTTCAGGAAGTTGTCTCCTGTGCCAATGAGTTCTAGGCTGCTTCCCCACTTTTTCTTCTAACCAATTTAGTGTGTCTGGTTCTATGTTGAGATCTTTGATCCACTTGGACTTTAGTTTTGTGCAGGGTGATAAATATGGATCTATTTGCATTTTTCTACATGTAGACATCCAGTTAGACCAGCACCATTTGTTGAAAGATGCTGTCTTTTTTCCATTGTATGGTTTTGGCTTCTTTGTCAAAAATCAAGTATCCGTAGATGTGTATATTTATTTCTTGGTCTTCTATTCGGTTCCATTGATCTACCATTCTGTTTCTATGCCAATACCATGCAGTTTTTATTACTATTGCTCTGTAGTACAGCTTGAGATCAAGGATAGAGATACCTCCAGAAAATCTTTTATTGTACAGGATTGTTTTTAGCTACTCTGGGTTTTTTGTTTTTCCATCTGAAGTTGAAAATTGTTCTTTCAAGGTCAATAAAGACTTGTGTTGGTATTTTGATGGGAATTGCACTGAATCTGTTGATTGCTTTTGGCAGGATGGCCATTTTCACTATGTTAATCCTACTGATCCATGAGCATGGGAGATCTTTCAATCTTCTGATATCTTCTTCAATTTCTTTCTTCAGAGACTTGAAGTTTTTTTTCAAACAGGTCTTTTACTTGCTTGGTTAGATTCACACCAAGGTACTTTATATTAGTGGCTATTGTGAAGGGTGTTGTTTCCCTAATTTCTTTCTCAGCCCTTTTGTCTTTGGTATACAGGAGGGCTTCTTTTTTTTTTGAGTTAAGCCCAGGGCCAGATGGTTTCAGCTCAGAATTCTACCACACCTTGAAAGAAGAGCTAACTCCTATTCTCTTCAAACTATTCCACAAAATAGAAACAGAAGGATCATTACCAAACTCATTCTATGAAGCCACAGTCACCTTGATACCTAAACCACACAAAGACCCAACAAAAAAAAGAGAATTTCAGGCCAATCTCCCTTATGAACATTGATGCAAAAATACTTAACAAAATACTTGCAAATCGAAAGTTTATTTATTGGTTTTTTAGACTTATTCCATGATGGTCTAAAAAAAATGTATACTGTGCTTTCAATTTTGCCTTAAGTTTTTTGAGCTTTGGTTCATGTCCTAACACATGGCTTTTATCGGCTCACATTGTCTTCATGTGCCACTGAATGACAGCTGGCAACAGGAGAGTAGGATGTGTCTGCTAGGAACATGGTTGTAGGATAGACACTTGCAGATTTATTTTTGTACATTTTTTGAGAATCTCATTCATTCATACTGTATTTACACCATTTACACCCTGCTATCTCCCTTCTAACTCTTCCCATGCCCTCTACTCCCTCTCAGATTCATGAGCTCTTCTTTTTTTTTTTTTTTTTAAGAACTAAATTTACTTATATTGATGGTCCAGTTATTGTATGAATTTCTGAGAAAAAAATACATGGACAGGAACTCCACAAGGTGAGCAATAGAACCAGAACATTTGAACCCAGGGGTCTTTCCAGAAACTCATATTCCAACCAAGTACCATGCATGGAGATAACCTAGAACCCCTGCACAGATGTAGCCCATGGCAGCTCAGTGTCCAAGTGGGTTCCATAGCAATGGGAAGAGGGACTGCCTCTGACATAAACTGATTGGCCTGCTCTTTGATCATCTCCCCCTGAGGGGGGAGCAGCCTTACCAGGCCACAGAAGATGACAATGCAGCCACTCCTGATGAGATCTGATAGACTAAGATCATAAGGAAGGAGAGGGGGACCTCCCCTATCAGTGGACTTGGGGAGGGGCATTCATGAAGAAGGGGGAAGGAAGGTGGGATTAGGAGGGGAGGAGGGAGGAGTTTATGGGGGGGATACAAAGTGAATAAAGTATAACTAATAAAAAAGTGCAATTAACAAAAGTTTTAAAAAAACTATAACTTTATACCAAAAAAATATATACATGACAAAGCAAACCAAAGTGAAAAGTCTTAGTTTTGTTCACAGTGCCAGAGTATCAAGGTTTGAAAGCTAGGGTAGGAAGAGCTTGAGCAGGATTATTTGTATTACATTCGTAGTCAGAGAGCAGGAAGAAACCAATTCTGATGGTCAAATTCCTCTCATGAGCTCTTCTTTAGTATCATAACACACATGCATATGTGTATATAAAATACAACATACTGAGACACTTAGCATCACTCATATGAATGTGTTAAGGGGTAACTGTTTGAAATGAGGCGAGTCCTATGAGGGAGCTTATGCCTGGACAAGACTGTGTGGGTAGCTTCCCATTGGCTAAGGGCCCCAGTTGCTCCTGTGTTGGAACCCCTCTCTCATTTCTGATCTCGTAACACTCAATTTATGGAGCAAGTGCCTCAGTGTGGTGTGAACGTATTCACAGTTGCCACATCCTCTTGTTGAGTGACCCTTTAGCACTCTGGACTGACTGACTACGACAGTTAGCTTTTGTTCAGTCTGACAAATACAGAAAGAGTTTAAAAGGGGGGAGGCTTATTTTGGTTTGACCTCAGAGGTTTTAGCCCATGGCTGACTGCGTCTGCAGGCTGAGCCTGCACTGGGGCACAGTGTCATGGCAGGAAGATGTGCTGGAATAAGAAGACTCGCCTTGTGGTGACCAAGAAACAGGTCAAGAGGGGGAAGGACAAGCTATGCCCTTTAGAGGCACACCCCAGTGGCCCACTTCCTCCTCCTACACCCCTCCTATTTTTTCCACAGCACAATATTTTTACTAATTATTTGGTAATATCATACAGTGCAACCCAATCACACTAGCTTCCTATTTTTCCCAGGTCCACCTTCTACCCTTGCACTGCCCCCAAACAAGTCCAATTTGTGTTGCCCATGGACTTACTGGAGCATGGTTACACTCGCAGTGGCCAGCTCCTTAAAGACACCTGAGTCCATCCCCAGCCCTTGCCAGAAGCCATCAACTGTGAAGAGCTGCACTTCAGCATCTTTATCACAATTTTAAAGGACACTCTTCGAGAGCTTCCTGTCTGGACTGTATCTTTTGGGTGAGCTGGGGTGGCACAGAAGCCTTCAATATCTCTCATTCTCAGTTATGAATCTGAAGTCATTGACTCCACTGCAAAAGTAGCTTCCCTGCCCACAGCAGCTGGTGGCAGAATGCATCGCGGACACCAACATGGTTTCTGGTGGCAGTACAGATCAGGAACATAAACATAGCAACAGCCTGGATCAGACACCAAGGTGGTTTATACCTATTCTCTTCATCATCCACCACATCCCTACAATGTTACCAATTTGTTAAAACACCAATGAGCTTTTCTGGTAAGGAAGGCAGGACCCTCATGGTTCAGCCACTTCCCGGAAGCCTCAGCTTTGAAGAGTGTACCGTGGGAACTGAGCTGTCAACACATGAGCCTTTTGAGAACACAGTTCACACCCAAGCCATAACAGGACCCTCTTTTCACAGTTTGTGATTAAAAGTCTATTTCATCTGACCCAAGTGTATCTGCTCCTCCTCCTGCATAGCTCCAAATTGCATAGTTCCTCCCTCCCATCTGTTCACTTTCTATTTATAGTTATCAGTGATGTGAATTGCTTTTATACATCATATCATTGAGCAGAGTAGATATTTTACATCTAGTCATCCAGTTTACATCATTGTATGTGTTGTGTGTGTGAAAGAGAGAGAAGGAAGAGGAGGAGGATACAGACATATACATACAGAAGTGAGAAGAGGACTCTGGGTTTCCTGATCTATCACTCTCTACTTTATTCCCTTGGGAGAAGGTTTCTCACTGAACCTGGATGAAGGCTGGTAGCCAGCAAGCCCGGAGGACCTTCCTGTCTCAGTCACTCACAGCACGGAGGTTATAAGCACTGGTAGCCATAATCAGGCTTTTTACATGGGTGCTGAAGACTTGAACTCAGGTCCTTATGTATACAAAGTAGGTTCTTTTAATCACTGAGCCATCTCCCCAGCCACAGTTTATAACATTTGACTGGTGAATTTAGTCTGTTTCCAGTCGAGATTGTTATTTTTAAATAAAGACATGCTCCTGCCATTCTATTAGCTTCTTTCCTGTTTGTTTATTACATTGTAGTGCTGGGGATTGAACTAATGACCTCAAGCATGATGGGCAAGTGCTTGACCAGTGAGCTGTCTTTATAGCCACTCTGCACTCTCCCTCTCCCTCCCCGCTCTCTTTCTGGCTGCCCTGTATATTCTTGTGTTCTCTTATTGCTCGTTCCCACAATTTGAGGAGTTTCTGCATTGACAAGCGGGCTTCTTTTCCGTGTCTGTGCTCTGCAAGTGAATGCAAAACTACTCCTTGTTTTGATGGTGGTAAATTGCCACCCTTGTTCACCACACAAGTCTCTTGTAGATCAGGGTCCCCTCAAGAAATGGAGTGAGGGAAGCAGCATGCCTGGCTTGTCTCTTCACAAGGCCAGTGGGTGTCTTTTCCTTCTGTAGCATTGCCAGATCCCTGACACGCCCTGATGATCACCCCCACCCCCTAGCTGATGCTATTGCTATTTCTTTGCTTTGGCCTATTGTTGTGGAGAGAACGTCTTGAACTTTTAGTGAATCACCTGCTAAGATTGCTTCCTCTCCCCTGCTCAATAGGCCACCCCATTCCAATGTTGACCTCATCTCAACTTAACTACCACGGATTATCCTGGTCCCAAAGGAGAGCATAGTTTTAAGTCTCAAGTGGACTTGCAGCTGAGGGACACACTACCCCAAACAGACCAGCACCCTAAAGGTGGCCACAACCTGATTTCCAGTGTTTTGACCAGCTCATGTTTGATGTCCTGACTCCAGGGTTTCCCTGGGCATCTCACAATGGTCCCTATCCCTAGCACCCCCTTGGCTTATAAAAAGCCCGAAAGAGTTGTCTGTCCACTTCCCCTTGAACTTGTCTTCTCGTTTTTAAGGTTCATTCTTCTCACTTCCCATGACTAGAGGAAGCAGAGTCTTGTTGGTTCCCCTGAAACATCAGTGGGCAAGGGACCTCAACTTTGAATCAGGATATGAACAATTCATTTGATGTCCCTTTTGGCCCTTCTCAGTTCCCAGCTATGTGTCTGTATTTTTATTTCAATATCATGCTGTCTTGGTGTCTACAGCTTGTTATCATGTTTTGAAATTGAATATTGTGATACCCCCAGTTTTGTTCCTTTCCCCACCTTGGGTTGCTTTGGTACATGTATGTGTATACCTGTGCATGCCCCTCCCCATGTGTTTATTTCCACACAAACTTTAGAAGCTTATCTTTTTCTGCAAAAACATAAAGATTGTCATTGCTATTTTGATAGAAATTGCATTAAATCTGGGTAGTAAAAACATTTAAAAAATATTCTCCCAATCCATGAACATGGGACAACTTTCTATATTCTACTGAACACGCTTGGAACTCTTCACCTGTGGTTTTCTGGGCCTCAGAGACCACTTAGCTATAGTCTGGAGATGGCAGACTGAGAAGTAGACAGCTGTCCTGCTGGATTATCCCTGGGCTAAGGACTGTTTAACACCATAGAACACATCCCCCGTCTCTCTCGTCATTCATGTACTCAGCTTCATTGTGAGTTCTGCATTGTACCTCAGAGATCCCTATGGTAAACGTCTTCAAGCCACCAGAATAACTTCCTGCCAAAGCTCCTCTTGAAGCCTCCTTGTTTTTCTGTCATTGTTTTTCACATTCATAGCCTACATCTCTCCTGAGCCGCCTCAAACACAGATATCTGACACCTCCCCTGTGCCCTACTGATGTCGCAGGACTTCTGTCATGTTGACATCTCCCCTGCTTGGGGGATGTTAAGAGTCCTGTATCTTGCTAATGCATTCTGTGCTTGTCTGTTTTTGACAACTTGACACAACCTAAAGATACCTGGGAAGAAAGAATTGCAATTGCCTCTAAATGATTGACTTTAAAAAAAAATTAAACTTTGTTTTTTATTTTTATTTATTTAAAAATTATTATTTACTAGTTTATTCACTTTGTATCCCAGCTGTGGCCCCCTCCCTCCCTTGTCTTCTCCCAATCACTCCCTCCCTCTTCTCCCCCTATGCTCCTCCCTTAGTCCACTGATAAAGGAGGTCCTCCTCTCCTTCTATTTGACTCTAGCCTATCAGGCCTCATCAGGACTGGCTGCATTCTCTGTGGCTTAGCAAGGCTGCAACCCCCAGAGGGGCAGTGATCAAGAGCCTGCTGCTGAGAGTACCAAGCCAAGAGCTAGTGGCTTGCCTTCCTGCTGTTTCTGTGTGGATCTGTGAGCTATAAGCCCAAGTCCAGCAGTTCTCTAAATTTTCACAGCCTTCTCCCCTCTTGTTGAGTGGACCCTTAATCTACTTAATCAGGCATGTAGACTGCCTGATTTCCTTATGCCTACTTTGCAATTCAGATGTTCTTGCTTCCCTATCTTCTGACACGAAGGGGTCACCCCAGCTCGGATGTTAGCCAACCACCGTTGGGTGCACAGACTGGGGTTCTCTCTTGAGTGAGCAAGAGCCTGCTTGCCTTTTGGTGTTGAGAGAAGAGATGAGTCTAAAGCTAATGCAGTCCTGTTATTGAATGACAGCACAGTGTTGACTGGACTGGATTTCAGCCTGCACACAGTCCACCAACAGGTCTAATGGGAAGAGAGGGGAGCTGCAATAGATGGCAGCTGCAGCTGCCTCTCTGCTCCCTCCAGCAGATTCCAGTATCGGGCCATCTGAAATGAAGCTTCCGTAACTCTCACTCTTTTCTCTTGCTTGCTTTTGTTTTTGTTGTTGTTGGTTTTTATTATCTCTAGAGTTTGCTTATTTATTTTTTTTTTAAACAGGGAACTAAGCCCAGGACCTTGCCTGTGGATGCTAAGTAGGTGTTCTACCATATAGCTGCAACCCCAGCTCCTCTTGCCTTGATCTAATTGCCTGGTCTTTTATTTTCTTCTTTCTTTAACTTGGCTTCTCTCTTTTCTTCTTCCCATCACCCATTTATTTCATTCATTTGCAATGACGACTTTAACCTTTATTCATTCTCAACATCAGCCTGTTCTTTATTTTTGCCCCTTTCTGTGATTTCATGCAGTGGTGTGGCAATTGTCTTCAGTTCTCTTTTATTGAATCTCTGTACCTAGTTTGTGCTCATTGTTGCTGTGTTGTTTTGTTTTCTCCTCTCTGTGTGGTAATAAGGATTAAGGCCTCAAGAGGTCGCTGCTCACTAAGAGTACCCTCATGTAAAACCTGGAGAGGTATCCAGTCCAACAGATGTGCAGGAGAGAAATGCAAGAAAGTCTCAGTCTGGCTTGGTAGCACATACTTGTAACCACAGTACTCCAGGTAAGGAAGCCAGGCTACCATGAGTTAAAGACATCCTGTGCTACACAGAGAGACTCCCTCTCAAAATATCAAGAGTGGAGGGTATATCTCAGCTTTGTAGCCCTTGCTTAAATATACAAGGCCCTGAACTCAATCCCTAGAACCGAAAGAGAGACAAAGACACAGACATAGACACTGAGATAAACAGAAAAAGAGAAAGTAAGAAGAAAGAGGGGAAATAAGAAGAAAATAGAAAGAAGGAAAGAGGGAAGGAAGAAAGGAGGGAATGAAGGAAAAAAAGAGAGAAAAAAGAAGAAAAAGAAAGGAAGAAAAAAAGAAACAAAGGTGAAAAAGCAAGCAGATGCTATGCTTTCAAAAATTCAGTAATGGGCTCCAAAGGTTAGGAAATGGTTGAGATGCCAAAAAATTCAAAAGTCTTGGTGGAGAGGTTTTTATTTTTTGGTTTTTGAAATTTTTGTTTGTTTGCTTGTTTTGCTTTGCTTTTATGCCATGCTTCACACTGTAGTCTAGAATGGCCTCGAACTCTTGTTCCCCCGTCTCAACCTCACAGGTACAGGGATGACAGTATGCACTAACACAGCTATCCCAGAGTCTACTTTTGAAAAGGACTGATGATCAAAAAGAGTATTCAAATAAAGAGATGCTGTGTGGGTGTCAGTTCAAGACCTGGGTGAGAAAGTCAGTAAATAGAGATTCTAAAACTTAAATTGAGGCTTTAAAAACAAAAAGCTCAATAAATCAAATAAAAATTCCATGGAAAATATCACCAATAGGCTAAACCAGGTAGAAAGAATACTGGAGATTTAGGAGAATGCCAATAGGAAGGGTTTCATTGAGAAGTCAATAAAGGAAAGGGAGCAAATAAAAAATGGACACCCAAGTACAGGAGACACAACCAGAAAAGATCCTCCCTGCGTCATATCATGTGCGCAGAATAACATTTTTAAAAGAACACTGGAATCTTTAAGAAAGAAGTGCTGTTATTTGCAAAGACAAACATACTGGAATAAGACCAGACCTCTTAACACAAAGGCTAGGAGAGCATGAATTAATGTATTTCAAGCCATGAAGACAAAATATTTTTCAACGAAGATCACGAAGTCTGGCAGCTATGTTTTAAAATTAATGGGAAAAAAAATGAAGACCTTACATGATAAATGTAAGCTAAAGAAACTCATAGCTGTTAAACCAGCATTGCAGAATCTATTTCAAGAGAATATTGTACACAGAATAGAGTAAAATATATTCACAATCACAAAAGCTAAGTAAAGAAAAATAAATATCACAAAAGAATAGATTAAAAATGAGTTAGGACAGGAAAAAAACTATTAGTTCACTAAGCCAACAAATCTTTAATGTGAATAATGGAGGTATTAGCATACACATTTAACTCTAAATGTATGAAGTCTTAACTCTCCAATTAAAAAATTTGTAATGACTAGAAAAAAAAAAGAAACATGCTCCAACTCTTTGCTGTCTGCAAGAAACTCATCTCACTAGTGAAGACACAGAGAGACTTGAAGTCTAGTATGGAAAATGATATTACACGCAAATAAAATCCAAAAACAAGTAGGTGTAGTTATTTCAAGCCAAATTAATAGAAGAGTTTTTTCAAAGGTCACTTCATAGTAGTAGAAGGAACAATCTAAAAAGCTATAACTGTTCTAGGTTTCTTGTTTTTCCATATGAATTTTAGAATTGTTCTTTCAAGGTCTGTGAAGAACTGTGTTGGTATTCTGATGGGGATTGCATTGAATCTGTAGATTGCTTTTAGTAAGATAGCCATTAATCCTACCAATTCACGAACAACAATGACTCTAAGAACAACAATTAATAAATGGAATCTCCTGAAACTAAAAAGCTTTTGTAAGGCAAAGGATGCTGTCAAAATAATGAAATGATAGTCTACAGATTGGGAAAAGATCTTCACTAATCCTACATACGACAAAGGGCTAATATCCAACATACATAATGAACTTAAGAGAACAAACATCAATAAACAAAATATCCCCAAAAATGGGGCACAGAACTAAACAGAGAGTTCCCAACAGAGGAATGTCTAATGGCCAAAAAGCACTTAAAGAAATGCTCACCAGGGAAATCTAAATCAAAACCACTTTGAGAGTCTGTCTTACCCAGTCAGAATGGCTAAGATCAAAATCTCAAGAGATAGCACAAGCTGGTGGGAGTGTAAACTTGTACAACCATCTTGGGAATCAATCTGACACTTTCTCAGAAAACTGGGAATACCTTTACCTCAAGACCCAGCTCTACTTCTGCTACCCAAAAGAAGCTACACCATACAAGAACACTTGCTCAACTATGTTCATAGCAGCTTTATTTGTAAGAGCCAGAAACATCTGGAAACAACCTAGATGTCCCTCAACTCAAGAATGGATAAAAAAAAAAAAAAAAACAACTGTGGCACATTTACATAGTAGAATATTAACTCAGTTATTAATAACAAGGAAATCATGAAATTTGCAGGCAAATGGATGGAACTAGAAAAGATGATCCTAGTGAGGTGACCCAGCCACAGAAAGACACACATGGTATATATACACTTGTAAGTGGATTTTAGCCATATAGGATAAACATACTAGAATTCACAGACCCAGAGAAGAGAAGTAACATGAAGAACCAAGAGAGGATGCATAAATCTCACTTGAAAAGGGAGACAGAATAGACAGACACAGTGGCTGAAGAGACAGAACAAGGTAGGAGAGGCAGCATGGAGGTTAAGAGGGTAGAGATCAGACCTGAGGAGGGTGAGGGCAAGAGGACCAAAGGCCTGTAGAGAAAAAAGAAACTGAGGTTGGGGGCATCTCTGTGACAAGCTGGACACCTAAGCAGGGTAGGCTCCTGGGAGGATATGAGGGGGACTCAAGTAGAGACTCCTAGTAGCAGAGGCCACAGAGACTGAAGAGGACACCCTCTAACTATAATACTCTCCTAGCAGAGGGAGGGGAAAAACCCGCAAAAACTGTGACCCAAAATTTACCCTTGCCTACAAGATGTGCAGGGATAAAGATAGAGCAGATAGAGCAGAGATTGAAGGAATGTCCAACCAATGCCTGGCCCAACCAAAGACCCACCCTATGGGAGAGTGCCAACCCCTGACACTGTAATGCTCTGCTAAGTTTGCAGACAGGAGCCTGACAAGAGTTGTCCTCTGAGAGGTGCTACCCAGCAGCACATCAAAACAGATGCCTAGACTCCCAGCCAAACACTGGGTGATGTGTAGGGAGTCTTGTAGAAAAGTAGGAGGAAAGACAAAAAGACCTGAAGGTGACAAGAACTCCACAAGAAGACTAACAGAGCCAGTTAACCAGGGCCCAGATGGGCTTGCTGAAACAGAAGCATCAACCAAGGACTATGCACAAACTGGACCTGGGTCCTACAAAGATGTAGCAGATGGGCATCTTAGGCCTCATGTGGGTCCTCTAGTAAGGAAAGTAGAGCCTATATTGGACATAGACTCACTTGGCAGCTTTTTTACCACTTCCCCCGTCAGGACTGCCTTGCCAGGCTACAGGGGAAAGGGATATGCTCAGTTCTGATGCAACTTGATAAGCTGGGCTAGATGGGAAAGGAAACTCCCTTTTTCTGAGGAAAAGGAGAGGGGGTGGACAAGGGGTGGGACAGAGAGAGAAGGAGTGCTGGGGCCACAACAAGGATGTGAAGTGAATAAAAATAAACAAATAAGTAATAAATAAATAAAAGATAAAACAATACTAAGGCCATATGGGAACCAAATGTTGATCCATCCTACTTAATGAAGAAACACTGAGACATAAAGGGAAAGCTCCATCAAGATTCAGCAATAGGAAACTGACTTCAATATGTCACTCTTAAGAATAAGTAGATTATCCAGACTAGATTAACATCAACAAAGAAACTTTAGGGTTAAATTGTGTCATCAACTAAACGGACTTAGCAGATATCGACAGAGTCTACCGAATAGTCAAACAGATGTCAGCAGCCCACACAAATTTTTCTAAAATAGATCATGTCTTATGCCATAAGCAAGTTGAACAATTTTTTTTTTTTAAATCTCCGGATCTCATCAAATCATGTATTATTTACTTTCCCCACTGTAAAGGTTTCGCTACCAGACAAGGAGGCCCTTGGGGAAGTGTTTCTATGGCTTCCAGTTAAAGGGCTACAGTCTATTGTGTTTGGGAAGGTATGACCCAGAACTGGCTGATCATAATGTGTTGCACACAAGAAAAAAAACAAAGTTTCTGGAAGATAAGAAACCTCAAGGCCTATCACTTCTTTCAGCCAGGCTCCACTTCAATCCTACCGCACCTGGGACCAAGTGTTCAAATGTATGAGCCTATGGGAACAACTCACAGTTAACAACACTCAGCTGGGCACACCTGCAATCCTAGCACTCAGGGAGGCAGAGCCAGGTGGTTCACTGCCAGTTTCAGCCAGCCTGGTCTACAAAGCAAGTTTAGGACAGCCAAGGCTGTACACCTCTGGCCCCTAAAGGCTCATGTCTATCTCACAATAGAAAATAAACTAAATCCCAACTTCAACTGTCCCTGTCTTCCCCATACTGTTCAAAAGTCCAAACTATTTTCTGAGACTCAAGAAAAACTATTAACTGTTATGCCCTGATTTAAAAAAATGACACGTTTCTAACATACAATGGCTCAGAGTAAACATTTCCATTGTAATAAGGAGAAATAAGGGCATAGCAAGGAAACAAAACTGAAACAGCAGGACAGACAGCAGGTCCTTTGGTTTCATTTCTAGCATAGGGATCTGAGGCTCTTGATGGAATCAATTTAGCTCCAAAGAGCTTGAGTAGAAACAAATGCACATGTCTACACACACACACACACACACACAGAGAGAGAGAGAGAGAGAGAGAGAGAGAGAGAGAGAGAGAGAAGGACAGAGACAGAGAGCAGTGATGCCTCCTAGCACATATGGCTTCCCTTGGGCCACTATGTCTGAAGCATTCCTTGGTAGATAGCCTGTTGTAGAAAATAAAAAAATGAGTGTTGGGCTATATAATGCTTATTATTATTATTATTATTTGACCTGTAATTATTGTGGCGGTATTATTTGACCCGCTATTACAAATAATTAGACACAGACACCTGTTAGATTTTGTAATGGCCTTACCTTGGGCCGGGCAGATATTTCTGCCTATGCTGCTCAATATCCTCACCACCCATTTCCCAGCCCCCATCCAATGCCGTCCGCCTTAATCATTCTCATCTGGTTTACCTTCCATTCATAATCCCAATATACTTGCTTTTATTTTTCATCTTGGTGTGTGTTTTTCATCCATGCCATCCTCTACGTCCTTCCTCCTCGCCCACATGGTTCCTTCTCCATCTAACTCACTGTGGGGTCCTCCTTCCTCCTCTCTTCCGGTCCATCTGTCGCCCTTGATTCTCTTGTCCTCGGAACCTTAGCCACGCCCACCCCATTTTGCCCTGCCCAGTGCCCAGGTACAGGCCGTTCAATCAGCCAATCAGGTAGGTTTACACGAGGACAGGTGCAGGCATTAATATACAAGCATCAGACCAAACACCAACAATAGCCTACAGTTTTGATACCTCCAACCTCTCGAAGTCTCTATCGCAATTTACACTTCACCTTCACAGCTACGTTCAGGGATCTCTCAGGACCTCCTTCAAAGGACCTGTCTGGCCCCAACAGCTCTGTGGAAACTTGTCATAAGACTCAATGACCCTCCAATGCTCAAAAAAATCAGTACAATGTGGAAAAAAAACTATAAAATTTTATAGCCAGCTCGCGACGTAGTGTTTTCCCATGAGACCACAGTTGCATCAGCCTTTATGTGCCTACACAATGATTTTTAAACAAACAAACAACAAACTACTCAGTGATATTCACATTTAAGGCTCTGTCCTTTAAAAGAAATTTATATTTTTACAAACGACCTTGGATATCCAAGGCAATCCTGAGCAAAAACGATGCGGGAGGAATTAGTATTCTGTATTCCAAGATCTATTATAGATCTATAGTAAC
This sequence comes from Psammomys obesus, assembly GCF_907164565.1. NCBI lineage: Eukaryota > Metazoa > Chordata > Mammalia > Rodentia > Muridae > Psammomys > Psammomys obesus. The sequence continues at coordinate 3,578,469 of NW_026596134.1, forward strand.
AAAACAGTACAGCATTGGTACTAAAAGATACTTGTAGACCAATGGAACAAAACAGAAGACCCAAACTTGAATCCACATAACCACTATCCTGTGATATTTGACAGAGGCAAATATATATATGCTGAAAAAAAAAAAAAAGACAGCATCTTCAGTAAGTGGTGCTGGAATGGCTGGGCCTTCACATATAGAAGAATGGAATTAAACCTATATCTATCACCCTGCACACACACACAAAAAAATTAAAGTTTAAGCAGAATAAAGACCTCAGTACGGAACCTGAGGTGCTGAAAATGTTAGAAAACAAAAACATAGGAGATGTAGAGGGCACTGAGGTCTTGGTGCTCACAGATAAGCACTAGGAAACCCAGGCATGTCAGGCACGTCAGGCATGTCAGGCACGTCAGGCATGTCAGGCACGTCAGGCATGTCAGGCACACAGGTTCCTCTCTTCAGCAGTAGGGCCTGTGTGCCTGTCTTCCACCCAGGAGGTGGGGAGTGGATAAGTTAATAACCTGGTGACCTTTGCCACCTGTAGAGCCAAGCCTCACTGGAATTCCCCAGAATGTTCATCCAGGCCCTTCCTCCCTAGACCTTTATTTTTAGCTTTGTCAGTGGAACCTATCCTTAGGGGGGATGCCCCGTGTACTTGATAGCCTGGTGACCTCTACAAGACTCTATGACTGAGACCACACCTGATCCTCCCCTAGGCTCTTAAGCTAAAGAATCTGCCTTTATGGAAGAGGTCACATGCGTATTGCAAAACAGCTTCTCTCTCTCTCTCTCTCTCTCTCTCTCTCTCTCTCTCTCTCTCTTTTAGTCTGTTTTGTTTCAAGACAGGGTTTCTCTGTGTAGCTTTGGCTGTCCTGGAACTCACCCTGTAGACCAGACTAGCTGTGAGCTCAGAGCTCTGCCTGCTTCTGCCTCCTGAGTGGTGGGATTTTGCCCAGGTGCAAAAGAGTTTTGATGTAGTCATGTCTTAGGCTTTATTATGCAAATGGGATTGAGATAATTGCTACCAGAAACCTTTTTTCCCAAAATTGTACAGTACTTAAATGCCTAAGAACTAAACTTTGCTAGGGGCAGACTAGAAGTTTCCACCGGCACAGGATACTCAGTGTGTTAAACGGAAAGTTTCTTCTTGCCTCAGGGGATCATTACCCTGCTGCCGTGCAGGGGCCCTCACAGCTGGTCCCCAATGTGAAGGGCGTGACCACTGGAGAAGGTAAGAAAACTTTTCTTCAAATAGACATAGGGGATTAGGCAATTCAGGCCTTTCACCTAAGGGGTCGCAAGTTTAAGTGACCGAGTGAAATTAACCTGTGTTCTACTCAGTCCTTTGAGACAAAGCATTTTATACATTTAGCATTTTATTGAGATATTTGTTAAGATCTGAAGCAGCAAAATCTTCAGAACAACAGCTCTGCAACTTTATACAAGTAATTGTAAAATTGAATCCTTGGTTTCCTAACCAAGGAACAATTAATGTTAAAAATTGGAAGTGCATAGGAATCAATGTGAAGAGAGCCCATGAGGAGGGAGCAAAAGTCCCTATCAATTGTTTTACATGACGGTAATGGATTGTTTAGACTCTTTCAGGAGGAAAAGAGGAAAGAAAGCAGAAAAAAATAATTTCTGCGGGACATACCTTGGCAAAGCTTGGCAGTGCGGGCCAAATGGACTCTGCAGCTGGTCAGCTTCCAGGCGTGCTGGGTGTTTGGGGCTTGCCCTCCCAAGCGATCTGACAGGAACGCAAACCCTCCAGGCAGCAGCCCTTCCCAACTCTGGGTGATGAAAAGCTGCACCTGCCTGCCGAGGAAGGGCGAGCCGGGCTCTACCACCTGCAGCATGAGCTAGGGTTTTGTTTGCTTATTTGTTTGTTTATTTTTTTGTTTTTTTCCATCACAGCAGGAATAACTCAATATGGCTTGATCAACGGTCCCTTCAGAGGGAAAATTGAAACAGGTCCAGCTTCTAATACAGGAACAGCTGCAGCTAGGACATAAAGCCAGTACTGATTCATTTCCTGAGGTACTGCTCATTCAGTTTATGGATGACACTCTTTTCTCCTGATCATCTTACCAACACTTAAATGAGTGATTACCTTTCATAGTAAATAAAGTAAAAGAGAAAAATTTAAATTTAGGGCCATGTCAATTGGCAGGCACTTGCCTGCCTGTCGCTACTGAGGATTTGGCTCTGCTCCTTAAGTTGCTTTCTGGAGACTCTCGGTTAAATTCTATAAGAAACGTAACACCTGAAGCAGAGCGGGTTATTAGCTTATTAAATAATGCTGCTGCTAAATCGAGAGCTCATAGAACTAATCCCTCAGCAGTAAAGAGCCTACAGAAATAATTGCTCCACGAAATAGAATGCAGGTTGATTGCTCCACGCTGATAATAATTGGCAGGTAGGGGTCAGCATGTTACTCAAGATCTATAGATAATCATTATCCAAAGGATCTCCTTTTAAGGTTTGAAGATGCCCTGTAGGTATTGCCTAAAATTACATAGAAAAAATCCTGCAGAGACTGCTTTGAAAGCTTTTACAGATGGCTCTTCAAAAGGACAATCAGCATATGATTTATAAACAAATTTCATGTGCTCCACAAAGAAAAGATGTAGCCACCCCTGGTCGAACAGCTCAACAGTCTAAACTCAGTGTAGTCAATCAGCTTTTGTTAGGCATTTCCCGGCCACTGAATATTTAACTCATTCTGCTGTATATTTAAATTCATATGACAGCTCACTGTGTGGACAAAGGAGGAATCAGAGCCTTCTAATCGTGATGAATATCGCTGGAGCCCCCTGTTCTTTACAACCTCACCCCAAATGGGTTCCTGCAGGAAGCCTGAGGCGCAATATCAAATGGTTTTGTATATAGATTAGCACACGAAGGATAGAGGTGCCCTAAAAATGAAAACTAACCTGGCTTGAGAGAAAAAGGATGTCGCAGGAAGGTTGTGAATGGAGAGAGAATGGAATAAAAGGGTGGGAACATCAGGAACGAGGTCCTCGTGTTTGGAGTCCAGGAAACTGAAAGTCGGAAAGAATAAAATGTGAGTGACTTGGAGACGAGAGAAATGGAAGAAAAGTTTGGTGCACTACCTCAGAGTTTCCTTCCTTTGAAAATAAAAGGTAAATAGAAAAATAAATTCAATCCTATTGACACATGACAGCAGTCCCGAAATGCTGGTACCTCTGTCTCTAGAGAGCAGGACGCAGGAAGGGTCTGCCTGGAGGAAAGCCGGGAACAGCTGTGGATGTTACTGGTAGGAAGTTGCTCCAGTGGCCTGGTACAATGCGTGGTCTGTCCCTGAGATGACAGACCCTTTCCTGCCGGTGCCTGGTCAAACTACACATTCAGCCAATCATTTCTCTCACAGCAGCAAAATACAGATTTTATCAGAAGTGAAGATTTCCTCATTTCAGTCACTGAGAGCCCCCAAACCACCCAGAGTCCTTTGTATTTGTAGATACTAAAACTTTATTTTTTTATATTTGTACTTTCATATAACATAACAAAATATTTTAAAAAATGATATAAAAAGGCTTCGGATGGCTTTAAGGAGGAAAAGAGGAGAGAATTGAAATCAAGAAAGTTTAAAAAATAATTTCTACTGTATAACACGGTGGCCAAAGAATCCAAACAAAATTAATTGCGTGTTTCTCAGTTTCTCTCGGAGGTCAGAGGGGATGACACAGAAGCACAGGCAGCAGGAGTTGAGCTCTTTTGCAGTTTTCACATAAAATTCGTTTTGGTGCAGCCTGAGAATCCGCTTCATCAGACCGCCCGCAGCATGTACCAAAACCAGAACCTTCCGGCAAGTCCTTCTTCCACGAGACCGTTGTGCTTCAGTATTGTTCACATTTATGTTTCATTTTATGGTCTCAGCTGGATATGAGCGTTCATGCTTGCGTGGTTTTCTCCTTTAGGATTTTCTGTAATTATTTCTCAGGGTACTTCTAAATGATCCTGTTATCTAGCAGGAGAATCTTAAGTTCAAAATTAAAATTGCCCTAAAATTTGAAGATCCCAAATTTTAAGTTAAAAGCATTAGGTTTAAATCTTTAAAAGTTTATGACCATTGTTAATTAAGTGGATTTTGTTTGTCTTTTTTTTTTGCTTGTTTATTTTTGTTTTGTTTTCGTTTTTGTTTTTGTTTTTGTTTTTGTTTTTGTGCTTGCCTTGTTGTGATAAATGATCCAACTTTGGCCAGGGAAGAAATTAGAAGATGCTCGTGAAGGCATATGTTACATAGTATTCCAAGCTTCTAGTGCATAATTAGTTATGAGTGGAATCAGTTTGACATCTGAAACTACAGCTGTCTATGTCTGGAGCCTTCTCTGCCCTCAGATTTGCAGAGAACTGTGCTCAAAAGTGCACTACAGATTTGTGCAGCGCCTCTCTCTAGCTAGCCAGTTACAGATGACAGGCCCAGGCATGGCATGGGGCTCTGGTAGCTCCAGGAAAATAACCATTGTGCCACATGTAAACCTCGACTTTGTCAGGCTGATGGTGGAGGTGCACACCTTTAATCCCAGCACTTAAGAGGCAGAAGCAGGTGGATCTCTGTGCATTCAAGGCCAGCCTGGTCTATGAGCAAGTTCCAGGACAGCCAGGGCTACATAAAGAAACTCTATCTAAAACAAACAAACAAACAAACAAACAAAACTTGTCTTTCTCTTAATACATTGCTAGGACTCCTATTTCAACTAAAAACTGGTCCTGCCTGTGTTAACAAACACTTTAAAAATGTTTGCAGATTTGCAATTTATGCAATATTAATCTTGTTAACTTAAATTCCACTCTATTCATGGCATCAAGCTAATGTGAAACAAAACTATCAAATAATTAATTAGCAATTTTAATAATAAAAAGGGAATACACACACACACACGATTCTCTATATATTATACTACATTTGACTATGCTAACTTTCATTATTTTTTTTTAAGTTTTTCACTTAATGGATAACTTCTTTTGCTTCCCCAAAGCGTTTTGCCCTAAAGAAGACACAGCCTAAGGTGTGTGTTAAATGAAAAGATCTAAAAACTAATCCATGAAAAAGACCCAATGTTAACATTGGGGCAAGAAGGTTACGCTTCTGTCTTTTCAGAAAATAAACAAAGTCTCAGACTTTGATGGATCTGATGGATCTGACCAGGACAGCGTCCCAGAGACCACTGGACAAATAAGGCATCAGAAGATAGATAACATACCCATCAAGAGGAGACACCCCAGGAGGAAGAGCAAGCCCATGACTTGGAGAGCCTTCAAGACTCTAACTCATCAAACAGAGACTGGGGAAACAGCAAAGATACAATACAAATGATGTCGTTATGTTTATTGACTGTATTGCACGTTAATTTTCAGCTTGCCAATGTAGAATCCAGATGCCTTTTGTCAGAGGGGATAAAAGGCGCACCTGAAAGAGGAGGCAGTGTGATACTGTTTTGCCATGCTAAGGATTGTTGTTAATCTTTTAAGACCAGTGTCTGGATGAAAAATGATATATAAATATTTAGTCACATGAATGGGAAATTTTTTGGTTGAACTAATCTAACTGATCAGGCCAAGCACAATGATAAGGACCTTAGCTAATTAGGTACTTTTTAGACAGCTGCGATAACAGAAACTATAGTTGTATGATGAAAAGAAAATACTCAAATGTATTTCTTACTGAAGTTGACATTACTGTACCTAGAGTGCAGTGACATCAACTTCTATCTCTCTGTTGCCAGTGGTTTAGAAAATAACCTCTGCTGTCACGTGGCCCGTGACAGTCAACAAGAACAAGCGGTTTGAATCAGAGGAGACCTGTCTACTCCTGGCCTCTTCAAAAAACATGTATATGGCACAGGAGACACTGGTGTGTACTACACACAGCTAATGGGGGCAATATAGAATCTGCCCACACCTGTGTTTGTAGGGCTTCCCCTGATGTTCTTGCTAAGTGCAAGAGGCTTTAAATGTGCTTATGTCTCTCCTTGTTACAATTCCACTTCTAAATTCCCTTTTCTCTGGTAAGCAACTGTCTTTGGCATGAACGTGTGTGTGTGTGTGTGTGTGTGTGTGTGTGTGTGTGTGTGTATGAAAATGCTGCTTATACCATCCTTCCTGCGGGTTATAAAGGTTTACTTGGGGTAAGCCATATTACACCCATTTTGCCTGGTATATCTTTTTAATAGATCAATACAATTAAGATAGCTCTTTTCGAAAATTGTGATGACTCTGCATCTGTTGGGTCCTGTGATGGCTGCAACCACAATGGCCTTTTCGTTGCCTGTCCCAGGAACGGTTACTAGAATGAAAAGCACAATCAAAGCCAGCCTGTATGATTAGTATAACTATCAACATTACAGCAAAACATTAGCAGAAATTAATCAAGAGACTTGTGGACCATAGTTTTACAAAACAGAGCTACTATAGATTGTTTGTTGTTCAAACATAATCTTAGTTGTCAACAGTTTCCTGGCATGTGTTGCTTTAATGTGTCATGGTTTTCTCATTCTATTGATGGTCAAATTAATGATCGGCATAAAGAGATAAAATCTCTCAAGTGACCTTTGAATGGCTCTCATGGTTAAGATGGCTTTCTCCTTTCCTTGATCCTCTGTTAGCTATTCTTAAGATCCTCTTATGCTTGCTTATATCAATTAGACAGTCATAGAGGCAATGCACTCAACCATAGCCTCACTGTTTCTTCTTAAAAGCTTAGAAATGGGGAGATGTAGAAGGCGCGGAGGTCTTGGTGCTCACAAATAAGCTCTAGGAAACCCAGGCATGCCAGGCACACAGGCTCATCTCTTCAACAGAAGGGCATCTATTCCTGTCTCCCCCCCCCCCAGAAGGTGGGGAGCAGATATAAGTTAATAACCTGGTGACCTTTGCCACCTGTAGAGCCAGACCTCACTGGAATTCTCCAGAATGTTCGTCCAGGCCCTTCCTCCCTAGACCTTTATGTTTTAGCTTTGTTTATCAGTCAATAGAACCTATCCTTAAGGGAGCTGTCACATGTGCTTGGTAGCTTGCTGACCTCTATGATATCTGTATGACCAAGACCACACCTGATCCTCTCCTAGGCCCTTAGAGAACCCATTTTTATGGAAGGAGTCACATGTACACTGAAAAAAGGGTTTCCATGTAGGCACACCTTAAGCTTTATCGTGCACATTGGATTGAGAGAAATATTCCCAGGAACCTTCTTTCCAAAATTGTACTGTACTTAAATGCCTAAAAATTTTAACATCCCTGGGGCAAGACTCTCGAAGTTTGAACCAGCACTGGCTACTGGTCATGTTGAACTGGGCTTTCTCTTTGCCTCATGCAGATCATTACTCTACCAGCAGTGGTGTTTTCAAGGACTTCTACAATGATAGAGATGTGGTAAGAACTCCCAGAGTAGGCCTCACTCAGCTTGCACAGGAATTAAGGCCAACAACTGACTAATGGGATCTCATAAAACTAAAATGCTTCTGTGCAGCTAAGGAAAGAATCAGTTGAATGAATAAGACACACAGTAGGGGAGCATCTTTGCCAACTCTACATCTGATATGGCTAGAATATATACATATATGTATATATATATACATATATACTCAGAGTCAAGGAAAGAAAGAGCCCAATTTAAAAAGGTGCTGTGAATCTCGACAGAGAGTTCTCAAAAGACAAATCAAAACGCCTAAGAATTATTTCAAAGAGTGTCACCTTTAGCAACCATGGAAATGCCAATCAAAACAACTTTGAGATTTCATCTCGGCACAGTCAGAATGACCTAGATCAGCAAAACACTGCCGACAAATGATGATGAGGATGTGGAGAAAGGGGGAACTCACTTACAACAGATGGGATTGAGAACGGGTGCAGCCACTCTGGAAATCAGTATGGAGACTTCTCAAAAGGCTAAAAATAAATCTGTCCTGTGACCCAGCTTTTGCATATGCCCACGGTACATAGCACTCAGCTCCACACATATCTGTTCATCAGTGTTCATTGCCACTCTATTCATAATAGCTAGGAAATAGAAAGAAACTACATGTTCAACAGATGAAAGGGTAATGAAAATGTGGTTCATATACACTATAGAATACTATTCAGGTAGAAAGAAAAATGGATTCAGTCATGAATATTGTAAGTAAATGGGTGGAGCTAGCTATTGAGTGAGGTGACCCAAACACAGAAAGAAGAAAACTTCACATCCTCTCTCATCTGTGGATACTAGTTCCAAATCTTCAGATGTGAGGTCGTGTCCTAGAGCAATCACAAAAATTCAGAAAATAAAGAAGGACCATGGGAAGGTCCTGCAGATAGGAATGCAATGATATGGAGGGAGAAATAGGGAAAAGGAGGGTGGGGCTTTAGTTTAGGAGAAGGGGGGACAATCAACGCAGGAGAGGGAAAGAGGAGGGGTGAAGAACACTAAGGATTTTGAAAAGGATTTTAAAGAATCATATTATTCTTTATTTACCTAAAATTGTATATAATACACATAAGTGTATGTGTTCACATACATATGTAGTTTAAATAAAATTTTGGCCCCTGGTTGACAATATTTACCCTAAGAGCAAACGACTGTGTAATAAAAAAACCCAGCACCAGATACGAGAGACCTCCTTTTGAGTCGTTGGTCATAGGAGTCCAAGAGCCTTCCCTCCCCCAAAACACAGGCCATTTTTGTTGTCATTGGTTGATTCTCAGAGGTTGAAAGCAAGTGTGTTGCTGAAGAGATGATATACTTCAGACAGAGAATGCAGATGATTTGAGCTGAATCTGAACTGAAGGTTTCCTCTCTGAGGACTAACTTTGATACTACCAAAGGAGTTGCCAAAGGAGAAAAGCAGTCAGTATTTCTACATAGATGTGATACATATGAATAACAGCAAATGGGGGTGCAGCCTTACCAGACCACAGAGGAAGACAATACAGCCAGTCCTGATGAGACCTGATAGGCTAGGGTCAGATGGAAGGGGAGGAGGATCTCCCCTATCAGTGGACTTGGAGAGGGGCATGGGAGGAGATGAGGGAGGGAGGGTGGGATTGGGAGGGAATGAGAGAGGGGGCTACAGCTGGGATGCAACGTGAATAAACTGTAATTAATACAAAAAATAAAAATAAAAGGAAAAAAGTTGATATCAGCAAAGTTAAAATCCCCAAACACCTGACTGATGCTTACTTTAAGAAGAAGCAGCTGCGAAGGCCCAGGCATCAGGAGAGCGAGATCTTTGACATGGAGAAGGAGAAATAAGAGATTATGGAGTAGCACAAGGCTGATGAGAAAACTCTGGACTCACAGATTCTGCCGAAGATCAAAGCTGCTCCTCAGGGGCAGGGCCACCTTCGATCTCGGTTTGCCCTGACAAACGAGATGTAGCCTCACAAACTGGTGTTCTAAATTGCTAACGACCTAATTAAGCAACTTCGTATGTTAAAAAATGAAAAGTCTTCTAGCCTGTACAATCATGAGGCCAGGCTTTAAAAATTGAAACTCTATTAAATTGGAAAATCTGAAAGAAATAGATAAAGTTCTAGATGCGTGTAACCTACCAAAGCTGGATGGGGTAAATAGCTTAAACAGACCCAAAACAACCAATGAGATAGAAGTAGTAATTAGAAATTTTCTAACTAATAACAGCCCAGGGTCAGGTGGGCTCAGTGCAGACTTCTACCAGACCTTCAAAGAAGAGCTAGCACTAAAACTAGGCAAATTTCTCTGCAAAACAACAACAACAACAAAAGAAGTCTTCTAAACTCTTCTTTACAAAAGCCTGGATTATGATAACAGCAAAAAAACAGAACACATTAACAACAACCTGCCCCATAGAGTTATATATCAGTCTCCCTGATAAACATAAAATACTTTCAAATAGAATTCAAGAACACATCCAAAAGATCATTCACCACAATCAAGTCGCCATCACTCCAGGGACACAAGGACGTTCAGCATAAGTAGATCCAGTAAATACCATTTACCACATAAATGGACTCAAGGTCAGACATCATCAGATCATTTTGGTTGATAAAAGAAGGCCTTTTACAAAATCCAACATCTCTTTCGAATAAAAACCCTGGAGAAGGGCCTTCCAGAAGAGGGAGCTGAATGGTTGCCAAAGCCAGACGTTAGGGAAGACCCTGGGCCTGCCTTCTGGATGCCTGACAGGACAGGTGCACTCACACGCTCAGAACATGTGTGCTAGCCTGCTCAAGTTCACATCAACATTCCAGCATAGAAATGGAAGGGGCCCAGACTCACCACCCCCAGCTACCGACACTTTAACTCTTCTTGGGGAATGGAGATCAGCTTTCTTTAAGGATGTGGCCCCTGGTAGGTTGACGGCAGTTCAGGGAACAGCCTCGCCCTGATGAGTGTATGGGTAGTTTTGAACTTGGTGGGCTATTTAAAAAAAAAAAAAAAAAAAAAAAAGAGGACATGAATTTGGGAGGGGATAAAACAGATGGTGGATCTGGGAGGAGTTGAGGACAGCAGTAAGGTGAATATGATCACGATACACTGTGTGCTTGTATGAACCTCTCAAAGAATTCAGTTACGCATATAATGAATCCTTATCAACTCCACCCCCTCTCCTCTCTGACTCTTTCCCATTACTTTTACCTCCCAACTTCCTGAACTTTTGATAAACTCATTGAGTCCATTCAGAACTACCAATATGAGCATAGGACCATCCACTGGAGTGAGGTTAGAGCGAGCTTATCAGAGGTTGCATCCCTACAACAAACCAACTTTCTCTCCCCCAGCAGCCACCGACTGCCAAAAGCTTTCATCCAGGTAAGGACGTGGTAAGTCCCTATCCATCCATGATGTAACGTTAACCGGCTTGATCTTTGCATGCAGCCACAGCTACCGTGAGCTCATCTGTGCAACAACCCGGCCTTCCCCGACAACATGACTTTTACAGTAGCTATAGACTTCTGGCTCTTAACCATATTTATGCCTCCTCTGATGAGCCTAAAAGTTTCAGGCACAGTGTGTTATAGGATATCCCATTTACGGCTGAGCACTTCATGGTGCCTTATTTTCTGCACAGTGGCCAGTTGTCAGTCTCTGTATTAATTGTTTTCTGTTGCAGAAGGAAGCTTCCCTGGTGAGGGCTGGGCAGTTTAATTCTGTGTCCACTTAGCAGAACGATAGTATCCGGTTCTCCCCTAGAACCTATGACTTACACAGATGCTGGTTCTTGATCCAGTTATCCGTACAAAACATAAATTCTGTCTTGTGGAATGGGTCTTAAGTCCAATCAGAGCATTGTTTGTTACTCCACTATTGTAGCAATGGACATGTCTTTCCGGGCTGGTTTTTAATTGTAGCTCGCAGTCCTCACCAGGGTCGTAATGTTCTTTTCTTCTCTCCCTCAGAAACATAGCACCTTCTAGCACGCACATGTCCTTTGTCCTATCTATGTCCTGTGTACCAAGTGTGCAGCGTCTTTGGCAATAGGATGTTACCATCAAGTTCTGGAGGGTAACCAGCAGGGATTCCAATATCCTGTAATGCCCACAGGACCCCACTAAACAACAGCTTCAGAAGACGTAAAACACACCTGTTCGGATCTTTTGTTTGATAGCCCATGACACCTGGAGGAGGCATTATTTCCACCCCTCCATAGAGGGGAACTCCATTTAAACTCTCCTTGTAGATTTATTTGTGTGTGTGTGTGTGTGTGTGTGTGTGTGTGTTTATTTGTGTATTGTGTGATGTATATGTATGTATTTTAAGAAGCTTCTAAAGTAAGAGCTTTTTGTTTGGCTTTTTAAAGGGTCTGTAATGTTATGTATCCTTCCCGGCCTCCTTTTTTCCTGCCTTCCTATCCCCAGTCCTCTTTTCCTTTTTTGCCCCCCCTTCCCATCCTTCTCTTTTCAAATCACCTGTTTTCTACTACCCTCTCTCCCTTGAAATCTTCTCATTGCTCTTTCTGCTTTCCCTGACTTCTTTACACATTCAGTTTAAACACACATGTCTAAAGATCCAAAGACAGGGTCTACGTAGGAGAAAACATACAGTGGTTGTTTTTCCAGGTCTGAGTGCCTTACTCAGAATGATTACTTCCATACACTTACCTGAAATTTTCATAATTTTCTTTGCAACTGAATAAAATTCCATTTTGTTTAAGTACCACATTTCCTTTTGTAAAATTAATTAATTTATTCACTTTAGATCCCTATCGAAAGTATCCCCCTCCCTCCACTCCTCCCAGTACTAACCTCCCTCCCTCTTCCCCCATCCCTTCTCTCAGATAAAGGGAGTCCCCCACCTACTCACCCACCCCAGCTTGCTAAGTAGAATCAAGACTGAGCATGCCCCCTTCCCCTGTGGGTTACCTCACTCAGGATGATCTTTAGTTCCATCCATTTGCCTGCAAATCTCCTGATTTCCTTGATTTTAATAGCTGAGTAGTATTCCATTGTGTAAATGTACCACAATTTCTTTATCCATCTTCAGCTGAGGGAAATCTAGCTTGTTTCCAGTTTCTGGCTTTTACGAATAAAGCCACTATGAACATAGTTGAGGAGTGTCTTGTCGTACCATGGAGCATCTTTTTAGTATATGCCCAGGAGTGGTATAGTGGGTCTTGAGGTCACTTGAACTTTTGATCTTAGCCATTCTGTCGACTGTAAGATGGCATCTCAGAGTCAGTTTGATTTGCATTTCCCTGATGACTAAGGACGTTGAGCATTTCTTTAAGTGTTCCTTGGCCATTCAAGACTCCTCTGTTGAGAATTCTCTGTTTAGCTGTGCACCCCATTTTTAAGTTGGATTACTTGGTTTGTTGGTGTTTAATTTCTCATATTCTTTATATATTTTGAATATTAGCCCTTTGGCAGATGTAGGATTGATAAAGATCTTTTCCCAATCTGTAGGTTGCAGTTTTGTTCTATTGACAGTGTTCTTTGCCTTACAGAAGTTTTCATTTTTAAGAGGTCCCGTTAATTAATTGTTGAGTTTAGAGCCTCTGCTGTTGGTGTTCCATTGAGGAAGTTGTCTCCTGTGCCAGTGAGTTCAAGACTCTTCCCAACTTTCTCTTCTAGTATATTTAGTGTTTCTGGTTTTATGTTGAGGTCTTTGATCCACTTGGACCTCAGTTTTGTGCAGAATGATATATATGAATCTATTTGCATTTTTCTACATATAAACATCCAGTTAGACCAGCATCATTTGTTGAAGATACTTTCTTTTTATATTGTATGGTTTTGGCTTCTTAGTAAAAAATCAAGTATCTGTAGGTATGTGGATTTATTTCTTCTATGATTTTCTTGAAAATATTTTCTGGCCCTTGGAGGTGGGAATCTTCTCTTTCTTCTATTCTTATTATTCTTAGGTTTCAATTTTTTCATGGTGTCCTTGATTTCTTGGATGTTTTGTATCAGATATTGTTAATTTAGTATTTTCTTTGACAGATATATTGATTTCTTCAATTGTATCTTCTAAGCCTAAGATTCTCTCCTCCATCTCTTGTATTCTGTTAGTGATGCTTATCTCCCTAGGTTTTCCATCTCCAGGATTTCCTGTTCTCTTCCCTAGGTTTTCCATCTCCAGGATTTCCTTGGTTTGTGTTTCTGTAAGTGATTTATTCATTTCTTCCTTAAAGGCCCCTATTTGATGGTATTTTCCTGTATTTCTTTGAGGGATTTATTAGTTTCCACTTTAAAGTCCTCTACCAGCTTCATAAGCATAGCTTTAAGGTCATTTCCTTGTGTTTCAGCTGTATTAGAATAACTAGAGCTTGCTTCATATTGCCCTGGTATTTGTTGATTGTGCCTTACACTAACCCTTAGCTATCTGGTTGTCCCTGGCATTGGCTGTTTGTTCCTGGAACCTGCCGGGCTTCTCTGACATGAGAAAGGAGCCCCATGTCATGGGCAGAGGGCCTGGATCTTCTCACACAGCCTACAGCTCTGTGGGCTGGTTGTGTCCCAGTTGGACCTATAGGCAGGGAATTAGGGTGTGGGTTTCTAACCTGAGTGATCCTGCAAGGACCTGCTGGTCTCAAGACAAATTGTAGAGCCATGACTCATAGGCTAGATTTGCATGTCTCTGGAGTCTAGAGTCTTCTTCAGGGTGGCAGGAGTACGTGGGGTGTCTGAGGGTGGTAGTGTGCAAGTCTGGCCTCCAGGGTCTTCTCCTCTCTCCATGGAAACACAAATGATTGCTGCCACTTCATAGTCAGCTTGGTACTTTGCATTCCTAGTGGTCAGACTCTGCTGGGTGCCACCATCTTGGATCAGAGACCCTGTATGCTCCTACTGTCTAGTCAGTCGCCTCAGAGGGACCGGTAGAACCATGGACCAAAGGCTGAGACACTGTCCCTGATATCCAGAAAGTGTCCTAGAGTAGGTAGAAGGAGTCTGGGATATGGATGCTGGAGCTGTGCTTTTTGTTCAAGTAGGCAGAAGGCACTGGGTACTGGGCGCCTAGGACTGTGTGTGACTCTTAGATCCTGATTTTCCTTAGGGCACACTCCACAAAATGGAACCCATAACCAACACTGCTTGGATGGCTAAGAACCAGACACTAGATAGCCCAGAGACCTAGGGTTGCTTTGTTTGATTTTTTTTTTCTTGTTTGTACTGGAGTGCATGTTTTTCCTCCCAACCCCAAGATTCCAGAATAATGACTCATGAGACTGAAAATAATTTATAAATACCTAGGCCATATAGCTAGGCACTTCTTTGACTAGCTCATAACTTAAAATAACCCATTTATACTAATCTACATTTTACCATGTGTCTGGTTACCTCTGCTCAAGCACCATGCCTCTGTTCTCCTCACACCTTTCCCAGCAAATCTCACGTGCCTGGCTCTATTGTTTCTGTCTGCCAGATGTCCCACCTTCCCTTCCCTATTGACCATAGTTGGGTTTTGTTTTTTTAATTGACAGGTAACTCATGTATACAATGCATAAGATATTCTCTTTACAATTATCCCTTTTAGTCCAACAAAAGGTTCTTTTTCTTACAATAATAAACTATATACAATATAACAATTATGAAACAATAATGAAAACTATTGAGTAAAATTTACATTCATAATGGCCAGTTCATATGCACCTGGCAACTTTGGAAAAAGTATTCCATTATCTATTCTATCTTGATGGGTTCAGAGTTTTGTACCTAAACCATTTTCTATTATAACTTGCATTACCAACCTAAAAACATCTTCTAGATATAAAAACATCTTCTTAAATCCTAAACAAATTAAACTAGTTGTGAGACTATAACTATTTAGTCTTCAACCCCATCATAGACTTGATGAGGAATAAATATTACCTGAGTATACACAAAGTGTAGGCAAGCAGCTTTCAAAACTATAGAAATGACAAACAGCTGACTGCCTGGATAGCTGATTGCTCCATAATATTGGAGCATCAATCTTCAGTATTCTAGCCCAGCATATCTAAAAGACCTTATTTGTGAAGCAGGAAATATGAAGAAATAGCACACCTTGTCTTTGCAAAGCTTGGCCTTCAACTTTCCTGCTTCCAAGTTAGTCCATTTTGAACAGTATACTGTCAGCAGTTGAAGCAAGGGCAGTTTTTCTCCAGTGGCTGGCCTGGCATTTTTGAAGCATACTCCATAAAGAGGTTCTTTGATGCCTGTCGTCTTCCTTGAAATTGAAAGGGGTGCTACCATGAGTCTCATTGTAAAAAAAACCCTTACAATAATAAAAATATCTTTAAATTCCATATTCTGTAGCTCTCTGAGTTTTTTGAAGACCATCTATCTATTTACATCACATCTGAATAGACAAATGTTGCTTGTTTCTAGCTATTTACTATATGCTCAACATAGGAAGCAAATTTCTGTAATAAACTAGACTAGTACCTGACATAAGCATGAGTTTGATTGACTATTAACTTGCATTACTTAATTATCCTAAAGTTTGTAAAAGCAGCTATTAAAAGGACTGAACTAAAAATTGCATTTTAAAATGAGTTGCATAGGTACAATACCTTATACAGTAATTGAAACATATAAACATTGTATGTATCAAAAATAACTTTAAATTGGTATCAATATATAATAATCTAAACCAATGTATGTAAACCTTAAATTTGTATCTATACAATAATATATATCAATGTAAAAGTTTTGGCTTATAGAATTCTCTTTAGTTTAAGAATAAATGTAATAATCTACCCTTTTATCCCTATTATTCCTGTATCATTCTATATGTCCCTTTTACTTTTCAGCCCTTCTCCTCCTTCATAAGAAAGAATAGAGAAAAGAAAACAAAAGAAAAAGATCCCTGAGTCTTAACATCCTATACCTTGTTTCTGCCTCCTGAAGATTATTCCATAACTTATAACCAACCTCCTATAAAATGACAACAAACATTCATAACTCACTGAATGACCAAAAAAATTACCCACCTTGCCTTTAAAGAATGGGGCATCATTCTCTAAAATTGTTCTCTTTTGTTTGGAGGCAAAGTTACCGTTTTGGAGGGTCCAAGGAAATTGGAAAAGCACTTACGTCTTAAGAACATTAGCTGTAAATTATTGTCTAGTCTTTAAAAGTAGCAAAAACACACCCTTAACTGAAGTTAAACCTGAAGAGGAACAGTCTGAAATGCTGGACCAATTGGGATGAGCAACTTTCTTTGAAAGCTGCCCTAGAAGCAAGGTACACCAAAACAGAGGCAGTCTGAGGTTGAATCACGCAGGATGCTGGATTAAACATGTCTCAGCATCCTTGTGGGTGAATCTCATCAAGGCCACACCCATTCCATTGGTGTTTGGTCCTTTTGTTCTGTAAACATAAAAGCTCTCAAAAGTAATATGCAGTTCTGCAATTACATGGGTATGGAATCTACAATGTGCACAGAGCAGTTAAAGATCATTCTCTGCTTTCTGTTTGAGCAACTGAAAGACATCTGCCTTTCTGTATGAGCTAGTTTTGACTGTGTAACCAAACTGCAATATAAATCTCCATCCATACCAAAATAAAGGGATGACATGTAATAAAAAGTCAATGAGGACTCTGTAGCCAAAAAGATTTATTGGCTATGTTTAGACATTAAATCTCATCCAGCCTCAGAGTTGTTCCTATGTAGAGAGATCAGCACATACTCTGTCTTGTTGTTCTTTTTGTAGCCAAGATCTCCAGGCAGGCTCCCTCAGTCAAATCTGATTTCCAACAATTTGGACAAAATATATAGCTTTTCTTCTCCTGTGGAAAGAAATGGAAAATCTCCTTCCCAACACAATGTATTTCCTTTCTTCCACTCTGAGGTTTTCACATATATATGTTGATTTAATTCATCAATCCTTTCTAAAATCCTTTCAATAACTGTGATACCTGTCTCATTGACCTTTAAAAAAATTAAAAGTCAACAAAGCAACATTTAATCTATCTCTGAGAGATTCTTTATCCCTCTTCTGTCCTGTGGGCTTCTCCTTTAAAGTCCTATTAGATTTCTCCATAATTGCTTGACCTGTAGGATTGTAAGTTATATCTGTAACATTTTATATGCCATGTTGTCTAAAATATTGTTGTATTCTAAAAGATACATATGTTGAAGTATCATCAGCTTTCATCTGTAAAGGCATTCCAAGATAGTCATCAATCCAAGCAACTGTGCAATCTTGGAATCATCTGCCCCAGAATTCAAGGAAACAGGCCCATTGGCATCCTGGATATGTAAAAATAACTAGAATCTGAATTTTTAATTCAATATTTTGTATCTCTGTGGGTTGCCATTCTAATTCCATTCTAATTCCTCAAGCCCCTGTAGGCTTTTCTCATCTGGAATTCTTTTTTCTAATTTCTGTTCTATGATCTCCAATCCAGCAATCCATTTCTCCGTCTCCTCCTTCTTCAAATCTGTTCCATTCTGATCTCTCCCTAAGAGGATATTCAAAACTGCAATCATCACTGAAAAAGAAATATTTGTGTGCTAAGAGAAACAAACTCAAATGAAATCCAGATGCATTGTGTCATTGTGTCTTCCTCCACTTTTTTTTTTTTAACATAGGCAGTTAATTCTGCTCCCTTAGCTCAGTCTAGAAAGCTGCTAGTTACCTAGTTCTGTCTCTCCCTAAGGACTTTGCTTTCTTATATTCAAACCAAACACTTCTTCCTATGATTTTTTTTTATACCCAGCGTCCCTTCTCTTTAGTTGTTTTCCAAACTCAATACCAGCTCAGATGCGTGGGGCTTCTCAGTTTGCAACTCGCACTGTCCTTAGCCCCACCACAGCTGTTCAGCTAGCTCTACACAGGAAGGCTCTTCAACCTACCAAGTTTTTTTTGTGTCTTCAGGCCTTTATCTGGGGGCTGTCAGGCCTATGACAAGTTGGTGTGTGTGTTCCCTGCTACCTGCTCTTCACAGGCCTCTCTTCTCCCTAGGGGAAGCTTTTCTATAAGAAGGGCATTCTAAAAAAAAAAAAAAAAAAAAAAAAAAGCCACACTCCAGCTCTGCTTCTCAGCAGTTTCTGCTCCTTTCTGTATCTTTGGCTAGAAAAGCCTCCTTCCCAGCCACTTTTCCAAGGCTTGTTTTGCTCCACTGTTCTGACAAGCTTTTTGCCTTCAAAGGTGTGCCTAAGGCTCTGGCCCACTTTTGCTCTCTTTTAAAAAGACCAGGCCTCCTGTCTGGCTAGCAAATTGTGTTGGGCTCCAGTTCTGTGCTTTACCCACTGCTTGTTGACCTCAAGTCAATGCTCGGCTTGCCACCTCTATGGTTTCTAAAGAGTCTGTGCTTGGCTTTCTGATTCAGCTCCTGTGGCTTAATGCCTGAATCTTGCGTCCTAATCTTGAATTACATGCCAAACGGTATGTAATTACCATCTGTAGGAGGTGTCTTTTTCCTCCTGGCCCCAAACTCCTGGATTAATGACTCAAGAGACTCAAAATATATTTACAAATACCTAGACATATAGCTAGGCTCTTCTCTAACTGGCTCATAACTTAAAATAACCCATTCATACTATTCTACATTCTGCCACGTGGCTGGTTACCTTTCTTCAGGTACCATGTATCTCTCCTCCTCACATCTTCCCCCAGCAAATCTCCCATGTCTGGCTTTATTCCCACAATCCTTTTTGCCTGCTTGATATCCCACCTTCTATTCTACCCCTTCCTATAGACCATAGGTTGTTGTTGTTGTTGTTGTTGTTGTTTTAATTGGTAGGCAATGCATCCATAGACTACACAAGATATTCTCTCTACACTTGTTTTTCAAGACAGGATTTCTTTGTGGAGCACTGGCTGTTCTGGAACTCACTCTGTAGACCAGAATGGCTTTGAACTCAGAAAGCCACCTGTCTCTGCATCTGGAGTGCTGGCATTAAAGGCATATGCCACCACCATCTGGCTACTACTGGTCTTTTAAAAAGAAGTAGTGATAAAATGACTCCTAATGACATCCTGCTATACTCATAGATCAGTGCCTCATTCATCCATTATCAGAGAAACTTCCTCCTGCAGCAGATGGGAACAAATACAGAGACCCACAGCTAGATATTATGTAGAGAGGGAGAGAGAGAAAAAAAAGAGAGGGAAAGAGAGGGTGAGGGAGAGAGAATAAGAGAGAGATTAAAACATGAAGCTCTAAATGGGATGTATCCGTGAAATTCACCCTCTCAGAGCTCAGGGAACCCTGTGGAAGAGGAGAAGGAAAGCGTGTAAGAGCCAGAGGAGATGAAAGACACCAGGAGAATAAGGTCCTCTAAATCAACTGAACAAAGCTCACATGAATTCAGAGACTGAAGGAGCAATCACAGGGCCAACATGGATCTGCACAAGGTCCTCTGTATATGTTATAGCTTTTGATTTAGTATTTTTATGGGACTCCTGGGTGTATGAAACAGTGGGTCTCTGATTCTTGTGTTTTCTCTTGGGCTCTTTTCCTTCTGTTGGTTTACCTCATCCAACTTTAATATAATGGGTTTTGTTTTATTTTATTTTGTTAAAAAAAGAAAAAAGGGAGAGCAGATTTCTCCTCAACACACTCACTTCATGACCTCCTGATTCAGAAGCAGAGATGGGATTACTGGGTCTTAAGGTAACTTGTCTTCGTCAGTGCTCTATTGCTGTGACGAGACACCATGACCACATCAACTTTTATATCAAGAAAACATTGAATTGGGGCTGGCTTACAGTTTCAGAGGTTTAGTCAATTATTAGCATGAGAGGAGGCATGGTGGCACAAAGGCAGACATGGTGCTGGAGAAAAGCTGAGAGTTCTACATCAAGATCTGCAGATGGCAGGAAGAGAGAGACTCCAGCCTGGTAACCTCAAGGCCCACCCCAACGACAGACTTCCTCCAACAAGGCTATATCTCATAATCCATTTCAATAGAGCCACTCTTCAGTGACTAAGCATTCAAATCCATGGGCCTGTGGGAGTCCATTCTTATTTAAACCACCACATATCCTTTACCTGGCTCAAGGAGACTATATACTGTTTCCATAATGAATGCACTAATATACACTCCTATAAAGAGTGCAGAGAGCATCTCTTCTCTGTAAAACCCCACCAGCACATTTATCATCAGTAATTTTGGTAAGAGCTAAGTTAATGAGCTGAATTGATACCTCATAATTTTGATTTGTAAAGCCTCGGGAATTAGAGAAAGTGAACACTTTTCTTTATAAATTTGTAATGCATTTTATTTCCTCTTTAGAAAAAAAAATGTTTGTTTTAGATCTATCCTCAATTTTAATCCTATCATTTTTATTAGTATAAAATTTTTGAGTCCTCTACATAGTCAACATATAATCATCTTTTCCAATATACACATTACAAACAATCTCTAACGTCGGTGAGGTTGTTTATTCATTCTAATTATTTCCTTTGTTGTACATATTATTTTAAATTGTTGTAGACTCATTTTCTTTCTTTTTTTCTCTTCCTGTGCTTTTAGAAATTTGTACAAAATTATCCTTTCCAACTAAAGTGGATTTCCATTACGGGGAGGCATTTCTGTTAGTAAGATTGTAGTGAAAATGTATTCCAAAGTAATAGGTTTTAGATTTTGATGGCTTTTGATTTGGTTTTGTAGATAGTATGTGATGAGATCAAGCTTTGCTCTTCTGCATATGGATATCAAGTCCAAAAACTAATTTACAGAAATGAATCTTTTATGAATGTGTGTCATTAGAGCACATTTGTAAAAGTTGACTCTACGTGCTGAGATTAGCTTTTAGGCTTTCTTCTCTTTTCTATTTGACTGAATTTATTTCCTTAGCCTACCCCATGCCTTTTGGATTATTATAGCACTGTTGTATACTTTAAATTCAAATATAATAATATAACAATACCATTTGCTTTGTTCTCAGGATTGCTTTATAATTATGCTGTTCTAAGTACACTTAGAAAATTTTTATTTTTTATATTTCTATGAAAAATAGCATTGATCTTTTGATGGAGATGGGATTCCAATATCACCTTCAAGAGAATGCTTTCAATTACCTACATTTTTGAGGGTTTTTTTTCATTAACTTATTTACTTAATTGTTTTACAGCCTAATCCCAGACCTCTCCCTCCTCTCTTCCCAGTCTCAACCTCACACCCTTCCCCCCATCCCTCCCTCCCTCTCCTCCTCAGAGAAGAGGGAGGTCCCCCATGGGTACCAACCTACCCTGGCACATCAAGTCCCAGCAGGACTAAGCTCATTCTCTCCTACTGAGGCCAGACAAGGCAGCCCAGCTAGGGGAAAGAGATCCAGAGGTATGCAACAGAGTCAGAGACAGCCCCTACTCCAATTATTAGGGGACCTACATGGTGACCAAGCTGTAATCTGCTACATATGTGTAGGGGGCCTAGGTCCAACTCATGCCTGCTCTTTGTTTGGCAGTTCAATCTCTATGAGCCCCCATGGGCCCAGGTTAGCTCACTCCGTAGGTCTTCTTGTGGTGTCCTTGACTCTTCTAGCTTCCTTAGTCCTTCCTCTCACTGTTTCAGAAGATTTTCTGAGCTCTTCCTATTTTTAGGTCGTTGGTCTCTGCATCTGTTTCCGTGAGCTGCTGGATGAAGCCTCTCAGGAGACAGTTGGCGAGGCTCCTGTCTGCAATCACAGCATTGTATCAGTAATAGTGTCAGGGTTGCCTCTCTCCCATGGGACGGGTCTCACGTTGGGCCAGTCATTGGTTTGCCATCTCCTCAATCTCTGCTTCATCTTTATCACTCGAGTTCTTGCAGGAAGGGCAATTTTTTACTCTATGGTTTTATGTGTAGGCTGGTGTCCCGCTTCCTCCATTGGAAGTCCCACGTGGTAACAGAGATGGTAACTACAGGTTCCATATCCCCAGCTGCTAGGAGTATTAGCTAGGGTTACCCCCACAAACTGCTAGGAGTCTCCCAGAGACAACCCAGAGATAGCTCCACTGATTCCTGTTCTCTCTCCAATTCCTACCCCCTCTCCCCATATCTGATTCCACACCCATGTTAATATCTCCACCCCCACCCAGATCCCGCCCTCCTTCTACTTCAGAAGTCTATTTTAGTTTCACTTCTGAGTGAGATTCAACTATCCCTTGGGCCCTACTTCTTTCCTTGCTCCTTTGGGTCTGTGACTGTAGCATGGTTATCCTGTACTTTATACCTAATAACCACATACGTGTCTTTCAAGGTCTGGGTTAACTCCCTCAGGTTGATATTTTCTAGTCCTATCCATTTGCCAGCAAATTGCATGTGTTTTTCATTGCTGAGTAGTATTCCATTCTGTAAATATACCACATATTCATTATCCATTCTTTGTTTGAGGGACATCTAGGTTATTTCCAGTTTCTGGATATTACAAATAAAACTGCCATGAACATAGCTGAGCAAGTGTCCTTGTTGTATGATGGAGCATCTTTTGGGTGTATGCCCAGGAGTAGTATAGCTGGATTGTGAGGTAGATCTATTTCCAATTTTTGAGAAAGCTCCAGATTGATTTCCAAAATGGATGTACAAGTTTACACTCCCACAAGCAATGGAGGAGTATTTCCCTTGCTCCACATCCTCACCAGCATGAGTTATCACTTGAGTTTTTGATCTTAGGCATTCTGACAGGTGTAAGATGGAATCTCAGAGTCATTTCAATTTGCATTTCTCTCATGGCTAGGGATATTAAACATTTAAGTGCTTCTTAGCCATTAGAGATTTCTCAGATGATAATTCTTGTTTAGCTCTGTACCCCATTTTCTAGTTGGGTATTTGGTTTATTCATGTTTAATTTCTTTACTTCTTTATATATTTTGGGTATTAGCCCTCTGTCAGATGTAGATTCGGTGAAAATCTATTCACACTATGTAGGCTGCTGTTTTGTCCTATTAACAGTGTCTTTTGTCTTGCAGAAGCTTTTCAGTTTCCATTTACTAATTGTTGATCTTAGTACCTGAGCTATTAGTGTTCTGTTCAGGAAGTTCTTTCCAGTACCAATGCATTCAAGGCTATTCCCCACTTTCTCTCTTCTTAAATTTAGTGTATCAAGTTTGATATTGAGGTATTTGATCCACTTGGACCTAAGTTTTATGAAGAGTGATAAATAGAGATCTATTTGCATTCTTCTATAGGAAGACATCCAGTTAGACTAGCACCATTTGTTGAAAATGCTTTCTTTTTTCCATTGAATGGTTTTGCCTTCTTTGTTAAAAATCAAGTGTCCATAGGTATGTGGGTTTATTGTTAGAGGTTGGTCTAATGCTAATTACTGGCACTCAAGATCTTGTTACTTCCTGCCGGATATATCCATCCTTGTTTGTGTAAACCTGTCTAAAACATTATACCTGATGGGTTCATTAAATGGCCTATAACTGGGCAGGGCAGAAATGGGGTAGGCGTGGCTAAGGTTTCTGGGCTTTTGAGGATGAGAGAATCATGAGAATCATGGGACAAAGGGAAAGGAAGAGAGGAAGAAGGAGGATGCCAATATGGGTTAGCCTGGAGAAGAAACCATGTGGGGCTGGGAGGAAGTACTCCAATAATGACATGAAAAGGCCCAGATGAAGAATAAAAGCAAGTATTTATAAGATTATGGATAAAAGAGTTTGGATGAGGATGGTTAAAGAGGATGGCATCAGATGGAGGCTGGGAGATGGATGGCGAGGATACTGAGACAGTAGGTGAAATATCTGCCCAGCCCAAGGTAAATAAGGCAATTATAAATCTAACAGGTGTCTGTGTCTTTATTTGTGATGGCAGGTTAAATAATACCACCATGATAATCAGAGGGCTAATAATAAACATTTAATAGCCCAACAGCCATTTTTAAAAATTACTATAACAGTTTATTTCTAGGTCTTTGATTTGATTCCATTGATCACCCTGTCTATTTTTATACCACTAACATGCTGTTTTTATTACTGTTGCTCTGTAGCACAGCTTAAAATCAGGGATGGTGATACCTCCAGAAGTTCCTTTATTGTACAGGATTGTTTTAGCTATCCTGGGTTTGTTTGTTTGTTTGTTTTCATATGAAGTTGATAATCTTTCGAGGTCTGTAAAAATTTGTGTTGGTAATTTGATGGGTATTGTATAGAATCTGTAGATTGCTTTTGGTAAAATGGCCATTTTTACTATGTTAATCCTACTCATCCATGAGCATGGGATATCTTTTCATCTTCTGATATCTTCTTCCATTTCTTTCTTCACAGACTTGAAGTTCTTGTCATAAGGGTCTTTCACTTGCTTGGTTAAAGTTGCGCCAAGATATTTTATATTATTTGTGGTTATTGGGAAGGGTGTTGTCTCCCTAATTACTTTCTCAGCCCATTTATCATTCATATAAAGGAGGAATACTGAATTCTTTTTCAGTTAATTTTGTATCCAGCCACTTTGCTGAAGATGTTTGTCAGCTGTAGAAATTCTCTTGTAGAATTTGGGGGGTTCCTTATGTATACTATCAAATCATCTGTGAATAGGAATACTTTGACTTCTTCCTTTCCAGTTTATATCCCTTTGATCTCCTTCAGTTGTTTAATTGCTCTAGCTAGAACTTCAGGTACTATATTGACTAGATACAGAGAGTGTGGGCAACCTTATCATGTCCCTGATTCTAGTGTAATTACTTTAAGTTTTTCTCCATTTAATTTGACGTTGGCTATTGGCTTGCTGTATGTTGTCTTTTTTGTGTTTAGTTATATGCCTTGTATCCTTGATCTATCCAAGACTTTTAACATGAAGGGGTGTTGGATTTTGTCAAAAGCACCATCAGCATCTAATGAGATTATCATGTGCCCCCCCCCCTTTCAGTTTGTCTATGTGGTAGATTACATTGATGGATTTTCATATAATGAACCATCCCAGCATGCCTGGCATGAAGGTTACTTGATCATGTTGGATAATGTTTTTTATGTGTTCATGGATTCGATTTGAGAGTATTTTATTGAGTACTTTCGCATCAATGTTCTTTTAAAAATTGGAATTTATGTATGTCCTCTTTAAATACTTCCATAATCTTTATAAGGTTGGATTTAGGGTCATCTTATTGTGCTTTATCTGGTTTAAGATATTCAGGGCTTGCTATAGTGGCATAGCTGGGCTCTAGTTGTGCCATATCACTCCGGCTTTTGCTGATTGTGTTCTGACACTGGCCTTTAGCCATCATGTTGTCCCTGGCATTGGCTGGATGTTCCTGCTGCCAGCAGGCCTCCTCAGGGAGACAGGCAGTGCCTTGGGCCTGACAGTGGGGCTCAGGGAACAGTTCACTGCTCACCTTTGCTGGCTATGGTGACCTGGATGTTCCTTGGGGTCCTGCAGGCCTCCTCAGGAAGGCAAGTGATGGGGCTCAGGGGACAGCACACAGCTGTCTACCTAAATTCTCTTTTTGTCAAGGCTATTTCAGTAAGCTTTCAGCAGGACAAACATAACACAGTTTCTATTATATGTGGAAATATATTTTAAAGTATGTTTGGTGTGTGTGTGTGTGTGTGTGTGTGTGTGTGTGTGTGTGTGTGAGAGAGAGAGAGAGAGAGAACACTTAAGAGGATCAACCTTGATGATGTGGCTTTGCCAGGCCATGGAGGAAGAGGATCCAGGCAGTCCTGATGACACTTAACAAGCTATGGGCAGATGGCAGTAGTGGAGAATTCCCCCTTTCAGTGGGCTAGGAGAAGGGGATGTGGGAAAGAGGGAGGGAGGATGGGACTGGGGAGAGTTAAGGAAGGGGGCTTCAAGAATATATAATGAATAAATTGTGAAGAAAAAATTAAAATAAAAAAAGGATCAACCTCAAAATCTGAAGAAGGGACCTTAATGCAGGGAACTTGGGGTTGAAAAAGAGACTATATACTACATTAAAACAGAAAGAATGAGAGGAAGAAATGAACCAGTGGAAGTATGTTGTGGGCGGTGGGGTGGGAAGGACAATGATTGAGAACAACATTTAATGGCATATATCTGTGAAAAAGTCATAATTAAATTTTTATAGTGTTTTTTTAGAAATAATTTTTCAAAAAGCCTTTGAGATAAATTTTCAGGAAATTAAGGAAAAATCTCATTTTAAATGATTAATAAACAGATAATTCATACCAAGACACTGCATTATTACAAAGTAAAGGAAGACTGTGTTCCAGGAAAGATTGAGTACTCAGTTTAATCAGTTCCTATAAATCTGGAAGAATTGATAAGACAATGTTATACTTAAGTTACAAATAGAGTCCAGTCTCTTTCAAAGTAACTGAATTCTTAAGAATTAGAATTAACACAAAAACAAAAGGATGCTGGCTTCTCTCCAACTTCTTTATCAAAGTCAGGTGTGAAGATGGACCTGATTGTATCTCAGCCTGCAATTTCATCCTATTAATCAATGTGTCTGTTGTTATTTCAAAACTATGCTGTTTTAACATTGTAGGTATATTGTATAGCTTAAAATCAGGGATGGTGACACATTCTTAATTATTGCTCAGGGTTGTTTTGGCTATCTTGAATACTCTGTATTTCTATATGAATTTAATTTTTTTCAATTTCTGTAAATAGTTGTATTTTAGTTTTTATAGTTATTCCAGGGACTTTGTATACTGCTTTTTGGTATTTTGGCCATCATTAAAATATTAGCCCTTCCAATCAATGAGCATGGAAGGTCCTTCCATCTTCCAACGTCTTCCTCAATTTCTTTCCTCAGTGTTTTAGTTTTCACTGTAGAGGTCTTTTGCTTCTGTTCTGGTTAATTTTTGTCAATTTGATACAAACTGGAGTCACCTAGGGAACTTCAGTGGAGGAATTACCTCCCTCAATGGGCTCAGTTGTATGCTACATGGGCATGTGTATGTGGCATTTTCCTGATTGTTGATTGATGTGGGAGTATATAGGTAATGACATTCCTGGTAGTCCTAGGAGGTATATGGAAGGTAGATAGACAGGAGCCTGGGAACAAGCAGGAGTTAGCAGCTTTCTTCCATGGTTCCTGTCTTTATTCAAGCTTGAACTCCTACCCTGACTTCCATCATGATGGGCTGCGATCAGGACATGAGTCAACAAACCCTTCCCTCTACAAGTTGGTTCTGGTTAGGGTTTTATTTTAACAACAGAAACATGAATAAAACAACTTCCTTAGTTAGGTTTATTCCCAGTTTTTTGCTTGCTTTGTCTTTTTTTTCTACTGTCAATAGAGTTGTTTCCCTGACTTCTTTCTCAATATGTCTTTAGTGTGTAGGAAGGCTAATTGCTGTGAGTGTGTGTTCATATGTTAATTTTCATCCTGTCACTCTAGTGAAAGTATTTATCAGCTGTAGGGGTTTTCTGGTGCAATCTTTAGGAAGTTTTAATATGTAGACTCTTCCCGTCTACAAATAAGGATGCTTTGACTGCTCCATTTCCTATTTATACCCTCTCTTGTCTCCTCTTGTCTTACTGATCTAGCTAAGGATTCAAGGGCTACATTGAGCAAGAGTGGAGAGAGAGAGCACCCTCGTCTTGTTCATTTTAGTGGAATTGCTTCTCATGTCTTTCCATTTAGCATCATGTCAGCAGCAGGCTTGTCGTTATGTTGTCCTTCTTATGTTGAAATAAGTCTCCTGTATCCTTAGTCTCCTCTGGACTTTCACCCTGTAGGCATTTTAGATTTTGTCAAAGGCCTTTTCTGCGCTTAATGAGATGACCATGTGGTTTTTGCCCTTGAGTCTCCTTATGCAGTGGATTCTATTTGTTAATTTACATGTTGAGCTATCCCTTCATCTCTGAGATAAAACGGACTTGATCATGTTAGGTGATTTTTACATGTTTGTGAATTGAGCCTGCAAATACTTTATTGAAAATTTTGTACCTTGTTCATCAAGGAAATTGATCTATAATTTTCTGTTATGTCTTTATCTGATTTTAGTAGGAATGTAATAAGAGAATTTGAAGCATTCTTTCCTCTTATAATTTGTTAAATAATTTAAGAAATACCAGTTTGAGTTTTCTTTGAAGGTCTGGTAAAATTCTGTAGGAAATCTGCCTGGGCCTGGGCTTTGGGGGGGGGGGGTAATGTTGTCTGAATATCATTGCTTGTGATTGATCTGCTTAACACTTTTATCATTCTTAGTTTAATTTTGGCAAGATGTATTCATTAAGAATTTATCCATTTCTTTTATGTTTTCAAATTTGGTAGAATATAGATTTTTGCAGTATATCCTTATAATTATCTGGATTTTCAGTTTGTAGAGAGCAGGCAATAGCTTGAGTTGTCTAAGGGGTTTTCATATGGCCTCTTTAGCCAACAGCTCTACTATTTGAAACCCAGTTTTAACAGTGGAGTTTTCACTTGGTGGTGAGAGATGTCTAGCTGGGGCCTGGTTTCCCCTCTTATTTGGTGATTCCATTTGCATTTCTCTCATATATGTACATATGTTAAGAAACTTCAACTACAGTATGTTTCTATTTAGATCTGAACTCTATATTTTATTTGGGTTGTTTGTTTTCTTGATGTCCGCTTTGTTTTTTTAGTTCTTTGTATATTTTAGATCGTAGCCCTCTATTGGATTTTCTATAGCCTGCTGATTTGTCTGAATGAGTGTCCTTTGCCAAACAGAAGCTTTTCAGTTTCATGGGGTCTCATTTACTAATTGTTGTTATTAGTGTCTGTGCTATTGGTATCCTGTTCAGAAGTCTTTTCCTGTGCCAATGTGTTCACGACTATTCCCACTCTCTCATCTGTAAGATTCAAGGTGTCTTGGCTTATGTTGAGGTCCTTGATCCATTTGGAGAGGAGTTTTGTACAAAGTAATAAATATAGGCCTATTTGCATTCATCCATTTTGACCAGCAATATTTGTTGAAGATGCTGGCTATTTTCGAGTCTGTATTTCTGGCTTCTTTGTCAAAAATCAGGTGTCCAAAAGTGTGTGGGCCTTTAATTAGATTCCATTGATCACTTCTAATTTTATGCCAATGCTGTGCTATTTTTATTACTATAGTTCTGTAGTACAATTTGAGATTGAGGATGGTGTTCTTTTATTATGCAGTTCTTTTATTATGCAGAAGTGTTTCAGCCATCTTGTTTTGGTTTTATTTTTTGGTGTATTTTTTTCTTTGTGTGTGTGTTACCATATGAAACTGAAAATTGTCCTTTCAATTTCGGCAAAGAATTGTGTTGGAATTTTAGTGGGGATTGCATTGAATCTGTAGATTGATTTTGGTATGATGACTATTTTTACTACATTTATCCTCCCGATCTGTCAGTATGGAAGATCCTTCCATCTCCTAACATCTTATCAGTGTCTGAAAGCTTAGAGTTGCCCCAAGATTTTTTTTAGGCTATTGTGAAAGATTTTGCTTCTCTGATTTTTTTTCTCAGTCCATTTGTCATTTGTATACAGTAAGGTTACTGAAATTTTTGTTAATTTTGTATCCTGCTACTTTGCCCAAAGAGTCCATCAGCTGGAGAAGTTTCCTGGTAGACTTTTAGGGTCACTTATGTACACAATCATATCGTATATAAATACAGATACTTTGACTTCTTCCTCTCCTACTTCACCCCTTTGATCCCCTTCAGCTCAGACTTCACGTACCATGTTGAATGCATACAGAGACAATCAACAACCTTGTCTTGCTCCTGGTTTCAGTGGAAATGCTTTGAGTTTTTCATTTAGGTTGATGTTGGCTGGGGTTTGCTGCAAATAACCTTTATTATGCTGATGAGTATGTTCATTCTCCTCCCAGGTCCACTCCCCACTTTTGGGGAAGGCCTCCCCCAAAACAAAAAAAGAAGAGAAAAATTTAAAATACCAAGTTCACTTTGTGTTGCCCATATACTCACTGGAGCATGGTCAAACTCACAGTGGCCATCCCCTTAAAGAAAACTGAGTCCCCTTTCCCATCCCACCCTCACTCCCACCAGAAGTCATCAGCTGCGCAGAGCTAAACTTCAGCTCTATCACAGTTTTTAAAAGTTCTCTTCAATGAGAACTTAACTGCTTCCTTTTGGAGGCAGTGGGGCAAGGGGAGGAGAGGTTGCTGCAGGAGCCTTCTATGTCACTCTTAGCTATGAGTCTACAGTCATTGACACCACTGCAAAAGCAGCTTCCTTGCCTTTCTATAAGTCAGCAGCAGCGTGGATCACGGACTTGCACACAGTCTCCAGCAGCAGCATGGCCATGGACACCAACATGGATTCAGGTGGCAGCATGGACTGCAGGCATCCCCATGGCCTTTGGTGGTAACATGGGCCACAGAACTCAATGTGGCCTTCGGTGATAACAAGGGCATGGATAACAGCATGGCCTCCAGACTGCAGACATCCACAACCTCTAGCACAGATCATGGACATCCACACAGACCACAGGCATCAATACAGCCTGAGGTGGCAGCAGAAACTGTGGATGTTAGCATGTTCCTGGGCGTAGCTTGGATCAGAGATACCAACATGCCTCCATTGGCAGCACAGACCATGGATGATTTTCAAGGAGGCCCAAACCAAAAAAAAAAGGATCGTTCTCCATCTTAGACATTCTGAACCTGTTCTGAGCCAGGGCAATTGTATGGCTGGGAACCACATTCTGGAGCTTGTGCTAGCTCCAGGCTGCTGCCAGCTCTGCTCGGCACCAACACACTCCTCCATCTATCTCATGCTTTTCCCACCTGTCACCACCATGGTGTATCTACTTCTGCCTTTCTCTCTGGTCTATGTCCCTGCCTCTGTATTTGTCTCTCTGTCTCTGTCTCTCTCCCCCTACTCTTTCTCACCAGGACTTCCTTGGACCTTCCAGCACCTAAATAAAGACACAGAAACCTATTAACACTTATTAATGCTGAGGCCTTAGCTGGGCATATCCTATCTACTGTCATGGCCCACATCTCACCACATAGCCAGCTCCACCTCTTTGCTTCTATTCATGTCCATCCACCTACATGTCCTGCTGGTGAATCTCCCTTGTCTGAATTCTCCCAGAGACTCTCTGTCTGCACAGAAGTTCCACGCTCTCTTCCTGCCTCAGCTATTGGCCGTCACATTTTTATTAAAGTCAATCAAATACAATTCTAGATTGCCATTAGGCAGGTGAGGAATGATGTATGTTTTTAAAATATGAGGCTGCTCGGTGATGGGCCATAGCTCTCGGCCAGTACAGAATTAACAGTTGAATATACAGAGACACACCTTCACACAGTGAACCTCAACACCTCCTCCTTTTAGTCCAATAAGTAGCTTTTTCTTTAACATCAATAAACAATATACAATAAGAACAATTATGACAACTATCAGATAAGAATATTTACAATGTCCAATCCATTTGTATTGGCAACCTTGAAGAAAGTACTCCATTGTCTATTCTTTCTTGGTGAGTCCAAAGTTTTGTATCTAAATCACTTTCTTACCATAACTTGTATTTACCACCTTTCTTAGACTCTAAAACATTTTTCAGATCCTTTACAACTTAAGCTTTTATGCCTTTATAAACTTAACACTTCTTTTGTGAGGTTTTTTTTTTTTCTGAATCTGATAAGGAAAACTGTAAGACTATAACTAGCTAGTCTTCAATCCCATCAGAGACATGAGAAAGATAAATATTATCTGAGTAACAGGAAGTGCAGAGAAAGCAGCTTCCAAAACTATAGAACTGACAGAGACTGCTGGCTACTTGGACAGTTACCCAAGGTTCCTCTGTATCTGTGGGGCATCCAGTCTTCAGCGGGTGGGTCTAGAGTACCTTACAGACTTTTCTTTGAAGAAGGAATTACCAAGGACTGGCCTACCTTGTCTTAGTAAAGTTGGGCAGTTGACTTGCCAGTGTCCTGCTTGTCCATAGTGTGGACATGATGTCAGCGATCAAGGTGAGGACAGTTTTATTTTGTTTTGTTTTTCCATGTTTGAAGCAAGTTCCATGTGGATGTTCTTCAGTGCCCATCATCTTCTTTGAAGTAGATTGAGGTGCTGCCAGGAGCTGATGCGTTTCTCTATCAGAAAAGTTTTGTTATTAAAACATCTTAAATGCCACATTCCGCATCTCTGAAGTGTTTGAGGATCACCGGCCTATCTAAAGTATGTCTAGATAGACAGACTTGTTTCTAACTACTTTCTGCTTACCTTTGAAAACATATACAGAAGGCTGATTCCCATAATTAAATAAACTATTACCTAACAAGATTACAAGTTTGATTATTATAGGCAACTAATTACTAACTTGTATTTCTTAATTATCCCAAAGTTTGCAATAGTAGCTTTCTTAATTTTATTTTTTTATAATTTATTCAGTTTACATCTTGATTGTAGCCCCCTCCCTCGTTTCCTCCCAGTCCTACTCTCCCTCCCACTTCCCCCTATTCACCTCTCCTATTTCTCAAAAAGGGGGTGCCCTTCTCCCCTACCATCTGACCCCAACCTATCAAGTCTCATTAAAGCTGCCTGCAACCTCTTCTTCTGTGGTCTGTCAATGCCCCCAACACACACCGGAGGGAAATGATCAAAGAGCAGGCAACAGAATCCTTGTCAGAGACAGCCTCTGCTCCTCTTACTAGGGCACCCACATGGAGACTGAGCTGCCATGGGCTACCTCTGAGCAGGGGGTCTAGGTCCTCCCCATGCAAGGTCCTTGGTTGGTGCATCAGTCTCTGCAGGACCCCAGGTCCAGATTTGTTGTATCTGTTGGTCTTTTTATGGAGCTCCTGTTCCCTTTGGGTCCTTCTATTCCCCCACTCTTTCCTCTACCTCCCCGTGCTCTGCCCAAAGGTTGGCTGTGAGTCTTAGCATCTGCTTCCACCCCCTGCTGGGTGGAGTCTTTCACCTGTTCCCTCTCTTCAACAGCTTCTGGTGTCTATTGTATTTGCCCTTCTGAATGAGAATTAAGCATTCTCCCTAGGGTCTTCCTTGTTTAACTTCTTTGGGTTTGTGGATTTTAGTATGGTTATCCTGTATTATATGTCTAATATCCACTTATAAGTGAGTGTATTCCATGAATGC
This sequence comes from Psammomys obesus, assembly GCF_907164565.1. Taxonomy (NCBI): domain Eukaryota; kingdom Metazoa; phylum Chordata; class Mammalia; order Rodentia; family Muridae; genus Psammomys; species Psammomys obesus. Next base: position 3,611,779 of record NW_026596134.1, read on the forward strand.
CTTTCTGATTCTAGGTTACCTCACTCAGGGTGATATTTTCTAGTCCTATACATTTGCCTGCAAATTTCCTGATTTCCTTGTTTTTAATAGCTGAGTAGTATTTCATTGTGTAAACGTACCACAATTTCTGTATCCATTCTTTTGTTGAGAGACATCTAAGTTGTTTCCAGATTTTGACTATTAGGAATAAAGTTGCTATGATCATAGTTGAGCCAATATCTTTGTTGTATGGTAGAGCATCTTTTGGGTCTATGCACAGGAGTGGTATAGCTGGGTCTTGAGGTAGCACCATTCCTAATTGTCTGAGAAAGCGCCAGATTGATTTCCAAAGTGGTTGTACACCTTTACACTCCCACCAGCAATGGAGGGGTATTCCTCTTTCTCTGCATCCTTGGCAGAATGTGTTGCCACTTGAGTTTTTGATCTTAGCCATTCTGATGGATATCAGATGGAATCTCAGAGTCATTTTGATTTGCATTTCCCTGATGACTAGGGATGTTGAGCATTTCTTTGTTTCTCCACCATTTGCTATTCCTCTGCTGAGAAATCTCTGTTTAGCTCTGTGCCCCATTTTTTACTTGGATTATTGGGTTTGTTGGAGTTTCACAAGTTCTTTATATATTTTGGATATTTGCCCTCTGTCGGATATAGGTTTGGTGAAAATCTTTTTCAGTCTGTAGGCTATCGTTTTGTTCTGATGACAGTGTCCTTTACCTTACAGAAGCATTTATGTTTCATGAGGCCCCATTTATTAATTATTGATCTTAGAACCTGAGCTGTTGATGTTCTGTTCAGGAAGTTATCTCTGGTGCCAATGAGATCAAGGCTCTTCCCCATTTTTTTTTTTTCTAACAGATTTAGTGTGTCTGGTTTCAGGTTGAGGTTTCTGATACACTTGGATTTCAGTTTAGTAAGGATCACAAATATGAATCTATTTGCATTTTTCTACATGTAGACATCCAGTTAGACCAGCACCATTTGTTGAAGGTGCTGTCTTTTTTTCCATTATATGGTTTTGGCTCCTCTGTCAAAAATTAAGTGTCTGTAGGTGTGTGGGTTTATTTCTGGGTCTTCAATTTGATTCCATTGCTCCACCAGTATATTTCTATGCCAGTACCATGCAGTTTGTTTGGTTTTGTTTTGGTTTTTTTTTTTTTTAATTACTGTTGCTCTATAGTACAGCTTGAGATCAGGGATGAAGATACCTTTTGAAGATCTTTTATTGTAGAGGATTGTTTGTTAAATAGTTATATTCTGGGTTTCTTGTTATTCCATATGAAGTTGAGAATTTTTCTTTCAAGATCTGTAAAGAATTGTTTTGGTATTTTGAACTTATAGATTGCTTTAGATAAGATGGCCATGAGCTTGGGAGATCTTTCCACCTTCTGACATCTTATTCAATTTCTTTCTTTAGAGACTTTAAGGTTTTTTTTTGTTTTTTGTTTTTTTGTTTTTGGTTTTGTTTTCACACAGGTCTTTCACTTGGCTTGGTTAGGGTAACACCAAGATAATTTATGTGTTTTGTGTGGCTATTGTGAAGGGTATTGTTTCCCTGATTTCTTTCTCAGCCCATTTGTCTTTTGTATACAGAAGAGCTACTGTTTTTTGTTTGTTTGAGTTAATTTTGTATCCAGCCACTTTGCTGAAAGTGTTTACCAGCTGAAGGAGTTCCCTGATAGCAATAGTAGCTTTCAAGGACTAGAACTTTCTATTATATTTTAAAATGAATTACATATGGACAATACCTTAAACAAGAGTTGACTCATATATACAGTATGTTGTAGCAAAATATAACCTTAAATTTCTATCACTGTACAATAATTTATGCTTTTTGTCCTTACATCCCTATATTCTCATACCCCTTCTCTTTATTTTTCTTTTCATCCCCTTTTTCTCTTTCCCTCTAACACTAGACAGGAGAGAAAGAAGGATAGAGGGGAGAAAGAGATCCCTGAATCTAATCTCCTTTACTTTGTTTCCTCCCTGACCAAGGGCCTTAACAACTTGTGACCAAGCCCCTAAATGATGGCAAATATCCATCAAGCCACCCAACAACCAAAACCCACTCATCCTACTTCTTGGAAACTAGGATGTCATGTTCTTTAAATTGCTTTCTGCTGTTTTGGGGGCAAAGGCATCTTTTGGGGATCCTAAAGCTGGGATATTGGCCAAGTCCTCAGGGTGCTCACTGTATCATTTGCTGTCCAGGTTCTGTGAGATATGAAAGTCCAAGGCTTAAATGAATTCCTGAATGAAGCAGGCCATGAGGCTGCACCATTTGAGCTATCCACTTTGAAGTTGTTCTGGATGCAATTTTTGAGGAAACAGCAGCCTGAGGCAGTCTTTGAGGCGGGGTCATCTGGGATACTTGTCTTCATTGGTTTCTGGTCCTTTTGCTATGAATACACACAAGCATTTAAAGGTAATATTGTAGGGACATTTCTGCATTAACACCTGTAGCGAATACGCAGTGTGCACAACTCACTAAAGAGGATTCTCTGCTCTGTTTGAGCAGGTGAAAGGCATCTGTCAGTCAGTTTGGACTGCATAAGCAAACCGTAACAGGGAGTTATAAATCTCGATCTATGCCATATGAAAGGATGACATATAACAATAAGTCATGAGGACCAGGTAGCCAACAAGATTTATTGCTTCCTGCAGAGATATGCATGTCTCGCCTAGTTTCCTGACCTGTTCCCATGTAAGGGAATCAGCAATCATGTCACCTGTTTTGTTCTTCTTTTGGGTCTCTTCCTTCATGTCTGCAGCCAAGATTTTCAGGAGGTCTCTTCTGGATTATCATTATAGAAACATTTATCCTAGTAATTGTTTGTCTACAGTCCTTTAGGTAATGACCTCATCTTTTACAGCCACAGCATCGGACATGTTTGAGCTCTCGTGTCTTTTGTCATCATCTGTCCAATCACAACTGAATTGTAAGCATTAGATCCAATGTCCACAGTAGTTTGAATCCATTTATAAATAGGTACGGATCTATCCCTTAAAGGTCTAATAGCCTTTTTGCATTCAGCATTAACATTCTCAAAAGATAAAGATTCCATCAAAATTTGTTTAGCATCTGGATCTGAAATTGCTCTATTTAGAGCAAAGTTAATCTTTGTAAAAAAAATCAGTAAAACTTTGTCTGAACCCTGGGTTATCTTTGTAAACTATTCAGATCATCTTTTTTTTTTCTGTTGTTCAACCTTGTCCCAAGCAGTTAAAGCTACTATATGACATTGATCCATGATAGCATCACTAACCATAATCTGTAGTCTTAATTCAGAATACTGATCTTTACCTGATCCTTGACAATTTCAACGCCTCTAGTCCAGTTTTGCTGCTACTACATAACTGAAGCCTCATCTCTCCACCATATTAGCCATTGCAGTTGAAGCCAGGCCTAAAATGGCTAAGGATATCTGGAATCTTTTGGAATAACTCAATGTTGCATAGCCCATACGTTGCATAACGTATCTGGTTTTCATAAGTTGAATGCATGCTGTAAGACCTTCCTGCTTCTTTAAACCTTTTTAAGGCTAATTCATGCTCTTGTGGATTTCTCTTCTGGAAGTAGTTCTCTTACTCTAACTGGAAAAAAGACTGTGGGTTTTCTAGAAGGCCTGGACCAACATTTTGCAGTCTTGCCGTAATGTGGCACTCTAGGTTCCAGACAGGATTCCTCTTTAGTCTGACTCAGTGTGCCCTAATCTCTGTTCTGTTGGCAAGCTAGCATGCCATTTTTCTCCTCATCTAGGTTTGCTTTATTCTGATCTTTCCTAAAGAGGATATATAAAACTGCAATCATTACTGAACATATAATAATGTCTTTGCTGATAATCAAAACAGAATTATACAGGGTCCAAGTGACCTCTGCCATTCTATTTTCCAGTTTTTTTAACACAGAAAATATTTTCTCTTTAATCTCTCTTTCTCTTTCCTTCAAAGACTTCACTTTATTATTTTCAAACTAAATATGTCTATTTGTTTCTCTTTTACTGTTTTCAAACTTACTCATTCAAAAGCCTGGAACTTCAGCTTCTTGACTCTGGGAAGTTGTTCCTTCTGCAAGGCTGCGGGCTCCTCAGGCTACCACAGGACATGGTGGATGGTTCCACCCCTTTGGGTTGGTCCAGCAGGCTGCCCTGACTGGTTCCACCTTCCCCTCAGCTCTGGGCTGCAGCCCTTGTCTACTGGCCTGCTTGCCAAGTCTCTCTGCTCGCAATGCCCGCAGCCACAAGCCCTGCTTTGCCTGTGGCCACCGGCCAGTATCTGCCCCGACCCACGCCAGCTCTGGGAAGGCAGCGGGTGCCGCGCTATGGTGCTGATAGAGCTCAGGGACACAGGAAAACCACGGAGGCTTTGCACTGAGGCTCTGACACCCACCCACTTGTATAAGGGCCACACCTCCTGCCCCGGTAGTGCTCCACCACCCCTGAGTGTAGGCTTGGACTTCTTAACAAACCTACTTTATTTAGGGTCCTTAAACGCTTCTACCGTCCTTCCAATCTCCCATCACTGGGTAGGAAAGAAAGGTTAGTGGGAACAGGGGCCAGAGTTCCCTTTGGTACTTCCTGCTGGGTAGGGTCCTAGGATTCTTTTGGGGGCAACACCAATACCAGTCAGCCAGGTAACCAGCAAGTCAGTAAACAGCAAATGCAGCAGGAGCAGGACGAACCAGCAGCAAGCCGTCCTCCTCCAAGCAGCCACGCCTTCTTCCTCTGGGCTGTCATATTTACACCCCTGAAAGTCATCAGAATTCAACTAATTACAGCTGGCAACCACCGTGTTCCACACAAGATACTTAACAGGTGTGAACAAACTAAAACTCCCCCAACTTGGAATTATAACAAAAACATGTTTACATATCATAAACCAAAACGTCCACAACACCTGAGCAATATGTGGTTGCTAGGAAACCATTTTCCCCACCTTCCCAGGGGACTTTTTGCTTAATTCCTGAGTTTAATGCCTAAACTTGAATTACTTGCCGTATGTTGGGCACCAAATATAGCGGGACTTCCTTGGACCCAACAGCGGTTAAAGACACAGAGACTTCTTAGTGTTTATTAAATTTTAGGCCTTAGCTGGGCAGATTCCCGGCTAGCTCATCTAAATTAGCCCGACTCTTCCAGCCCACGGCCCACCCCATGGCCAGCTCTACTTCTTTGCCCCTGTTCACATCCACACACCTCCATGTCCTGCTGGCGAATCTCCCTCGTCTGAATTCTTCTCCCAGAGAATTCTTCTCTTCGATGAAGTGCCATCCTTCCTTCCTGCCTCAGCTATTGGCCATCAGATTTTGATTAAGGCCAATCAAATAGAATCCTAGATTGCCTTAGGCAGGTGAGGGTAGATTTATGCTTACAAAATACTAGGCCAGTAATGGGGCCATAGCTCTCTGCTGGTACAGAATTAACAGTGGAATATACAGAGACACACCTTCACACAGTATACCCCAAAACACATACACACACACACACACACACACACATTTGCCCAAACAGCTTTACATGCAAATACTCATTACAAGTCATTGGTCTGGTCCAGGGTTTTTGGTTTCTGGTGTTCTATAAGCCCTGGACCATCGCTGAAACTCATCTCGGATGTCCTGCTGTTGACCAGAGTCAGGGTGATCTCGTAGGTAGGCAGGGCATCCACGGCGGGGTCCTCGCTAGCTCCAAACTGCCACACTCCTGCCAATTCAATGTTGGCCATTCCCCATCTCAGGGCTCACCAGGCATAACCATCATGCCTGCAGCCTGTGCGCAGGCGGCCCTGCCCTCTCCAGCATAGTAAGCAGCAGCCTTCATGCTACAGGCTGGCCCCTGGGATGAGGACCAGCTCTGTTCATTAATGTCATGATCATAATGTCAGCTGTGGCCATGCTCACATGTTTCTTCATTACTCCCCGTTGCTGCATCTGTAGTTTCATCACTCTCCCTTGCAAATGAGGCTCTGCTCTAACATCTTTCCTTTCAATTTCATGAGCTGCTTAAAAAGCATCTTCCTACAGGATGTGCCCTTCTCTAGTTGTTCTGGGGATACTGTGGGTTCTGCTGACTCCTCCGTCGCCACCTCCTCATCTCCCTGTGTAGCCTCCAGTGGTTTCTCAGGCTCCTCAGGGATGCTCTGTGGTCCTGTTGTGGCATATTGGCATGTCATCTTGGCTCTTACTGCCTGTGTTTTTGCACAGATGTCTAGGCATCTGGGTTTGGGATAGTTGAGGTGATTCTGGGTGATTCTTGTCTTTGTTGGGCAGGTGTTCCATTGCCTGGTTTCTGTTGCAAAGTGTGGTGGCTGTGAGTTGCCTGGTGGGAAATGTTCATGCAAGTTGGTGGATGGCAGAGAGGGGTAGAAGTAGGCCAGGAGAAAAGTCTGAAAGGGCCTTCAGGAAAGTTCTAAGGATCCCATTTATACATAAGGGTGTGGTGGGAAGAGGGACTCCTCCAAGTAGGTTACAGTAATGCCAAGGATTATCAGAGAGTCTGGGGTGAAAAGGCCAAGGAAACTGACTTGAACCAAGCACTAGATTCCCCAGTGAATGGAGTTAAAGAAGGAGGGGAACCTGTGAGCAGCAAGTTCTTATTGGGCTAAGAGTGAGAATGCAGAGATTGCAATGAAGGGCAGGAAGAACAGCATCATTCACCTACCTGACTCGCAGCCGACAGGACCACTCTGTGTTAATTTTTGTTCGGATGACTGGTCTATTGGAGAAAGTAGGGTATTAATGACACCTATTATTGTGTTAGAGTTAATCTGTTCTTTTACACATAGCAGTGTTTGCTTTATGAGGTTTGGGTGCACTTGAGCTTGGTGCACGTAGCTCAGGATTAGAATGCTCTCTTGATGGGTTTCTCCCTTAATCAGTAGAAAGTGACTGCCTTTATTTCCTCTGGTTAGTTTTGATTTGAGGTCTATTTTGTCAGGTATTACGATAGAGACTCCTGCTTGTTTTCTCGTTCCGTTTGCCTGGGATAGCTTTGCCTCTCTTTTCCCTTTGAAGTACTGACTCTTTGGTAGCACTGCGTTCCCTGGAGGCAGCAGAATAGTGGATCCTGTTTTTCAGTGCAGCCTTCTTATCTCTGTCTATCATCTAGATAAGAGTTACCAACTCTCCATTACATTTATGTTATTATGGGCCTAAATGAGTCCTCCCAAAAACCTGTGAGACTAGCCACCATTATCCTCATTTTACCAGTGAGAAAGCTGACCTACAGAGCAAAGTAAATGGCCCATGTCCTGGGTATTTCTACATGCCAGACACGAGGCTGCATCTTTCTGCCTAGGTGCCAGTGCAGGACAAGGAGGAAGGGGCTAGAAGCAGAGGCCCAGGATGGCTCATAAAAACCAATTCAAGGACATCTTTTGACACAAATCACGGAAGTTCAGAGCCCGCTCTTGACTCCTGAGCCCCAGGTTCATGGTCCCTGGGTGCCTTTCCCCCAGGCTTGTCTTCTCTCTCATGGTGACTTCGGCTCTGCAGCATCGAGATGTAGGAACCGCCATTCTCTGGGGCCCATGCCGCACAGCCTCATGGACAGCACCTGGAAGACTGTATTTCCCTAATTCCTGCTTCCACAGTAACTATCCAAGGATGCCTGGCACCTATGCTGTTGCTCCATAGGTGAGGCATGAGCCGTCTGAGCAGAGGTGGGAGGCACCCCACAGAGCAGTAGAGCAGGTCTTCTGGGCTCACTGTCCATGAACCCTAGCTGTATGGTGGCTCAAGCCATCCTGTTTTCTGTACCTTTGTTCAACACTCACTCCCTTGTTCAATAAAAGACACCGGCATCACTCCAAACCCAGAGACAGGCAGAGCAGCTTCAGATCTGCAAGAACAAATATGGGAATCCTCACCCCCAATGAAACAAGCTCCGGTTGAGGGGAACACGGAGTGTGAAAGATGCCACAGGTGGATCAATCAACCCGTGATTGTGGAGAGTTGGAATGTCACAGATCCAGAGTCCAATCATCTTGGGATAGCCTTAGTCCCTGTGGTGGCTTAGACTCTGTGTATGGCCCCCAGAGACTTCTGTACTTGAATGCTTGGCCACAGGGAGTGACACTATTAGGACATGAGTCCTTGTTAGAGGAAGTTTGTCCCTGTGGAGGTCAGGGTTTGAGATCTTAAATGCCCAAGCTGTGCCCAGTGTAAAACTAGTCCAATCTCCTCCTTGCTGCCTGTGGATCAAGGCGTAGAACTCTCGGCTCCTCCAGCACCATGTCTGCCTGCGCGCTGCCATGCTTCCTGCCATGAATATAGTGGACTAAACCTCTGAAACTGTGAGCCAGCCCCAATTAAAAAAAAAAAAAGTTTTCCTTTATAAGAGTTGCTGTGGTCATGGTGTCGCTCCACCGCAATAAAACGCTAAGACAGTCCCCTGTCTTGCCCTTCCCTAAGTCTGCCCTGACATCTTTTAACCATCCGACCAAACCTTCAGGACGTATTAACAGACTGGCAGCTTCCGCCAGTCCCAGAGCTAATACTGTCTTCAGCTACAGAGAGCCCCTGCTTTCTGTACCAGCCCATCTACCTGGTATTCCCATCAGTGTATTTTTAAAATGCCTTGATTTTTATAACTTTCTTTGTTCTGTTACTATAAAAACTTCAAGAAATAGTTACCAGTTTAGAACACAGTATTTGGGGCAACCTGAATCTATTCCAAAGCCGGCGTCACTCATGTTTGCCTCTAGAATAAAGGGATAAGAGTGATATTTTGTGTTGACGCCGTATTTGCTAGGTAATAGTGCGCAGTGAGAGTGAGGCCCAAGACAAGGCACTCAGGGAGCCTGGGGCTGGGCCTCTCTCAGTGGGAGAGAAGCAGAAGCGGTTCAGGGACAAGGCCACCTGGAGAGAGGGTGACTGAGGACGAGGGGTGCCAGGCAGGAAGCAAGCAGCCTCCGATGCAGATGCGGTCAACGCCCAGTGTCCACTGGTGGCCTAGACATGGCCTGCTGCATGTTCACCCTCAGCTCTGCAGGTGGCACACCATGCTGTGTGCTAGGCTCTGCCCCAGCCTGGAACCTGTCGGTGTGATGCCATCCTAACTTCAGAGTCTATGCCTATTCACACACACACACTCATGCAGAGAGAGACAGACAGACAGAGAGACATGGAGACATACACACAGATACACATGTGGAGGCATACACACATAAACACAGAGAAAGTGGGACGTATAGACACACATACACACAGAGATACACAGATGAAGACACACAGACATACATGGAGACATGCACACATACACACAGAGATACACATATGGAGACATACAGACATGTACACACAGAGAGACATATACCCTCACAGAGGCACACACACACACACACACACACACACACACACACACACAGCTGTTGTCTCTTCTTAGCCTGGAGAATCTTGTTAGAGGGGCATGTGGGACCTGCTGGGGACAGGGCATCCTTAGGACTGGTAGGAAGAACCTCCTATCCAGGGAAACCCTCACCCTGCAGGAAGTCTGTGGCCACACCCATCCTCCATCCCAGGAAGAGGAGCCATGCTCTGTCCTGCCTGGCAAGCCTCTCCCTGGTCCAGGGCTGTGGCTGGTCCAGGACCCTCTGAACCCATAGCCTCTGGAGATGCCACTATGTCACAGGAAGACCCAGTGGCAGTGAGGCTAGTGCTAATGGAGAGAATGTAGGAAAGGCAGACCTCAGGGGCCTCCCTGCATTTGACCCCATCCTGTAGGCGAGGAAGTCGGCTTCATGGTCTCATGCTGAGGAACCCTGATGGTTGTTCTCTGTGTCTGTCTGTTTCCCCCAACTCGATGCATCAGACTTTAAAGCTCCCCAGCCTCAGATGCTGGCTGGAGCCTGGGGGAAGGCTGCCTCACCCTAGGGCCACGGTGAGGATGAATGAGGTAAACTTTGCTTTCCAGTCAGCATTTATTGAGCACCTCCTGGGTGCTCAGTGCTGTCTCGGAACTTTATTGAACAAAACAAGAGGAAAAAACCTTGTCCTTGGGGTTTCTCTGGTTACATTCTGATCAGGAGAGATAGAAAATAAACAATCTATTAAAAAACAGTATGGTGCCAGGTGGCAGTAAATGCTCCGAGGGAAAACACATCTGTTAAGGGGAGAGTCAGGAGGGAGGAAGCGGGCAGTGTAGAGCCTCTTGCTCGATGTCAGCAAGAGCAGGAGTATGAGCAGAAGGAAAGAGTGAGCCATGTGGCTCGGTTAAGCAGAGGAGGCAGCCCAGTGCCAAGGTTCTGAGGCAAAGAGAGCAGCGAAAAGGCAATGAAGAGCATAGGAAGGTCCAAGGCCTGAGAATCAGAGGGCCCCTTGGCCCCATGAGGAAATGACAGGAGACAGCTTTGTCACTGGTCTTCTGTCTGGTGTGCTTTGAAGGGCCTGAAAGCTACAGTCAAGGAGCCCAAAGGAGGAGACCACTGAGGTGAATCATGAGGCAGGTGAGCGTGGAGGTGGACAGGCAGGTAGACCCTGTGGATAATCTGGAATGATGGTGTCCAGTAGGGAGCCCAGGTGGCAATTTAAGTTTAGGTCAGTGGCAATGAAATGGATCTGAGCAGGTGGGTCCTGGGCCGTGCTGGCTACCTTTCCAGCCGTGTGGGCACGGTCATTGTGCAGAATGTTCTGGCAGTCAATGCCCCGGACTCCATGGAGAGTACCTGTGGCCCTCATGTGGATGGAAGAGGTCAAAGACCTTCAGAGATGGAGTCTCTCCAGCCCTGCTGGGGCTTGGAGAGCTAGGCTGGGCTAATCAACATTGTTTTCATGCGTTGGGAGGGGTATTTGAATGCTGTTCCTTAGGAACCATCCACCTTGCTTTTCGAGACAGTCTTTCAGTTTGTCTGCTCTGGCTGGCCAGCAAGTCCCAGAGATCTACCTCTGTCTGCCTCCCAACACTGGGCTCAAAGGCACTAACCACTGTGCCTGGATTTTATGTTACAGAAGATGAAACTTCCCACGCTTTTCTGGCAAGCACTTTCCCAACTAAGCTATTTCCCCAACATACATTATTTTCATTCATTCATTCATTCATTCATTCATTCATTCATTCATCCATCCATCCATCCATCCATTAATTCCTACACATTGCTCAGAAAGACTAGGCAAATGTGTGTGATTGGGAGACAGCAAAGCCAAGAGAGGTTCCTGAAAGAGCACTCTTTCCCTGTCTCCCCAAGTGGAGAAGGGTCCTTCATGTTCCTTAAGCACACGTGTGGGGGATGCGACCATCCCCTGTCAGGCCCACAGAGTGATCTCAAGACAGCAGGCTGCCCTGAAACCTCCAACTCCTGTGCCTAGGGAAGAGGCTGAGGAGCTGGTGTGGGACTCCTTCTGGTCCAGCCTTGGGTGGTTACTCCTCTCCAGCCTCAGTTTCCTCACTGTGGGAAACTGAGCCTCGTCTTCTGACTAGGGGCTGGCTGAGGACAAAGCTGCAGCTCTGAGCAGTTAGCAGGAGGAACCTGACATGTAGAGTCGAGGTGGGAGGGCCATGCCAGGGGTGAACTGGGGATGCTGTGGGCCTGCTGAATCATCTACCCTGCCGGTGCCCAGAGGCCAATTGCAGCCTTTCACCATCGTGATCTGCAAAGTATACCCCAGGTCACTCACACACCAGGGGAACAACAAAACCCCTCTGGAAGTCATGGCTCGGGGCTCCTGACTCCCCCCGGGGAACCTGCACCAGCTCCCCAGAGGCGCGAGACAAAGCGTGGTAAGGGAGGGTTCCCGTGACGCACACCTCTGTGCCTCCTGTGGTGCTTGCTTGCGAGATGGGGCAGGACCAGGAACCAGAGATGCTGCCTCACAAAGAGGAGAGCTGTTACAGCATCCAGAGAGCAGAGCTCGCCCTGTCCCCCGGGCCGCTCGTGCACTGACTGATGAAGACCCAAGAGGGCTCCCTGGGTGTTCGTCGCCCATGGTTACCTCACCCATTTGGTTCTGACACTGTGATCTGAGTCTCTCTGTTCTGGATGCCAGGAAGTCTTTGACAGGTTCGGAGAGCCCCGCCCCACCCCCGCCCGCAGTGGCTGAGACCTCAGTACTGGACACAGCTGGTCTTGCCTGTGTGGATCTAACACGGACCCTTTCCCTCAGGGATCCCAGCTGTTTGACCAACTAATGAAAAGAGGCCATAGATGGACACAGGATCCCAGTGCTGTCCCCAGGCAAAGCCAGCCCACGCAGCCAGGACTCTGTCCATCCCCTTCTCCTTCTGTTCTCCTCTGAACTCCCAGAATCTCTCTGTCTGATGAGGAAATCCCTCTGCGGTTCACCCCACTGTGAAATGAGAGAGAAAAGGGCGGGGAGGGGAAGAGCACGCCCCGTACTAGCAAGCCCCAAGCTCCAGGCTGCTCCAGATGCATGCTAGCCATGAGCCCGCACCAGCCAGTCAGCCTCCCTAGAAGACCTGGAATACCTCATCCGCATACGGGGACAGTGATGGCTGAAAGCATTAAATTACATGAGGTGTTGCGGCGCTTTTTCAGAAGAGTCTATTTCTGTTCACCCCAGAGAGAGAAAGGGCAATGAAATACCAAAGAAACAATTTCATCCAAGCCCAGCTTGGTGAACCAGTGAGTTTATTGGGGTTACTTACACGAAAGTAAGTGACTTGAGCAGCTGCATCGCCAAACACCCCTCCCCGGTTTGGGCTGTGATTGGCGGAAGCTGCGATCCTGGCATCTCGTGCATAGTTTGCAGGCAGCTCCGCCACTAAAGGGTCTTCCCTTCCGAGGCTTTGGTTTACGAGGTAACGCAAGAGTGGCCCCTAAGTCCCTAGAGTCTCTTATGAGCTTCATCAGCCTCCCAAATCACACCCCTCCCCCCTCCATCCCAGAAAGAATTCAGAAATTAGCCGGGTGCAGTAATCCCAGCAGGCAGGGAGGCAGAGGCATGTGGATCTCTATGAGTTCAAGGCCAGTCGGGTCTACAGAGTGAGTCTAGGACAGCCAAGACTACACAGAGAAACCCTGTCTTGAAAAACCAAAAAAGAAAAAAGAACCTAGAAATTAGCCACACACCATAAAGCTGGGACAGGCCTTGGTCCTAAACAAACACTCGGAAAATTCTCCAAAGCAATTATATAACACATTACATTGTTCAAGGCCCATCCCTAGGTTGTGAGTGCACACTTAGAGTTTGTCTTAAATTGTCAAAACTGGGGCTGGAGAGATGGCTCTGCAATTAAGAGCGCTGGCTGTTCTTGTACAGAGCCTAGGTTTGGTTCCACGTGGCACTCACAACCATCTGTAACTCCAGTTCCAGAGAATCTAATGCCTTCTTCAGACCCCTGTGGACACTGTACAGTTACACATACATGCACATGTGCAGGCAAAACACTAATACACATAAAATTAAGCAAATCTTTACACTGACAAAACTTTAGACCAATGAGGTTGAAGGTTTGCCCTTGCTTTGGTCACATGAGCACCCTGAAGGGGATACCATGAATCCTCTCCCCACAGCTGATGAAAGGGAGGCTGCCTCTTTCAGGGTGCAGCATGGCAAACACACAACAGGAGGTGACTGTCCCTGAAGTGTCCCTCTCCATGGTGCCCTTGACCTTCCATAAAGGGATGAAGCAGTAGGGGAGGATCAGTAGACCATGGGAGGCTTTGGGAACACCTGCACGGTTGCACATGGCAGGGGTGAGCTTCCGCCCGCTGCTGGATGGTTTGTGTTTTGGTTCGGTGACGTTCCTCCAACACACGTGCCTACCTGGAGAGCTATTATTGGGAACTGGAGTCTTCGCAGATGTAATTAGTGAGGCCATTCTGGACTAGGGTAGACTTTAACTCCAGCAAAAAGAGGAGAGGATAGAGCGGGAAGACAGCCACATACCAGCGGAGAAAGAGAGGAGCACCTATCCATGAGTCAAGGGTGCCAAGGAAGGACCAGAAGCAACCAGATGCTAAACAGAGGCGCAGAAGGCCTGTGTGGAGCTGCCCACGGGTGAGCAGCCAGCACTCACTTCGGACTTCTGGCTACCATGATAGCAAGAGAGCAACCACTGTTGTGTTAAGCAAGAGAATGAGCTCTTGTTGTAGGAAAGCTGTTGTTGGCAATTCCTTTACTTTCATTCTTCTGAGTTTCTTTCTAAATCATTATGGGAAACACTTGCAAATAAAATAAACACCACACACCAAAATTAACCAGACCCAAAGTCTATGTCTTAGTGACTTCTATAGTTAGAATGGCCATTCTGAAACTGGGCAGCTTCACAGTAGGTTTTACTTTAAAAAAAAAAAAAACATTTTTACATATATCTACATTCAAATATATCTTTATGCGCTTGCTCACACCAAAAATAAAAAAAAAAAATCCATGACAGAGATAGAATTAGGAAAACAATTAGCTTTGTGTCTTTGTTCATAGCTCGTGTCCATCACCTGCACTCAATCCTCCCCCATCCCTAATAGTCTGCTTTTCTTCTCTTTTCTACGTGTTAATACCGAACACACACGTACATGTGTTTACATATATGCATATATTACTGGCTAGATTCCACAAATGTGAGAGAACATGGGGTTCTTTTTCTTTCTGAGATTTTTGTGACTTCACTTATGATTATACATAATATGCTCATCCATTTTCTTGCAAATTTTATAATTTGATTTTTTCTTTTGAGCTGAATAATATTTCTCTTTAAATATGCACCAAATTGTTATTATCCACTCATCTATTGATGGACAAGTGGGTTGATTACAATTCTTTGCTACAGTAAATAAAGCAGCAATGAAAATTTTCTTAAAACAGCTGCAAGAAACAAAAACAGCGGGGGTGGTTCGTTGAGCTACAGGAGGAGAGCATCGAGCTGAGACCTGAGGAGGCTTGAGGTCCTGTTGTAGCTCCTCCGGCCGCCCTTAGTGACTGCAGAGTCCGTTCTGTGTCCTTCTGTTGACCCCTCTGTGAAACAGGTTCTTTTCAAAGGTCTAAACAGCAAAGGCATAATGATTTTTTTTGTTGTTGTTTTGGTTTTGGTTTGGGGGTTTGTTTTGTTTCATTTGTTTTTTCTTCAGTAGTTACATCTCAAATGTATTTATCAACTTCACCTTTTTTTGCTTAGTTTTCAATTTATTTTCACACTTGTAACTTTTTGTTAAGCCTTTATTTTTGACATGTTACAGGAACGCTTTCCCTGGCAAGATGGAAACATATCCACTCCTCCTTCCAGGGCTCCCAAGCCAAAGGATGATTCCACCAAAGTGCAGCTGAGGGTTCACGTGCAGTGTACTGAGTGACCCCAAAGCGTCTTCAGCACCGGAAGGTCTCACCCCAGCGTGGATGACAACTTCCCCACCACTGCATGGCTGGAGGCACCCTTTCCTTTAACCTTCCACAGCCTGTATACTCTAGCACCTCTCAGGACCCAGGCGAGTGTCCAGTGATCCTCCCACCCCCTCCTTCCATAAGGGAACATCAACAGTCAGGAGACCTAATCTGGAGGGTCTCTTGAAGTAGTCACAGCTTCGCTAATGGAAGCGACAGCCGTCATTCTCAGAGGGTAGCCCTCTACGATACAAAAATAATTGCACTTATTTTGGGAGTGTGGGACACTTCAACACACACACATGATATATGGTGGTTGTTGGGGACAAACAAAAGAAACTTGTTCTAAGTACTGCCATTTTGTTTTCAGAATCCATTTAATCCTAGGGGGAACCTAAGTTCAAGGTCCCCGGCTCTAAGGGAGCTGCGGACTTTCCAATAGCTAAACAGCTTCTGTTATAAAGAAACAGCTGTCTGAGTCCAGCCACCTCAGGGACAACTTATAAGGAGACAATTGTCCTGCAACAGGATAGGGCATGGCCGTTGAATGAATGAACTCACAGCAGCTGTGGATACCTCCATAAGGACCCACACAAGATCAAGCCATTTAAAATTCCAGCATGGATGAGTGGGAAGCTCCAGATGTCCCACTGCTGGCTGAGGAGCTGTTGCCAGTTGATGGCCGTTAGGGAAGAGAGAGTCATTTCCGGTGGGGGTGACCACTAGTAGGTTGTTCACACCCCAGTGGTGTCCTCACAACCATGCCCGTTTGGGCAGCATAAGTGGGATCAGTGGGTTATCTAAAAAGGAAAGATAATACAAGGTTGGGAGGGAGATGTGTTGGTATAGCCAGGAATTATTTGAATGGATCTGATCAAAATGCATTGCATCATGTGTAAATTTTTCAAAGAATAAATGAAAGTGTTATTTAAAAATGCCATTGCTGTCAGTCAGTTGTCTACCGTGCCTTGGAACATCAGATGTTTATCCCCACATCACGGATAACAGCACTGTCTACCTGCTGACCAACCTTTCACCATCCTCTCAACCCTACACTTAGGGCCCTTAAAGTCAGCAAAGGACACCAGATCCCTTGGAACTAGAGTTACAAGCAGCTGTGAGCCACCCAGCAGGGGTGCTGAAAATTGAATTCAGGAAAAACAGTGAACAGTGACCATCTCTCTGGCCCCCTCTCTTTTGAGGTCAATGTGTTACCTTCCTTCCTCCTACCGATGAGATCATGAATTTGTATCTTTCAGTGGCTGATTTACTCTGTTTACATAATGTTGCTTCATTCCATCCAAGTTGCTCCAGGTGAGTGAATTCAGTTATTTTTATGGTCAAATGGTATTTTATTGTGTGTATGTGCCACCATTTCCCTGTTGGTCATCCATAAATGGAGGCCTAAACAAACTACATATCTTGACCATTGTGAGTGATGCTGCCATGGCTGACCATTAATTCAAGTTCCTTGGATATTTACCAACTGGTGAGATTTTCCTAAATCATCTAGTGGTTCTAATCCTAATCTTGAGAGACTTCTAAATTATTTTTATTATTGCAGTACACTCTCACCAATGGTTCCCTTTCTCCATAATTTCATAAACTTAAAAAAAACTTTTTATTGATTCCTTGTGAATTTCATATCATGCACCCCAATCCCACTCATCTCCCCTCCCATTGTAGCCACCCTCTGCCCTTGCAATCTCCTTCCAAAAAGAAAATTAAAAACAAAAACAAAAACATCTCATCATAGCAGGGCGCAGTGGCACATGCCTGTAATCCCAGTATGCAAGGAGATAGAGGCAGGTGGATCTCTGTGAGTTCGAAGCCAGCCTGGTCAAAGTGAGTCCAGGACATCCAAGCTATACAGAGAAACCCTGTCTTGAACCACCCACTCCAAAAAAAAATCTCCTTTTGGAAGTCATAATTTGTCACAATGTGTCTGTCACACAGTATGTCCTTTTGTCCACACATCTTTACTTGCAAATGTTCATTGCAGTGAGTCATTGACCTCTGGCTTCTGCTACACCATCAATACTGGATCCCACCAGGACTCCTCTTGGATATCCCATTGCTGCCCTGTGTCATGGAGATCCTGCAGCTTTGGATGTGCAGGACTTGCCCCTTCATGCACTCCAGTAGTTCATAGATAGGGTTTATGTTAGCCTTGAATCTGGTGTTAGGTTGTAACGGAGTTGGTTAGCCTGCCAGCTGTCCCACCCACACCACCAAAACCAGCTCTCTAGCATTGCCTGGCCAGCTCACCAAATGTCACAGCTGCAGCCGGCAAGGAACAGAGGAAGGGGCGGGGCCAGCTTTCCTACGCTCATGTCCTCAGTGCCGGCTCACCTGCCTGCAGGGCCAGCTCCGCTGTGTTGCCTCGGTGAGGTACATGGCCTCTTCTCCTAAGTACTGCAGTCGGCGAGGGGCAGGGCCAGCTCTTGCACACCCCTTGGACATCAACATGGTCCCAAGGGGCATCCCAGACCAGGGACACGGCTCTCAGTGTCAGCACGGGTCAAGACATCACCATGGCCTCAGGCAGCAGGACAAGCTACCCACCTTAGGCTGTTCCCCACCACCCTCTGTGTCTAGCTCCGCCTCTCTTCATAGGGCTTTTCTTCATCATCATTAGTCTTAATTTTTTCACATGAAACCAAAATTGTGATGCAGGCCAGAGAATTCTTTCTGCTTATGGGACAAGCACACAGGAGCCCATGTTTCCATTCCACGGTCTGTGAACTCCTACATTTATTTTTCTCTTATCTGGCTTAGCGTGGGTCTAGCTTTCCTTGGTGGGGAGCAATGCTGAGAATTTTACCATAAACTTTGTCATTTATCTTTCCAAAGAAATGTCTACTAGGTTATTTGCCCCATTTTTAGTCAAATTATTTGATGTTTTGCTACTGAATTTTTTAAAGTCGTTATGTTCTGAAAATCAGTCCCTGGCCACGTGGACATCTGTGAACATCTATTCCCACTGGGTAGGCTACCTCTTCATTCTTCTTTGCTTACAATGTGTAGGGTCATATCACCCAGACCAGAGTCTCGACGTATTTCTCTTGTCTTTTCTTCTAGTAGTTTCTTAGTGTCATGGTTGCATTGGAGTCAATGATCTCACTAGCTAGCCCTGGATGACCACCACTTACTGACAGGCCTGTCTTGGCAGCAGTTCTCAGTGCCCCTGTCAACTCTCAGGTGGACACCAGCAAGATGGCTCAGTGGAAAAGGCACTCCCCACCAAGCCTGAAGACCACAGTTCAACCCTTGAAATCCAGAGTGGAAGGAAGAGAGAGACTCCTGAAAGTGTCCTCTGAGCTCTGCTCACACATCATGGCTGTACACACCCACACTCATGTACACTCAACACACATGCATGTACATACACAATAATCATAATTAAAACGTAGAATTCAGCTGGCTGTAATCGCAGACATCTTTCCGGGAACTGTCTCATTTCACTGGTGGCCGTGTTTGCGTGTGCATAGTGCAGGGTCATTTGGGATTCTACATTCAAGGCGTGTCTTAAAGCTAGCTATGGTAACACCTTCAGCTTTGTTCTTTCTCCTCCGGTTTCTTTAGTTATCTTTCAAGGCCTTTTGAAGTTAAGAAAAAAAAAAAAAGATTGCCTGTTCCTATGAAGATTGCTGTCGGTGTTTTGTTTTGTATTGTATTGACCCTGTAGCTGGCTTTGGATGAATGGACACTTGAAAATTATTAATTCTTCAAATCCATGAGCATGAAATGTTTTTTCCATATTTTGATGCACTGCTCAATTTTTCTCATAAGTGTTTAATAGTGTTCATTGTAGACATTATTCTCTTCCTTGTCTGAATTAATTCCTTAGATTTCTTGCTTATTTGTTCGGTTTTATTTTTAATAGCTGCTATCAATAAAATCACTTTAAACTTTGTTTTCAGCAATTTTGTTACCTGTGTTTGTTTGTTGTTTTTTTTTTCCAGAGCTGAGGACCGAACCCCGGGCCTTGTGCTTGCTAGGCAAGCGCTCTACCATTGAGCTAAATCCCCAACCCCATACTTGTGTTTTTTTTTTTAAGTACATATCTTTTTTCATGTTGACTCTTTCTTTTTATGATTTTAGGGTTTAATCCCAGAGCCTTGCATGTTAGAGACAACCATCTACCCCAGAGTTGTATCCAGCCTTATATGTTCATTTTGAATCTTGTAATCTTATTTAATGTATCAGGTTTGTCATTTCACATAAAGAATAGACTTTTTTTCTAAATAGACAATCATGCCATCTCCAAACAAAGATAATTTGAGCTTCTCTTTCCTATTTGGGTGTTCCATATTTTTCTCTTGTCTTATTGCTGTGGCTAGGACTTCAAATAATATATGACTAAATGTGGTGGAAGCAGATGCCCTTGTTTGTCTTGGTCCTGATCTTGGATCAGATGATTTCATCCTATTTCCCTTTGGTACAATGGGGGCTGTGGATCAGAAGTGTAGTTTCTATTGAGTTGAAGTACTTTATGTCTATTCTAAAAACCTCAAGGGTATTTTTTAAATCACAGAGTGATGTTGAATTTCACCAAATGACATTTCTATGGTTATTTAACTATGTGTTTTTTATCCTTCTGTTAATGTGATGCATTAATTATATTTATTAGTTTGTGCTGCAATTTGCTTACTGGTTTGCATATGTTGAACTTTTCTTGTATTTCCACTTGAGAAGTGGGAATATAGCTCATTCAAAAGATGAGAGATTCATACAAACACGCATACTTAGACAGGTCAATTAATAGATGGCTGATGGGTGGATGGATGGATGGATGGATCACTAGGAAAAAAAAATCTAGAATACTTCCTTCAGGGTGGACAGAAAGCAGAGAGAGATGGGAGGGGCCATGGGCCAATAATAATATTTACACTCATTTCCCCAGTGATTTACTTGTTCAGTTAGGATTCCCCCCCACCAACATGTCCATCTGAAACCAAAGATCACCACACAAGAATATGAGATGGAGAGCATCTCATATTCAATCCAGAGTATTCTGCCCTGGGTCCTCAAAGGCCCATGGACAGCTCATGATGAAAATATAGACACTCTATCTCCCAGAATCCCCGTATCTTAGGAATCCCAACACAGTTCCAAAGTCCAAGGCCAAGGTCTCTTCTGAGACCCTAAAACAGAATCTTGTCTGTGAGCTCCTATAAAATGATAATTTTTAAAGGGTCATATACTTCCAAAGTACCATGACAGAGTAAACGTTCTCATTACAAAGGGGAGGGACAGGACAATAGCAAGTCAGGACGACACTGAAGCAGGATGGAACTCCAAATGAGAAAGCAGCGACCCTGTGACCCTTGCTCAGGGCTGTGGGCATGTGATGTCATAGTGTAAGCTCCAATGTGCCAAGGTGACCTGCAGATGCAGCTTAGGGAGTTCTGGCCTGCATCTCCCATCAAAACCCTTGTGCAAAAACTAAACTCCAAATGGATCTAGGACCTCAGCATAAGCCCAGCTATCCTGGGTATGCTAGAAGAGGGAGGAGTCTTGAAATCATTGGCTCAGAAAAAGACTTTCTGAACAGAACACCAATTAGCACAGGAACTAATATCAACAGTTAACAAATGGAGTCTCATGAAATTGAAAAACCTCTGTATGACAAAGAACATCATCATTTAGACAAAGTGGCAGAATACAGAATGGTATAAGATGTTTTACAAACTAAACATCTTATAGGAGTCTAATATCTAAAATATACAAAGAACTAAAAATAAAAAAAAAAGAAAAAGAAAAAGGAAACAAAACTGGACATCAAGGAAACAATCCAATTTAAAAAATGGGGCACAGATTTAAACAGTTTCAAAAGATGAGCCAAAAATGGCTGAGCCACTTAGATCGATATTCAACATACATAGTCATCAAGGAAACGCAAATCAAAGCTGCTTTGAGATTTCATCTTACACCCACCAGAATGTCCAACATCAGTAAAATAAATGACAACTCATGTTGGTGAGGATGGGGGTAAGAGAAACACGCATCTATGCTGGCTGGAGTACAAACTTGTACCACCACTATGTTAATCAGTGTGGCAAATCTTTAGGAACCTGGAGATGGATCTACCTCAAGATCCAGCTATACCATTCAGTTGTTTGTTTTTTGTTCAGACATGGTTTCTCAGGACAGCGATAGCCATGGCTGTCCTGGAACTCACTCTGTAGACCAGGCTGGTCTTAAACTGAGATCCACATTTCCCTGTCTCCCGAGTGCTGGGATTAAAGGTGTGTGTCATCACTGCCTGGCTAGAGGTACCCTTTGGGGCATCTGCCCAAAGTAGTCTACACCCTGCTGCAGAGACACTTGCTCATCCATGTTCAGTGCTGCACCACTCAGCATACCAGGAAACTGAAAGCAGCCTAGATGACCATCCACAGATAAATGGATAATGAAAATATGGGACATTTACACAGTGGAATATTCCTCAGCTTAACAAACAAAATTATTAAGTTTATGGGTAAATGGGTGGAGCTAGAAACGAAACCAACCTGAGTGAGGTAGCATGAACTCAACAAGACAAATATGGTATGTATTCTCTTATGTGGGTGTTAGCTTTTAAGCCTTCGACAGACATGCTACAACTCATGTAAACACAGATATTAGGTATAGAGTAAGGGACCAGTGGGGAGGGGAGAATCTCCCAAAGGAAGGGAGATAAAATATATAGCTATGGAGACACAGGAGGGAGACTGGAGTGGGAGTATTAAATGGCAAGGGAGACAAAGATGGAAAAGGAGAGTAAAGAAGGAAATACTTAAGACCACTTGAGGGGTCATACGGTAACCTATGACAGCAGAAACTTTTCTTAAAATATTTATAAATATAAAAAATCCAAATGGAACACCCAAATAATGGGGAAGGCAATGCTCCAACTAGACATCACTCCCCAACAAGCGAAACACCCAGTCCTCGGAATGGGTTACAGCTAGTTGACTTGTTGGCCAAAGGGCCCCTGTGGAAACTCAAACAGCCAAGGCTATTGGTTGCTCTCTACAAACTGATAGTAAGGCCCTATGACTGAGGACAGCACTTACACATCTCACTGAACACAGAGAGGTCAAGTTGGTGCCTAACTAGAGCCTTCATCCCTAGTAACAAGTGTCCACGGTACTGGAGAGCACTCTGCATGTGACCAGAGGAGAAAGAGGGCTACCAACCCAGCTAAAACCCTGCGATATACAATAGTGACCTACCTGCAAGACATCCTGATGCGACGGTGGCACAAAATTGTGGAAGTGACCTGTTTATGGTCTGTGCCACTTTGTGGGTTCTTTTATTACCCATCCGTTGTCCCCCCTGATTTCACCTGCTGTCACCACATAGGAGAGAAAGAAGGATAGAGAGGAGAGATACCTGAATCTAATCTTTCTCTCTCTCTCTTGCTCTCTCTCTCTCTCTCTCGTTTCTTTTTTGAGTGCGGCTACTAACAAACTGCAACCAACCCCCCTAAATGACCAACAACCACCAACCCTGCCTCTCAGGGACCTAGCACTTATACAACCTTTGAAAAGCTCCCACAATTCCAACCGCCACACAATTGCAGAAATTATTTTGTAGCTAGCAAAACCAGGCTTCTTCCAGGGCATGAGGCAAATCATAGCCAGCTCCACGTTCCTACACCTGGGATTAAAATGAAAGCACATTCTTATAATAGTTCTGTGTTTTTTTTTAAGTAGCCAAAATTCCAAAACTGTCACTACACACACCCCCCTTCTGTGTTAAGCCATTAATTATGCTGGGTGTAGAGAGAATTTATAAACAGAGAATTTTTCAATGAAATCAGCGCCTATCGAGTCAGCGCCAAGATTTTCCAGAGACTGCTCCTTCTCTTTTCTCTTCCTACTGGCGAGGCTTTGCCTTTGACGCAGGGAAACAGTTGCAGCTGAGCAATCCTGTCACCTGCATTAAATTGCCTCTCCCCTTTCACAGAGGCCATACTTTTAATTTCTTCCGTGAGATTTCCATCTGTACTTCCTGGATGCACGGTGCATCTGTGAGAAGTCAATGCACTCCTTTCCAAGATCATCCCTACTGTCCCTGAGGTCAAAGGACCACAAACTCCAGTGGTTACTTTAGTACCATGAGTTTCTGGGATAGAGTAAGATTGGTGTGTGGGGCCAAGTCTAGAGCAGAGCAGCCTGCAGCAGCATGCATTATATCTCCAATGCTGAGTGGAGGTTTGCAGTCTGCAAGTTACTCATTGACTGCAATGGCTCATAATCATTGCTGCAGGGCCCGAGACAGTCCCCCAAGGCCATTTCCCAACAGTAAGAAATGACCCTGTATATCTCTTTTGGATCTGCACTCCTGCACCCAGTGACGCAGGATTGAATATACATTTGAATTGCCGCACTGAGTACACACTCCAGGAAGCCTAGGTGTTCTTTCCGCTGGAGATTTACAAAGAGCATTGCCCCTAGAGACGGTTTGTTCATTTGCATTTCCTGAAATTTATGCACTGGGAATTTTCAGATCTAAAGCTTTTGGTTTGGTCACAGTCTCCTTAGCAAATGGCCCTATTTCCTGCAATTGAAGGACTGGGCATTTTGATATCAGATACCACCAGCTATATATAACTTGACCTATTATATTAGCATGGTATACATTAGGACAATTATCAGTCATAGCCCTTATCCACTTGTCCTTGGATGCTGTAATGGTCTAACAGCTCTTTTACACTCTGTATCAAAATTTCAAATGCCAAGGTCTGTATCAACACCTGCTTTGCATTAGGATCTGATACAGCTTTGCTTACAGCTGAGACTAATCTTTGTAAAATATATACATACATACATATATATATATATATGTATATAAAACCGTATCTCTCTCTCTCTCTCTCTCTCTCTCTCTCTCTCTCTCTCTATATATATATATATATATATATATATATATATATATAATCTTTTTCCTGGCTCCTCAACTTTGTCACAAGCTCTTAAAGCCGCTAAGCAACATTGCTCTATACTAACATCATCAAATTGAATTTGTTCTTGTATATCAGAGTATACCCTTTATCTAGCAACTGATCTTTTACTATATTCATTTCACTGGTTCTATTTGCTGTTCAATATTTGCAGCTTCTTCCCTCCACAATGTTAACCATTGCAGCTGTGGACCAGCCTCTAGTCCAGCTGTCAACAATACCTTTCGGTCTTGGGAATGCTTCTATTTTGAGTAGCCCAGTTATTTAGAATTTGTTTCACATATGCGGAGTATATCCCACACGAAAGCAAAGTCTCTCTAAAACACCTTAGATATAGCATTTCTATAGGACGCCACTCTATCTCATTATAATCTTGTTCCACACCATTAGCAGGCACATGCTATACAAGTACTGGGGGAATTGATGGTGATCTCCTAACCCCAGCTTCCCCTTCTCCAACTCTTTCAAAATGGACTGTTTCTTCAGATTGTCCCCCCAATGTTTCAGCTTTTCTTTGACCCAAATGCCCTCTGGTGCAGATTCTTTCCCTCTTTCCTCCTGCGAGAAACCCAGACTGAGCGTTTTTGTCCTCTTGTCTGAGGTGCTCCTTGCTTCCCAAGAGCTCCCACTTCTACCTGCACCTCTCTAGATACACAGCCAACTCTGCAACACTTTCAGGAAAAAGAGAGGAGACTGACTCCTTTTGTTTTGTCATTTCAGTCATTTTTTGTTTGTCAGGCCCCTCCATTTTTATCTGCAATTTTTTTAAACTGCTCAGCCAATCTTCCAACCTCTTTTTTTGAAACAGAATATACAAGGAAGAAAAAGAAAAACAGACAATCCCCCTGGGAGCAAAGCAGGGGATGGATATCCCAGCAGGAGCAGCCACAATAAATTCTTTGCTGGCATCTTGAAAAAAAAAAAAATCCATTCTTTCATCCCCTGCCGTTTTCTCTACAGCATTTGAAGTATAATTTCCCATATTCTCTTTATGGAGTCCCACATTTGGGTGCCACTTGTAGCTGTTCTTTGCTACTTTGTGGGTTCTTCTTTTTGCCACTCTTTATCCTCTTGGTTTCACCCGCTATCACTAGATAGGAGGGAGGAGGGAGAGGGATCCCTGAGTATAATTTTTTCCTTTTGCTTCTTCTTTGGGCATGACTACTAGCAAACTGCAACCAGGCCCCTAAATGACCAACAACCATCTACCACAGCTACTGGGGCTGGAGCATTCATATACGCTCTGAAACGTTCCCACAATGCCAAACATCGCAAAAATTGCAGAAACTATCTGCAGCTGGCAAAACCATGCTTCTGCCGGAGCATGAGGCAAGTCATTGTCAGCTGCTCTGGACAGTCCGAAGCAGCCCCACATCCCTACAGCTAAGAGTAAAATCAAAGCACATTCTTATACTATTTCTGTGGTCTTTTTAAAAAACAAAAACGAAACTCCAAAATTGTCACTACAGTAATCAACCATTATCTGAATGAATATAAAGTACACTCCAAAAGAAGAAATCCATGCTAAAGTCCACTCAAGTGGCCAAAAACTGAGTCTAGATAGGCCATGTACCTAGAGGAAAATCAAACACTACTCTTCTGCTAAAGAGATGTAGCAACTAAATGATTTCTAATGACATTCTGCTAGACTCATAGATCAGAGCCTTGCTCAGCCACCATCAGAGAAGCTTCCTCCTTCAGTAGATAGGAACAAATACAGTGGCTCACACACAACTGGACAGTGTGCAGAGAGTGAGAGACTTTGTAACAATTCATCCTAAATGGACTATCCTCATCAAACCATCCCCCTCAAGGCGTGGGGCATTATGCGGAAAAGCAGGCAGAATGATTGTAAGAGCCAAAGCTGCGTGTAGCGGCACACATCTATCTTTAATTCCAGGGTCAGAAGGCAGAGGCAGGAGGATCTCTGTAAGTTTGAGGCTGGCCTGGTCTATATAGTGAGTTCCAGGATAGCCAGAGCTATATAGTGACATGAAGAGACCCTGTCTTGAAAACAAAGCAAACAAACAAACAAAGAGCCAGAAGGAATGGATAGCACTGAGGAAGCAGGGTCTTCTAGACCCAGCAGGACTAAAGCATGTAATGAGCTCGCAGCGACTATGGTAGCATGCACAGGATGTGCACAGGTTCCAGCCAGACAGAGCCCCAGCACTGAGGGGAGGAAGTAGACACTCCCCCCATTTCTAACCCAGAAGCTATCTCCAACTGGCATCCACTTGCAAAGAAAACTTGGTGACTTCCCAACAGGGTCTCACTAAGAACGAGGGCAGGCCCCATGCTCAGCTGTAGACAGCCCAACACAGAATGAACTCAGTCGTATTTTCATAAACTTTTTGTCTCACATCAATTTGTTTGAGCTTTTTTTTCCCCTTCAACTGGTCTTTTAGCTGTATATGATAGTTTCTAGGTTTATGTTTTTATGGATTTGTGTGTGTGCGTTTCTTGTGCTTTCTCTTTGTTATATTTCTCGGTTTTGTTTTTTATTCCAATTTGTTTGCTCTTTATCTCACCTGTTTGTTTTCTAGAATGAGAGAGAAAAGGGAGGCAGGAAGCTTGGTGGGTGGAGAGAACCTTGGAGGAACTGGGGGAGGAGAAACCATAATCAAAATATATTGTGTAAAAATGATGTTTTTTAAAGAAACCCTTGAGCAGTGTCTAACCCCAATCCCAACCCCCTTTGCCAGCTTCCCTCTTCCCTGGTCACATCCATTCTTGATCAGCTCCTGTACCCATACTCCCAACTAGACACACCCCTGCTCCTTTGCTGGCCAGACCCCACCCTTCCTGACCAGCCCCTACACTCACCCTTGGCCTGCCCCTGGCCTCCCTTGCCAGCCCCTGTCCCCCGCAGCCAGGGCTTGTCATTGTGCCCTCCACAGTTAAGTTGTACTGCTGGGCTAGGGAGATAGCACAGTGAGCACAAAGCTTGATGGGTAAGCGTGGGGACTTGAGTTCAGACTCCAAGTACCCATGTAAAACCTGGGAATGGTCACTTGCACTGGGGCGGGAGACAGGGCTTCTGGGGCAGGAGACAGGGCTTCTGGGGCTTACTGGCAGCCAGCCTAGTGCCAAGTTCAGGGAGGGACCATGTCTCAAAGGAATAAGGTGGAGACAGGTGAAGCAGGACACCTGGTGTCCTCCACTGGCCTTTGTGCACACATTGGCGCATGTGTCCACACACGCAGGATTACAACCCCCCCACACACAGCCCCCAAAGAAAACAGAACAAGAGCTTAGGTGCATCCACTCCGTGTGTGCCCGATAAAGCCCTCCTAAAAGGCGGAAAATCTCCCGTGACCTGAACTGCCCTCCCTGAGAGTACCTGCTCTTCTGAATTTCTAAGGCAGCCTTTGGCCAAAAGCAATACACTGAGACCTACAATTGACCATTCCCCCCAGGGGAGCAGCAGCAGAGCATCAGGGATCCAGCATCAGCAGCCCCAGGCAGCTCCAGCCACTCTACCCCCCATCAGTCCACACACTGCCCTGCTTCGGAACTCCAGCACCGCAAGGCTAGCGGCTGATCACGCTCCCAGCGTGGCTGGGCAGCTCACAAAGTGGGCTGTGATTAGCTCAGCCGGCCAAGCAATGGACCTTCCCAGTTGGACTTTACCCGTTTGCGTGCAGGCAAAAACGCAGAATCTCTATGTGCCTCTCCAAACCGAAGCCTCTGCTACTTGATCTTGGATGCAAGATCGGTAGGGAAGAGAGAAAGTAGCAGGCCAAGAGAGGATGCTTTTTGCATTCCCATTCTGGGGAGACAGGTACTGTCGCCCCAAGGTAGCACATAAGCTAAAAAATCAGGACGAGCCCCTTCTTTGCCAGTCTACTGCAAGGGCCCTGACACAACTGTACAAGTGTAGTGTGGGCTCTAGTATGGTGAACCATAGGAACACTAGCATAACACCCAGCTGGCGCTTCACTTAGAGGGACCAGCTAGCTCAGAGATGAGGTCACAGTCACCCACATAAGGTGGCACCTGTAGACCAGGAAGCCACACTCCTGGGCAGCGGCTGAAAATCCAGGAGCCAAAGACTCCCATCAAACACTGAGGCAAGATATCTGTCCCTAAAGTGTTCTCTTGATCTACGAGGGCCCTAGCTGTCACTCCCTCATTCTGGAAGGAGGAGGAGAAAGGGGTGAGTTAGCCATTCACTGCTGGCTGAGAGAGTCCTTTCAAGGAGCCTCTGATCTCGCGAGCCCACCCTCCTTTGGTAGGCAGGAGCCCCATAAAGGACAGGGACAGGCTGGACAGTACAGTGGAGGAGCAGGAGCAGGTGTACCGAGTCCCGCAATGCGTCTTCCTCCCGTTCCTTCCCCCTTGGGGTCTGGTTTCAGCTGCTGGCCTTGAGCTTATGGGCATTTAGGGCTCTAGCAGCTGTGTGTATCGGCTGCCTCTGGGAGCAGCAAGCCCTTGGACCAAAGGGCTGGAGTTGTGGGAGAATGGGGCTGCAGGGACTCCCTTGAGCCACAGCTGGATGGTAGTTGGATCCAAGAGTTCCTGTCGAGGCAGATTGACATTAACGGGCAGCAGTGCAGACCGTAGGCTGCCAGGCTGTGTGAGCGTCGGCTTTTCTGAGCCTATGCTTCCTGCCTCCACTCCTTTATGATAAAAGATTAAATGTGTGTCTTTGTGCATGAGCACAGTAAAGGCAGAGTACATGCTGGCTGGCTCATCATTATTATTATTGACGACAGTGTTGTTATTACTGGAAGAATCAGTTGGACATCTATCGCTTCTTTGGGTCATTTTGCACTGTCTCTCCTGTGCGCTTTGCCATGATATGAAGATTTTTGTGGTGGGGAGGCTGGGGTCTTGGCTGGGGAGAAGATGAAAAGCTGTGATTATCGCTTGGTCCCCGGCTCAGCACAAGAGAATGTGCCTGCCCAGCCCACCTAGCAATTACCCACAATGCTAGTGGCAGCTAGCCAGATGTGCAGCCACAGGAGAGGGAGCCAGCCCTTCCCCTGGGGTGGGTGGAAGAGAGGGTCTTTCCGGAAGATTCTTGAGCCTGTCTTCTTGCCCAATCCCTCCAGCCCACAAGTCCTCAGAACCAAGACCACTTGCCACAGCAGGTTTGGCGCTTGCTTGTGGACTGTTCCTACCCTTGCTGTCTCCCCTGCGTTTCTGGCCTTGTCCTTTCTGGCAACCAGTCAAGCTCTTTTTTGCCTTAGAGTGTTTGCAAAGGCTGTTCATCTGCCCAGAACGTTGTTCCTGCTGCCCTTTCCCTGAAATGTTGACCCTTCTTTAGAGTTCCTGCTTAAATGTCCGTCCATGAGTTCTCTTACATAGGCCTTCTATAACTCCTGGCCAAAGGGTGGTCTCTGTAAGGTCCAGAGCTCTTCCAAGTCCCCTGGGAAGCTCCCCTAGACCTCTAGGTCTGTCCTATAAAATGGGGACTGATGCTGGAAGCAGCCACTTCTCTCAGGGAGGTAAGCACTAGCAGGAGGACATGGGAGAGGATCCTGCCAGAGCCCAGCCTTTGTGCCTTGGTGGTTCCAACCTCCCTGCTGCTGAAGGGCAGCGCTGTTAAGGAGGTGTCTTCTGTACACTCAGGCCAGGCTCACGGCTGAGCTAATTAACTTCCAGGTTCCGCATGAATGCAAGCACTGAAATTAGCACTCACAAAAGAAGCCAATTTTAACCCCTCCCCTGCGTGTAAGAGCGCTGGAAGCCCAGAAGGCCCTACAGCTCCAGGGCATTACTTTGCTGTTCTCCATCCATGGCTGGCTAGCTCAGGGCTAGCAGAGAAGGTGAAGCATGAGATGCCGCAGCCCCAGCCCAGATCCCAATCAGAGGTCCTGGGGGGATGGGAGCTTGGAGATGGTCTGCCTCAGGCCATCTCTGTTTGCTGTCTTTTTCTCTTGAGCTAGACTATGAGCTTCCTGGGGCAAGGGCCAAGTCAAGCTCATTTCTGGTCCCTAGTGACTCCCTAAATAGTCTTGTTTATCAGGTGCCTCCTGGGGTGAGTGGAAAGAGCTACAAACCATGAACAAAGCTTGAGTCCTAGCTTCCTCCCAACTGGGCATCTACTATTCATCCTGTGAGGCTCAGATGGGCAGCACTCACTGTAAACATTGACAGTGTAGTGTACTAAGATTGCCTGGCTGAATTTCCCGGGGGGCCCAGAACAGACCCCTCCCCCAGCTTCCCTTCCTGGTTCCAGTGCTGCCGTTGGCTCTCTGCAGAATGAAGTGTATTGGCACCTTATCGGAACCCGCAGGGATGGATATCTTCAGCAACTTCACCAAGCATCTGACGGGGCAGGAGAGATACCTCCATCACACATACCATCCATGTTTCTGCTGTGCAGGCAGGCACCCACTGTAAGTAGCCGACGCAGACTACTAAGCAACCTGACGTGGTGCTGCTGGCCCGTGGCTTTGCCTGCTTTGGCAGGTGTTCTCGGCATCCAGAGCTGGGAATGACTGTGGGGACATGCTGGAGACATCCTCCAGTCTTGCTTCCCATTTCTAGGCACACTGGCCTTGGGGGAAGGGACAGTTCCCTAAAGGCAGAAGGACACAGAAACTCCCCAGGCTTAGCTGGTGCCTATAATCCACTAGAATTGGCTTCCAGGCAGGATCCCTGCCCGTTCTACATTGGTCTCATTACTAAAAGATGGTAGGAGCTGAACATGCTGGCCTTCGCCTCCCAGTTTCTTTCCAGAAATGTGAGCCAGAGGATGGAGTGGCTTAACAGCCCCTCAGGGGATGGGGCATTTGGGTGTGAGTGATAGGGGCAGCCTCTTCTGTCAGCAGTACAAATGGCCAACACAGGCCTCCTCACACGTGAATGGCTGTCCTGGTGGGTATCTTCAGCCCCCAGAACCTTTCCACAGCTGCATATCTTCCAGACATGTGACAGGCAGTGGCTCCTGCTTGTGAATGGAGCCCTATTCATGCCACCTGGGCAGCAACCCCTTGGGACATTGGCCCTGTATCCTGCACACGTGCCAGGCTGGCTGGGCACAAGCTGCCAGTGGAGAGAACTCAGCTCCCTGTGCACAGTGTCTCTCTTGTCTGCATTCCAGCAGTTGACTGGGAAATTCTCCCGACAAGTGAGACCAGCTCCCCACCCACCCTCCCAGGAAGTCTTCACTTTTAGCTCAAGCTTTACAAATTTTGGAGCAAAGTATATTGGGGTTCCCTCTCACCAGTGAAAAGGACACACTGGATGCTCCAAGAAAGGCTTTGAGATTCGCAGGTTTCTGGAAGCTCTCATCACTCCTGCCACAGGACTTGCAGGGTTTCCTGTTCCGCCCACAGGTCACAGGGGTCTCAGCAGCTCTTGTTCCCCTGGTAGAATCTGCTCAGTTGCTTCCATCAGCTACCTGCAGCAGGCAAGAGCCCGGGAGGCTTCTCCCACTCACTGCCAGGCAGATGCCACACAGAACTTTCAGGCAGCCTTTTTGAAGTCAGCCCCCAAAGGCTGTGATGCTCTCAAACTCCCCTCAAGTCAGCTTTTTGAGAATGCTTATCCTGGCTCTCTTTGCTGGGAGACCTGGATTAAGGTAGGAAGTTCTTAGTGTTCCCATTTGGTGGGCGGACAGATGGAAGGATGGATAGATAGCCCAGCTTCCCTCCTCCTAAGTCTATACACTCGTTTACATTTCAGACATAGGTGATGCCTCCCCTCCTTGTTCCCTCCCTCTAACTATGTAAAAATAATTTTCATAGGTAAGAATCCATCTACCCCATCAATAGTTCCTCTAGAAGTCCAATGTCTTCACAAGCCACCCTGCAAGGTCCTGCCAGAGAGGTCTCCCTGTGATGAGGGGACAGCCCACATGACCACCCTCACTTCCAACCTGAGGGTCCCAGGGCCTTTGCCTGCTCAGATAGGAAGGGCAAGATGAATGTTTATAGGGCTCTGGGCTTGACGGACTCAAGGTAAGCTTTTCAGTATGGAGACTGGCCAAAGTGTTTTGTTTTGTTTTCAGAATTAGGGGGAAAAAACGTGTGAGAAAAAAAGATATAACCCCAAATGTGTATTTTGTCTACTTTTAGGTGTGTAATTCAGTGATACTAATGACACCCACGGCACCTAACTGTTACCATCTTCAGAACATCTTCAGCCTCGCAGCTGAGATTCTGAACATAATCCCCAACTAGCCTCCTGCTTTCTGTCTCTGTGAGTTGGTTTCCCCCAGGGGCATCTTCTCACCAGAACTAGATGGCATTTGTCCTTTGGTGGCTGACTAAGTTCGCTCAGCATAATGTTCTCAAGTTTATCCGTGTACTGGGATGTCTCAGAATCCCCTGTTTTCTAATAGACCGAGTAGTATTCCACTGGTGGATGGACCACCTCTTCTTTGTCCATTCCTTCCTCAAGGACACTTGGGATCTTTCTGCCTTTGGCTTTTGCATCTTATTTAGAACATGAATGTCTAAAAAGCTCTTCAAAACCCTGTTTCAGTTTTGGGAGGGTGTGTTACGGTTTGAACATAAAAACTTCTCATATGTTGTATTGTTTTGGGATGTGAGATGTAGCTCAAGGAAGATAGTTACTGGGATTGTGACTTGAAGGCTGGCATGTTCCTAGCCACCTAAGCAGCTTTGCTACACTTCAAGTGTCCACAGTGACCTTCCTCGTCATCACAGATAGGCCATTAGCAATAAGCCAAGTGCCCAACACACTATGAGCCAATGGAAGGGCTTCCTCTCTCAAGTTGTTTTCTTAGGAACTTTATCACCAAGATGAAAACTGGCCAACATAAAATAAATACCTTGAAGTGGAACTGATGGACCAAATGGTAACTCTATATGAAGTCTGGAAAAGAATTGTGCACAGCGTCACTGGGATTTTAATGAGCATTATTGCTTTTGGTCACATGGTCATGGTTCACATTATTAATTCTGCCAACCCATGAGCATGGAAGTTCATGCCATTTTCTAGTGTCATCTCCAGTTTCCTTCTTCGGTGTCTTGAGGATTCCACTGTGAAGGTTTTTTTCACCTCTTTTGTTATGTTTACTCCAGGAATAAAACCCCCAAAATTCGTATGGAAACACACAGGCTCCTAGTGAAGAAGGAAATCTTCAGCAGAGAGAGCAGTGCTGGCCTATCTCTACACATGACCTCAGATTCCATGGCAAGCCACAGGGACAAAACCAGCCTGGCGCTGGTGCAAACACAGACAGGTAGGCAATGGAGAGCAGGGGACCCAAAAATAAACCCTCACAGCTAGAGCCACGTAAGTTTTGACAAAAGTCAAAATTAAGTTGGAAAAAAAGATAGACCTTTCAACACATTATGAGGAAATTGGATGTCTACGTGTAAAAGGGATTAAATCCACAGCTCTCACCCTGCGCAAAAAGCTGTTCAAAACAGATCAAAGACCTTAACATATGATCTGAAATTTTGTAAGTGCCGGAAGAAAACACTTCAGGATTCAGGAAGAAGCAAGGTTCTGAAGGGGACTATAATGGCACAAAAATAAATAAATAAATAAACAAACAAACAAACAAACAAATAAATAAATAAATGAAACACCAAAAATTGATTACAAACAGGATTACATGAAATCAAAAAGATTCTGAAGAGGAAAGAAAAACTCTTTCAGCAGAGGGAAGACAGCGGAGGGAAGAGTGGCTGAAAGAGTGGGAGGAAATCTTTGCCAGCCACACTTCAGATGAGCGATTAACATCTAGGATGTATTTTAAAACCAGAGAAATTAAACAGCAGAAAATTAAAACATCTAATCAATACAAAAGCTGAAGAGCTGGGTAGATATTTCTTGAAAGAGGAAATACAAATGGCTGATACATACTTGAAAATCATCCCATATAATTATCTATCAGGGAAATGAAAATTAAAACTCTTTTGAGAGTCCCTCACCCATCACAATTGCTGTGATGAAGAAAACAAATGACAAGTGCTGTCAAGGATGTGAGGAGGGAGGAGCACGCATTCACTGCATTCTCGTGCAGCCACTATGGATAGCAGACTGGGGAAAGATTCGCTAACCCGGCTGTACAAAGTCCTGAGTATACACACAGCAAAGGAATGTGAATCAGTATACCCCTCCATCACTTGAATGTACATGCTTATTGCTGTGCTATTACTACAGCCAGGAAATGAACCAGCATACACATCCAGCAACAAATAAATGGATAAGGAATTTTCCTCAGCTATAGAGAAAAAAGGAATAGTGACATTTTTCAGGAAAATAGATGGAAGGGCAAATTATTCTGTTAAGCAAAGTAAGACAGACAAGTAGTGTATGTTTTCTCTCACTGGTGGAACTGACTCGTAAAATGTCATCTATGGAGTGCCTTAGTTGTTGTTCTACTTCT
Organism: Psammomys obesus; assembly: GCF_907164565.1. Taxonomy (NCBI): domain Eukaryota; kingdom Metazoa; phylum Chordata; class Mammalia; order Rodentia; family Muridae; genus Psammomys; species Psammomys obesus. The sequence goes on from NW_026596134.1 coordinate 3,646,315, forward strand.
GTGAGATGACACTATGACCAAGGCAACTTGTAAAGCATTTAATCGGTTGCTTGCATTTCAGAGGGTGTATCCACGGCCATCATGATGGGAGTGTGGCGAGAAGAAGGCAAGCTGCATGCTGGTGCATCTAACCCACAAGCTAGGTAGACCCACCCACTCCCGATGACACACCTCTTTCAGCAAGGCCACACCTCTTAATCCTTCTCAAACAGATCCAGTAACTGGGGACCAAGCATTCACACATAAGAGTCTACGGAGGCCATGCTCATTCAAACCAATACAAAACATATGCATGAATGTGTACACACACACCAACAAACAACAACAACAAAATTGGCAAAAAGTTTTCAGGTAACAGTTTAGGGTGACGTCCTAGAGTGGGCCTTAGTGAGTTCACAGTGGTTGGATGATAAGATGTTGTCCTCTTTATTTTTTTATTTTATGTGCATTAGTGTGAAGGTGCCACATCCCTTGGAATTTGCATTACAGACAGTTGTGAGCTGCCATGTGGGTGCTGGGAATTGAAACCAAGTCCTTTGGAAGAGCAGACAGTGCTCTTAACCACTGAGCCATCTCTCCAGCCCCCAGATGTTGTGCTCTTAAAGGATCCACAGGTCTGATAAGTTTGTCCCTGTGGGTTCTTGTGCTACTGTTCAGTCCCTGTGATGGTCGGTGTTGGCTGTGAACTTTCATGGGTTAAGAGATATGTATAGCTGGTCAAGGCCCCCTCTGTGGATCTGTGAGGAGCTTCCTGAGAGCAGTGGAACATAAGACAGTGATGGAGAGAGAAAGGCCTCCCACCAATGTGGTGGCACTGCCCAAAGGGCTAGTGGCCCAGATGGAAGGAAGTTAGGAGGAGGCAACCTGCACCACCCTCAACCTCTTCCTTCCTTCTTTTTTCCCTTCCTTCCCTATTTACTTCCTTCCTTCCCTCCCTCCCTCCTTGTTTCTTCCCTCCCCTCTTCCTGCCTTCTTTCCTTTGACAATTTCATACATGTACAGAATATGTATTATTTTCCCTCACTACCTTCCTCACTCCCGCTGAGCCACCCTTCTTGGTAAGCCTCTTCCCTATTTTCATGACTTTTGTTCGCTTTTTTTAGGGGTTTTGGTGATTCTTTGAGTTTATTTAGGGTTGTCTGCATAATCATTTACTGGAGACTGAGTAACTTACCAGTAGCTATGCCATTGAAGAAAATGACTCCTCCTCCCCCCACTAACATGAACTCCCAGTAGCTTCGTAAGTAGAGAGAGACAGGAACTGTAATGCCCACCACCATCCATGATGGTGTGTTGGTGGGCCTCAATTTGCAGGTCTTGTGCAGGTGGCCCCGCTGCTCCGGGTTTGTGAGTGCACCGGGCACACCGTGCCCAGAAGACTGCATTTCCAAGCCCGGCTCTCCACCTTCTCAGTCTTGCATTGTTTGAATCACTCTTCCGTGATGTTCCCCAGCCTCTAAGGGTGCATATAAAATGTCCTCTCTAGGACTGAGCACTTTGACCAGTTATGAGTCACTTCATTGACCACTGGCCGAGGCTCAGAGCAGTACTAATCTATGAATATAAGCATAAATATTTAGACGATGGTCCAATACCACCGTGTCCTCTAACAAAGCAAGCCAATGACCTCCACAGCCAACAGTAACAGGCATGAACTTCCCTTTGAAGAGCAAGCCTCAGATACAATCAGAAAACAGCTGGTTGCCCCCATAACACTTATTTTGGCCATTGTACCAAGGAGCTCGTCTTGCATGGCAGGCCAGCATCATAGCTTTCAGGGTCCATAGCTGTGTAAGACCTGGTGGCTTTCCTCTACCAGGGGCCTGTGTAACACCTTTCTGCATGTGAAAGCCAGCTGGCAAGGAGAAAGCTTCTAGCTCAGTTCCAGCTGATTTCTCTGTGTCCTGCAGCCAAAGACAGCAGGGTCTTACCATCTATTTCTGCTGGGCAACCAAGAGCAATGGCCACAGCTTTTGTTGTTTTAGGAGCCTCTGACCAACAACTCTGCCACCTGGCACTACGATCTACAGTTATCAACCTGTGTCTTCTGACAGTGGCAGCCTCCCTCCTGAGTAAGGAAGAAGGGACCTCCATTCACACTCCTTTGGAAAGGAAAGAAGGGAAGAAGGGAAAGAAAGAGAGGAAGAGAGGAAGGAAGAAAGGAAAAAGGGAGGGGAGGGGAGGAAAAGGAAAGGAAAAAAAGAAGGGGAAAAGGGAGGGAAGAAGGAAGGAGGGAAAGAAGGGAAACAAGGGAGGGAAGAGGAAACAATTATTTCTTCTCTCAAGGACCTGAGAAAATTTTCATCGAAGTGTCTGTCAGTGAGTCATGGTACAATCTCTTTGTTGTGTTAGGTTTATGGTCTAACAGTGGCCAACAGGATATAAACTCACTCTAAAACAGGATCCCTGCTTGCTTGGAACAATCCACTAACCTATTATTTTTCATACTTTTTTTTAAAAACTCCAACACTTACTTATTCAATACTCTTTAATTAAGAGTTTTCTTCAACTTACAAAATAGTACATTTCCACATGACTTTTTCATGTATCCTTGGCAGGGGCTAATCTGCCTGGTCCCTCTCCTTTCCCACTCCTCCTAACCTCCCCGTGTCTATCCCTCTCCTGTCGTTTCACCTATATTCTACTATCTCCCTTCCTGCACAACTCCTGTTCCCTCTAGCGGTCCCTGTACAGCTTCTGGCCCTTTACAGGCTTTCCAAGTTAAACACACAAATCTAAAGTTGGGGTCCACATAGGAGAGAAGACAGGGAAGTTGTCTCTCTGAAGACCCTTTCTTTCTGTCCCCTTAATGGAGAAGAGGGGACAGAAAGAAGAGGCCAGTCGATACCCTTTGGAGGTATATTCCAGTGACCTACATTTCCAACTAGGTCCTCCTAACAGCCCACTGAGGTGTGTACTTCATGGATAAGTGCATTTAGCAATGTCACTGTCTGGGAACCAAGATTTTAACTCATGAACCTTGAGGGATATTTTGTATCTAAACTCTATAAGCTCCAGCTGTCTCATAAAAGGGGCAGTTTGAACAACCTTCGGCAAAGACATCATCCATGATGCATAGACTCTCAGATTACCCCAGAGATGGGACCTCCCAGTGTTCCACCCATAAAGGACTCGCTGCAGCAGAAGGACTATCTAAAATAGGGAGTCCAAACCATGGCCTGCAGGTGTCATGCAGCCCAGGAGAGCTGTAGATGCAACTCAACAAAACACCATAAATTTACTTAGAACACTAAGAGCTTTCTGTGGGTTTTACATTATGCATCATTTACTTCCAGTTTTCTTCTCTCTCACTTCTTATGCTTTTCTTCTTGGCCTCCAGTTTCCCAGTCACAGAAACTCTGACCATGTTACAAAGCACAGGCGTTCACTCCTTTTTTTTTCTTTTTCTTTTTTTCTGTATTTTTTTAATTTTTTATTAATTATTTATTACAATTTGTTCACTTTATATCCCGGATGTGGCCCCCTCCCTTGTCTCCTCCCAATCCCTCCCTCCCTCTCCTCCTCCCAAACCCCTCCCCTAGTCCACTGATAGGAGAGGTCCTCCTCCCCTTCTATCTGACCCTAGCCTATCAGGTCTCATCAGGACTGGCTGCATCTTCTTCCTCTGTGGCCTGGCAAGGCTGCACTCCTCAGGCAGAGGTGATCAGAGAGCCTGCCGCTGAGTTCATGCCAGAGACCTTATTTTTCTTTTATACATGATATTTTTATAAAATTTTCAAAAATTTCATACAGTATATGTAAATCATAATGAGTCCTCCCAAACTCCTCCCAAATACACCTTCTCCACCTTCCCCTCCTTGGGCACTCATCTTTGAGTTTTCTTCTTTTTTCTCCTCATCAAGTCTGATTTGTGGTGTCCTCTTAGCAGTGGGGACTGCCCCAGAGCATGGTTGAGCTACTTGAAGTCACATCATTAAAGAAAGCTGACTTCCTCTTCCAGAAGCTGTCAAATGCCAGCAGCTCCGAAGCAAGGGGTAGGGCTTCTTCCCACCTTCCCCCGACATGGGCACGGTGGTATCTCATCTGGCTTGAGCTTGCTCAGGTCTTGTGTTTACTGTCAAAGTTGCTGGGGGTTCATATATGCAGCTGCCCTGTTGTGTCCCCAAAACACTGTTTCCTTAAAGTCATCCACCTTCTCTGGCTCTTTTTTCCCCCCCTCTACTTTGTAGATGGCAACATTGTATCTCAGTGTCACAGGAAATTAAATCATGTACTCCAGCACTATTTGTACATGAGGCTTGCAGTGTGTTATCTTCCAAAGGCAGACAGTCAAATTGGCACCAGTGGAAGTTATGTGTGCGCCCGTGCCTTGGCAAGTGAAACACGGTGATTATCAGCAGTGTTTTAACCTATCATTGCAAAGCAAGAGGTGCTTAACATTATTTGGAAGATTGGTACATAGTCTCACTTCCACACCTCAGTTGTGCCTCATGGGTCACCCATGTTTTTCACTCACCCACTCCCGTCATTTACACCCCAGCAGCTGAGATGTAGAATAACCCAAAATTTGATTTTTATTATTCTGTCAATTAATTTTCATGATAAAAAAATAGGCCATCTCTGACCTATTACTAGTTTTTAATCTAAGCATGAGTTGTACCACACCTCCAAAGAGAGAGAGAACAGAGAACGAGGACGATTATGAATGAAGGTTGATTCTGCAAAAAAGCAGCTTTTCAGCTGAGGTGAACAGTGAGGCACTCACCTCAGCCTGAAGAGAGTGTGCACACATTTCCAGAGAACGAAGCTCAGAAAGGCATTATGTGCAAAAACGCTTTGCCCAGTTCATGCACACCAGAGACTGTGCCATCGACACCAAGCAGCAGAACTGAAAAGCCATTCTTCTCAACAAAAGAGATTTTTCAGAGTCACAGCTCAGACGGGGTCTATTGTAAACCTGCCTGAACAGAAACTTATTTAAGAACAAAACAGTTCAGACCTTTCCACGGCAGTACGCTCACTAACCGATGGATGCAGAGCGTGGAGGCTGCAAGGCCTCCTGAGAAGGGAGAGAATTTCGAATACCAATTCGTCTTGCAATGCCATAATCAGGAAACAGGAGAAACAGGGAAGTCTATTAAAAGAAATCTGGAAAATTTGAGCTGCTGACTCAATGTTAGGCTTTGGTCACACCTACCCAATAGATTGTCCCTAACTAGATTCCCTGTCCGCAGGTAAACCCTGCTCCACCTTACATCACTGGACACCTGGTCCCTCAGGCTCTGCTCCCCTGTTCTGCTCCTCTCCACCCCATCTAGAGATTGCTAGAACCCGCCCTCTCCCTCTGCCACCTAACCACGGGCCTCCTGAGTCCTCAAGGATCGTGTTAGTCCATGCTGCTGGCTTATTCAGTTCACACCCACCTCCTCCAGAATCTCACTTCCCTGTACTTCCCAGAGTCCTGGGGGCCAGCTCCTCCCTGATCTTGCATCCCCAAGCCTCAAACTAGGCCCATTCCTCATCATAGAGGCCAGATAGTTCCTGTAGGATCTGTCTTCCCTGAACTACTGTGTAGGCCCTGCTCCTCCCAATCCCAAAGATCCCCTCACTCCACACCTAGCTTTCCAGGGTCTCATGCTCCCAAACTCCAGCTAACCTTAGCTGACTCAGCATAAGGCACACATGTGTGGAGAGCCAAACCAGAAGGCAGAAGGGAGAGGACCGACAGAGAGGGTGCTGGTGCCTGGCTAGTGACTGTTCGTGCAGACAGAGGCAGAGTCTGAAGAGGGGACTAGGGATAGAGTCAGCAGCTCTCAACATCAGTCCCACAGGGGAAACATCTCAACCCTCTTCCACCTTAGTCCCCTCCTTAGATTGAGCACCACTGAATGAAGAAAGGTTGTGCAAACAAAAGACTCAACTAACAAACCACTTCAAATATTCAAGTCTCAGAAAAAAAAAAGCAACAGAAAAAGCCACAGTAGCATGTTCCATCCCAAATTACTAACTCTACAACAATGACCCCTAGAAGAACTTCCAGACAAATAATTGAAAAGAATGAGGTATATGTTCAAACAATTCAAAGATATAAAAAAAAAAATGCCAAGAAAACAAAAACAAACAGATGAATGAAACAAGGAAGTCAGTCCAAGATGTGAAAATAGAATTTAACAGCAAGACAGAAGTACTGAAGAAAACACAAATGGAAATGATGCTGCAAATAAAACTCAATCAGATAAGGATCCCAGTGGGAAGCCCAGCAATAGAGCAGATCACATGGAAGGCAGAGAGCCAAGTTTGAAAGAAGAGAAGAATAAGCACACTGAAGAGGTCACAAAGGAAAAATGAACAGTATAAGAACTGTTGCTAAAAAGAGGTCCAAGAAAAAAAAAGCCAAAAAATGACAGGAATGAAGAAATAATGTCCACTATTAACTCTGAATATGAGTTCTCTTGGCCTCCCAATAAAAATCATAGCTAACTAACAGATTAGGCTAGGAAACAGTATCCATCTTTTTGCCTCCTAGAAACATATCTCACCATCAACAATAGACACTACCTTAGAGTGAAAAGGTGGGGAAGTAGTCCAAGTAAATGGATCAAGGAAACAAGCAGGCATAGCTATTCTAAAATGTGACTAAATGAACTTCAACAAAAAAATAAACTTTTACTCACCAAACACAGATATAGCCAATTTCATTTAAAAAAATAAATACTACAGGGTATAAAACACAGTGATAGGGTCCTCCTTGTTGTTTAGCTTCTTTAGGACTATAGATTTTAGCATGTTTATCCTATATTATATGCCTAATATCCACATATAAATGCGTATATGCCATATGTGTCTTTCTGCTTCTGAGTTACCTCACTCAGGATGATCTTTTCTAGTTCCATTCATTTGCCTGCAAATTTCATGATTTCCTTGTTTTTAATTGCTGAGTAGTATTCCATGGTGTAAATGTATCACAATTTCTGTATCCATTCTTCAGTTGAGGGACAACTGGGTTGTTTCCAGATTCTGGATATTATGAATAAAGCTGCTATGAACATAGCTGAGCAAATGTCCTTGTTGTATAGTTGATCATCTTTCTGATATATTCTCAGGAGTGGTATAACTGGATCTTGAGGTAGCACTACTCCTAATTTTCTGGGAAAGTACGAGATTGATTGCCAAAGTGGTTGTACAAGTTTACATTCCCACCAGCAATGGAGGAGAGTTCCCCTTTCTCTACAACCTCTCCAGCACCTGTCATCCCTTGAGCTTTTGATCTTAGCCAGTCTGATGGGTGTCGGATAGAATCTCAGAATTGTTCTGATTTGCATTTCCTGAATGACTAAAAACATTCAGCATTTCTTTAAGTGTTTCTTGGAGTACCCTAAGGAAGAGGCTTAATCCTTATTCAGAAGGGCAAACAGGATACACATCAGAAGTAGGAGCCTTCCATGAGAGGGGGGTTGAGGGGAGAGTGGAGGGGGACTCTGAAAAACTCTACCCATCAGGGTATTGAAGCAGATGCTAACAGTCATAGCCAAACTTTGGAGAGAGTGCAGGGAATCTTATGGAAGAAAGGGGAGACAAAAAGACCTGGAGGGGACAGGATCTCCACAAGGAGAGCAACAGAGTAAAAAAAAAACCTGGGCTTCAGGGGATCTGCAGAGACCAATACTCCAACCAAGGACCATGCATGGAGAGGACCTAGACCCCCTGCTCAGATGAAGCCCATAGGCTGCTCACTTTCCAAGGGGCTTCCCTAGTAAGGAGAGCAGGGACTGTCTCTGACATGAACTCAGTGGCTGGCTCTTTGATCACCTCCCCTTAAGGGGCTGCAGCCTTGCCAGGCCACAGAGGAAGATGATGTATCCATCCCTGATGAGACCTGATAGGCTAGGGTCAGATAGAAGGGGAGGAGCAATTCCCCTATCAGTGGACTAGGGGAGGGATATAGGGGGAGAAGAGGGACTATGAGTGAGGCTAGGAGGAAATGTGGGAGGGGTCTACAGGTGGGATACAATGCCAATAAATTGTAATAAGTAATAAATAAATTAAATTTAAAAAAACAGTGATAGCAGGTGACCTCAATATTCTCAATAATAGACAGCTCATCTGGACAAAACTAAACATGGAAACACTGGGTTAACAACATCACAAATCAAATGAGCCAAACAGGCCAAGAACCTAAAACTGTGTGATACCTACACACAATGCAATACTACCCAGCTGCAAAGAAAAATGAAATTGTGAAATTTGAAGCTAAATGGATGGAATTATTAAAAACATCATACTTTGTGAGGCCACCCAGACTCAGAAAGAAAAATGCCACACATTGTCTCATGTGAATACTGATTGATTTTGATTTGGAGTTCACGTGGAAGCTGGGTAATTAAAAATTGGTCATGAAGGGTGGACATATTAAGGGAAGAAAGATATCAAAACAAAAAATTAAAATGCGGAGAATGTGCTGGCTAGTTCTGTGGTTCTGCCTCTCCTGGAAAGGCTGCTGGATGCCTCCAGGTGGAAAAGGATGAAGGAAGGGGGCAGGGAGGTCCTGAGTGAGCATAGAACAAGGTCTGTGTCATAAGCTCTTTGGTCCAGCTGCAGGTGTGGGAAAAGGAAATTTTCCCCACATTAAGTGCACTGCTCTTTTAGCTGGGCTGCGTGGACCAGGCCGGGGGGTGGGGGGTGGGGGGGGAGGAGCAGTCTGACTCTGGCAAGTAAGGTGGTTGCTTGGGGAACAGCAGGCAACTTGGTCCGCAGATCAGCACTGCAAACACACACACACACACATACACACACACACATACACACACACACACACACACACACACACACACACACACAAGCTTTACTAATAGACAATATCATTCAAATCATCATCAAGACTGGACTTCATAAGGACCAAAGAATTAAATCATTACCAGTTCCAGGTACTCCTTAAAATATTGATGGTGATGGGCTCAGAGGCATTTATTTTTTAGAAGGAGAATGGCTTAATGGAGTCCTAATGTCACTTAAAAAATTTATATTTGTGACATGACAAGTCAAAAACAAAGTTTGTGCCACAACTTGATGTTGAAAACAGGCTCATGGATTTAGCACTTTGGGTGACTTAACCTCTCATTTAAGATGGATGAGACAGGAGTCACCCCCCTCAGCTTAGGCTTGTAGTATGATTCAGATGTGGTCTGGGCCCACCTTGCTCTGTACTACAAACTGGCTTTCCTGTCAAGATGCCTGAGAAGGGCACCATGGCGAGGAAGAGGTGGAGACCTTTGCCTTTCGGGCAGAAATCACTCAGTTCTTTTCCCTCAGCATTGATACTTTCTATTCAAACAAGATTTTTCTCTGGGAGTTGATCTCTAATGTCTTTGATGCCTTGGACAAGATTCGGTATAAGAGCCTGACAGATCCTTCCAAGTTGGGCAGCGGCAAAGATCTGAAAACGGACATTATCCCCAACCCTCAGGAACAAAGGTTGACCTTGGTGGACACAGACATTGGCATGACCAAGGCTGACCTCATAAATAACTTGGGAACTATTGCTAAGTCTGGCACAAAAGTATTGATGGAAGCTCTCCAGGCACCAGCAGTTGGGCAGTTTGGTGTTGGGTTCTATTCTGCCTGTCTAGTGGCAGAGAAGGTGCTCCAGTCACAAAGCAGTATTTCTGGGAGTCTTCTGCTGGTGGCTTCTTCACAGTTTGTGCAGACCACGGTGAACCCATTGGCCGAGGCACTAAGGTGAGCCTTCACCTCAAAGAAGACCAGACAGAATACTTGGAAGAGAGGAGGGTCGAGGAAGTAGTGAAGAAACACTCACAGTTGTTAGGCTATCCTATCCCCCTCTGTTTGTAGAAAGAATGATAGAAGGAGATCAGTGATGACGAGGCAGAGAGGAGAAAGAGGAGGATGAGGAGAAGCCTAAGATTGAAGATGTGGGATCAGATAAGGAGGATGACCGTGGCAAAAATAAGAAAAAGAAGACTCAGAAGATTAAGGAGAAATACATTGATCAGGAAGAGTTGAATAAGACAAAGCCTATTTGGACCAGAAACCCTGATGACATCACTCAAGTAGAATACGGTGAATTCTATAAGAGCCTTGCTAATGACTGGGAAGGTCACTTGGCAGGAAGCGCTTCTCTGCAGGTCAGTTGGAATTCAGGGCACTGTTCTTCATTCCTCAGCGAGCTCCCTTTGGCCTCTTTGAGAACAAGAAGAAGAACGACATCAAACTGTATGTTCGTCGTGTGTTCAACACAGACAGCTGTGATGAGCTGATACCTAACGAGTACCTCAGCTTTATCAGGGACCTGCCCCTGCACATCTCCCGAGAATTGCTCCAGCAGAGCAAGATCCTGACAGTCATCTGCAAAAATATTGTGAAGAAGTGCCTTGAGCTCTTCGCCGAGTTGGCCGAAGACGAAGAGAACTACAAGAAGTTTTATGAGGCATCCTCTGAGAATTTAAAGCTAGGAATCCATGCGGATTCTACCAACGGCTGCCGCCTCTCTGAACTCCTCTGCTGTCACACTTCTCAGTCTGGAGATGAGATGACTTCCCCGTCAGAGTACGAGTCTCTCAGGAAGGAGACACGAAAGTCCATCTGCTGTATCACTGGTGAGAGCAAAGAGCAGGGCCAACTCTGCCTTTGCGGAACGCATGGGGAGGCAGGGCTTGGAGGTGGTGTAGATGACGGAGCCTGTTGATGAGTACTGCATGCAGCAGCTCAAGGAATTCGATGGGAAGAGCCTGGTCTCAGTGACTAAGGAGGGCCCAGAGCTACCAGAGGATGAGGAAGAGAAGAAAATGGAGGCGAGTAAGGCAAAGGTTGAGAATCTTGGCAAGCTCATGAAGGAGATCTAGGATAAGAAGGTTGAAAGGTGACAATCTCCTTGTCTCTTCACCCTGCTGCACTGTGACAAGCACCTACGGCTGGACAGCCAACATGGATCGTGCAGGCCCAGGCACAGCACGACAACTCTATGAATGGCCACAAAAACACCTAGAGATCAATCCTGACCACCCCATTGTGGAGACTCTGTGGCAGAAGGCCAAGGCACACAAAAAAAGCCGTCAAGGACCTGATGATGGTGCTGCCGTTTGAAACTGCTCTGCTCTCCTCTGGTTTCTCACTTGAGGATCCCCAAACCCACTCCAACCACATCTACTGCATGATTAAACTAGATCTGGGCACTGCTGAAGACGAAGTGACAGCACAGGAGCCAGTGCTGCTGCTCCTGATGCGATGTCCCACTCCCCCACCCCCGATTGAGGCCCCTGAGGCTGATGAGGATGCCTCTCTCATGGAAGAAGTAGACTACAGAGCTCTGCCCAGGCTTCCCCGTGCCCTCTGCATAGTTTTCCCTGCGGCTCTCCCAGCAGCCCTGACCCACCTGGCTCTGCTCAAGACTAGAAGAATTTCTTCTATCCTGTCCTCATGGCCTTGTGCTTTAAGGCAGAAAAAAAAAACCCTCCTACAGAATAGCAAGGTTGGGTATCGTGTATTGGGTTTTGTTTGTTTGTTTTATTTTGTTCTGAAATTAAAAGTTTGCAAAATAAAGATGATGTGTTTAAAAAAAAAAAGGTGGATAAGACCTTTGTCTTTAGGTGAAATTTGGTCTTAGAGTTGTTTTAAAACACTATGCTTCCAGGTGAAACTAATCATGGTAAACTCAAATTATGGCAGGTAATTTTAATCATTTTAACAACCTAGCTAAACACAGTCATGTGGACAGCAAAAATATATAGAGAGAGAGATTTGGTTTTCTATTTGAAACAGGAATTTGAAAGCAGGTTCTAAGATTTCTAGGGAAAAGAACAACAATATTCTGGTATGTTAGAGAATCCATTTTCAGCCAACGAAAAATATAACTTCAAATTCCAAATAGAATGCATGAAGGGGAAATCGGACATGCAACATGGAGACGAATTTGATCTTGTCTCTTTTCTGGACTTTAGTGTGACCTGACTTCTTGCAGAAAAGCATCTCCTCACAGTCCCACCGCTCTCGCATTGCTGCCTTCTGGTGGCACCTGCATTGCAGACCACTGTTTTTACAAAAGAAGTGAAAAGGGAGTAAAATCAGAACCCAAATATTTGACAATTCCAAGAGAGTCAAAGGGACATATGTGGACCAAGAAAGAGAAAGCAGGCTTCTGAGATGGCTATCCTTTTCCCAGAAGACACTGCAAGAGAAGGCAGGTGGGATGTCTAAACAGAACCCATAGGGGGACGGGGAGGAAGTAGGGCCCTATAAAACAGCAGAGCCAGCAATTTAGCAGACTTCAGCCTTAGTGTCTCTCATCCCAAAGAGATACAGCTGTTAACTTTCCCCTTCTCCACTCAGTCTTCTGTCTTTCTAGCCATTCAATTCCCCAAACAAGCATGGTGAGGTCTCGCTGAAAGCTGAGAAATAGTTTCAGCTATTTCCATTGTATTTGCGAAACTAATGTCAAAACCACTGGTTCTTATGCTGCCCTCTTCTTGCTTTTATAGTTTAAAACATTTAAAAAGGATGAAATTTTATTACTTAGGCGTGTTTTTTTTTTTCCTTTACTAGTGCTCACACTTGAGACATACTAGGTGATTTTTAAAAGGCTTTCCTAATGGGGCATGGCTTAATTAGAATGATTGTGTGAAAACTATGCTGTTTGCTACTGCTGCTGCTGCTGCTGGTGGTGGTGGTGGTGGTGGTGGTGGTCAGAATGCAAATCAAAGATCTGTATCTTTCTCCCACTCCTCTCTCATTAGTTTTTGCGTTTGAGACAAGGTCTTACTATGTAACCATGGCTGACCTGGAACTCCATATATAAACCATGTTGGCCAAACTCACAGAGATCTGCCTGCCACTGCCTCCTGATCCCTGGGATTAAAGGTGTGCACCACCATGCTCAGCTTCTCATTAGCTCTTGTTCGTGTTTGTGCATGCAATACGCAGCCTGAGCCAATTCCTCTTCATTTAATGTGGCCCAGAGAAGGTTGAACACCCGTGGTCTAGAACAAGGCAGCTGAATGGATGGTTTGCCGTCTTCTCTTTTTAGACCAAACATCCTACAGGCAGCAGCCATACCAGGCTAACGTGGTGTGTTTAGTTCTTGGTCCTGGTTGCTGCATGGATGCTGATAGAATTAGCTCCCATTTCCTTCCTTCCAGACTGAGCTGAGAAAACTCCCACTATGCCCACACACTGCCTTTTCTCACTGCTAGGTCAAGCATTCAAGGTGTCTACAAGTCTGCTCTAAAGGCTGGGCTGGTGTTCAGACTCCTCAGCATTGGGCAGATCTAAGTCTGCACACCTAGATGAGGAAGCACTCCCAGCCCATTCCAGACCTGAGAGCTGCAGACTGAGCATGATGGGAGAGAGCAGGAGATTTCCCCACGAGACTCCTGAAGCACACTGAGGCAGGGCCTTCCTGAGACATGCTCCAGAGGGCCTTTCCACTTTCTCAGGGTCTACCCTGGGGTGGACAATCATGGCAGACTCATACCCGAGGGCAGAGACCAGAGGTCTCCAGACCAGAGGTCTGACCCCACTGTAGTGGTCAGAGTGGAGGCTCTGTACTGACCCTTCCATGGTGAGCAGCTGTGAGTACAAGTAGTCCAGGTAGCGTAGTTCAAGAAGGGAGACCCACACACACTTCCAAGCATGGAGACAGCCAGGCATGCTCTTCGTTTTGTCTTCCTGCAAAGGCCTCAACAGTGGTTGGAGCCCACTCTACTTTCACAACTGGAAAAGTAGCAGTTTTCTACCAAGAGTCTTACCCAGAAGGGACGTCCCCGTGGGAATACAGGCAAGGTCAGGAGGTCAGCTCACATGTAGGAGGGGACACAGCAGTGACTGACACATGCTAGCCCACACCATAGGACCCAACACCCTGGACATCCGTTCACTCAAAGCCCAAAGGCTTCAGGATGTCCACCTGCTGAGCTGCTGAGGTTTGGGAGGGTTGCCATTCCATCTTCTGAGAGTGACCACAACTCAGGAAGGCTCACTCCGTGGCCACCCCTAGCCCTGATGTCCCCCAGGATTCTTCCCCTGACCTATGCATGTACCACAGTTATTCCCCCAGGGACCTGCCACCTAGAAGCCCACAGGATGGATGCAGCTTCTGGGGAGATTCCAGGCCTGCCTTCCTCCCTGTTGGTCACAAAAAAAAAAAAAAAAAAAAAAAACCCTGTCCTGGCTATCTGGTAACCTCCTTCTCATCCTTCGGACACAGGTGAGAGTGGGCAATAGCCTGCAGGTAGAAACCCTGGTCCATGGGCCCTGCCTCACCAGCAACTTCAGATACACAGCCACAAAGAGTGATGGCAGAGTGTGGACTGAGCCACAGTGGGGGATGGGGCTCCGGTCCATCAGGAGTGAGCAGCAAGACTGCACATGGCTCCCAAGGAAGCTGGGAAAAGCTACCCTTTCAGAAGGCTCTAGCAGCCCAAAGGTGTCTGTAGATCCAGGGAAAAAGCAACAGTAGTCACCAGGGCAAACCGCTCACATGGAAAACCCAAGTCCAGACTCCGCCGGACGGTTGGGTGTCTGTAAGCCTGTGGAAAGAGAGTCTTGGAACAATAAGGCAGGGGGGTGGGGTTCTCTCTTAGACAGAGGGGAGGAGAGACTCAGTTCATGGCTAGAGAGCAGACGGCTATCAGGTCTTTCAGAGGACTGGGCACACACCCCTGCTCCTGCCCAGCCTTGATGCTCTGGGCTTTGAAAGTTCCTCACACCGTTTCTGAGAAAGCAGCCTTCATCCCTACCAAGGACCCCCCACAAGTCCTTGGCACCCTGACTCTTGCCCTCCCCAGCTATGCCCTTTTATCTCTGCTGCCTGGTCTCAACCTCTTGTCACTTTTGGTTCCATTATCATTCTACACTGTGGCCCTAGATCAGCAATTCTCAATCTGTGGGCCTTGACCCCTTTGGGGGAGTCAAACAACCCTTTCATGGGGGTCACCTAAGACCATCTGTATAGCATATATTCACACTATGATTCATAACAGTATCAAGATTACAGTTATGAAGTAGCAACAAAAATAATTTCATAGTTGGGGGTCATGAAAACATGAGGTCAAACATGAGGTATTAAAAGGTCAGGGCCTTAGGAGGGCTGAGAACCACTAGTTCTGCATTGCTGTTTCTAAGCTCCAGGCCCCACTGAGCCCCAATCCTTTTCTAAAGGGCCTCTTTTATCACCAGCAGACCAGGTCACTGTCGTCAGCAAGTCCCCACGTCAACACACACAGTTACAGTTTCACTGAATCATCCATCCTTAACTTCACACATGCATGGCTCAGAGAAGCCCTCCTTGCCTGCCACACCCAATCACATCTCCAGGCTTTTCCACATTGTTTCTTCTGCTCGTGGACCTCCCTCCAACTTCAGTCTCTAGACTAGCCTGCACAGTCGTGCTCAAATGTCAAGAGCTTTTCTGTCCTCCACCTGCCCCCATCATCACTTCCTGCATCTTTGTGAGTGAGCAACTTCTCTACACAGACCATACCTCTCCACACACTTGATACGGTGGGCATCTTTGAAGCCGAGACACCCAGTCCCACCCCATCCTGTCCTGCCCCCTAGTCCTTGACCCCTTTTGCAGGGGACTGCAGAGAGGCATCCTCAGTAACTATTAAGTGGAGGAATTAACGAACAGGCCCTAATGGAGAGCTAAAGCCGCGCTGCCCTCCGGGGCCTGACCCACTTTCCCAGCCTGCACCAGCTGCTAGGGAGCTGCTGCCCCTCTCCAAGCAGCCTACATCTCCGTGAGCTTTTGACTGAGAAGCTCTGCCTGGTGCAGGAGTTGCCCGGCAGGACTCTGGGGGTGGGGAGGATGAGACGAAGGAGGACCTGGCTTGGGAGTGGGATGGGGGTAGGAGCATCCCACTGGCTGATGCTAGCTGAGAGAGGGCCTGGGTGGTACATCTTCCCATCCCAAGGACCGAGCCCCTCACATCTGACCCCACTCCACCACACACTTGTAGTCATGGTGAGCTAGTTCAGGAGTCATCACATTATACAAAGAGCTAGAGAATCCATATTTCAGGCTTTGTGGCTCAGATCTTCTCTGTTGCAATGAATTCTGCTCCGCGGCACCAAAGCAGCCTCAGATGAAATGCACAGGCAAGAGTGAGAATGCAGGAGCATGCCTGGGTGTGGCTGGTCTCCTCATGAGCATGTGCTATGGAAGTATTTTCTCTTTTGAGCCCCACAGCAACAAAGGCTATTGGATGGAGAAATCAAGTTGGCACTAATACTCCCTCCATGCTCTCTAGCTTTCACAGGACCGGAAGGTGCTATGTAGGCTGTTAGGGGAGAGAAGTCATCAACAGTCTTGCCCAACCATGAACCCAGGAAACTACAATAAAGACTAGCGCAGCAAGTCTATTGATGAAATAGCGGTGCAAGTGTTATGGGGATAACAAAACACTCTCTGAATTAAGGCATTCCACAGAAAGAAACGCACACCTAGGACTAGAAATCTGGTCAAGAATCCATGGTTGGGGAGTTCACAGGCTCCAAGGGTGAGCCTATTATATTATCCTGCTAAATGGACATAGTATTGAACTGCCTTCTAAATTTGTATCTCTCTACACATAGATTATTTTAATATTGCCCTGAGATATCACCAAAAACTCTTCTTGATATGACAGGATCGCTGAACTCACAAACTCACGGCAGGTGTGGTCAACTCACAAGACCAAACTAATAGACATTCTAGCATAGACAGAAAAAGGGATTCACAAGCCCCCAGCCCTAACTAAGGAGCTTTGAACAGTTGATGGCACCTGGGAGATGGAGAGTGTTTTCTTTAACGCTATTGGCCCTGGTCAGCTAACCACACAGCTAAGGAAGGCCCCTTACCTGTGAGTGTCTGTAACACAAATTGGGCTCCACAAGTTACATATTTTTAAAAAGAACATGAAGTTAAGAGGGGTGCGGCAAGGGGAGCGGATCTAGGAAAGTTAGGAGGGAGACTGGCGAGAAATATGATCAAAATTTATCATATGAAAATCTCCAAATATTAATAAATTTATGTTTTCTGAAAGAAATACTCCTCTTTCCTCTTCCCCTTTAATCCATGCCCCCTCTCTATCTTTCCTTGCTTCAACCATGTACTCCAATTTAAACACACAAATCTCAATCTGCGGTTCTCAACCTATGGTTCACAACCTCCTTGGTGTCGAATGACCCTTTCACTGGGTCACCTGAGACAATCAGAAAGTATGAATCTTTATATTATAGTTCATAACAGTAGCGAAACTATGATTATGAAGTAGCAATGAGAACAATTTTATGGTTGGAGGTCACCACCACGTGAGGGCCTCTATCTCTGTTGCAGCATCAGGGAAGTTGAGAACCTCTGATCCAAATACTGGAAGCTAGGATCTACGTAGGAAAGAGAACGTGCAACGATTGTCTTCTGCTCTGGGTCGTCTCACGGCATATGATTCTTCAAAGTTCCATTCGTGCACCTACAAAATTCACTGTTTCGTTTTTCTTTTTAAAAATAGAGTACTTTTTTTTAAGTCTCTGACAATTTTATACAAGTAAATAATCTATCTTGATCACACCCACTCCCAACTCCCCACTCCCCTCCCTCCAGGCACCTCTAACATGGCCCTTGTCCCCTTCGTCCCCACTCCCACAGAATCCAGTTAGAGCTGCCTATTGGAAGGTGACTGATCTTGTTGGCTTGATCATGTGTGGGTCTTGGGCAAGTGGCCATAACTGCAGTAAATTAATGAGTGAAATGGCCACGCTTTTCCTTATTCTCTATACCTTATATTCTTTTCAAATTAATACTTTTTTACTTTTAAATAATTTTATACATTCACTTGTATCCCAGCTGTAGCCCTCTCCCTCTTTCCCTCCCAACCCCCCCTCCCTCCCTCATCTCCTCCCTGCCCCCTTCTGAGTCCACTGAGAGGGGGTGTCCTCCTCTCCTTCCATCTGGCCCTAGCTTATCAGGTATCTTCAGGATGGTTGCAATGTCCTTATCTGTGGCCTAGCAAGGCTGCTCCTCCCTCAGGGGGGAGGGGAAGCTCATGAGTTCATGTCAGAAACAATTCCTGTCCCCCTTACTAGGGAACCCACTTGGATACTGAGCTACCATGGTCTATGTCTGAGCAGGGGTTATAGGTTATATCCATGCATGGTCCTTGGTTGGATAAACAGTCTCATAGAAGACCCCTGTGTTCAGATATATTTGGACCTTGTGGGGCTCCCTGTCTCCTCTAGGATATACTAATTCCTTCTTCATATATTCTTTATGCCCTATCTTCCACAATATTCCCTGAAGCTTGTCAAGGTGTGTGTGCGTGTGTGTGATATGTATGTCCCATTTAGACCCAAATACTTAATAAGCCCTTATTCTCAGCACTTTAACTAGCTATGTGTCTGACCAGTACAGAGTGAGCTTCTCTGGCTAAGGGGGAGGACACCGTTAATCAATATATAGACATAATATTTAGGAGTGAGTTTCACAAAGTGTCTATTTAGCAAGACTACATGAGAAGGTCCCCCATGGGGACCTGGGCAATGGCCTTTTGATTAGGTTTATGGTTCCAGGCATGAATCCCCTTCTGTGGATCAGGCTCCAAACCCAATCATAAAGGCATTGGTTACCACTGTAACCTCCCCGCCCTTACTGCACAGGTGGGAAATTCTTACAGGGCAGATCAATACTGTAGCGTTCAGGGTTTCTGTGCGGGTAACAGGGTTGATAGCTTTTCATCCTCAATCCATTTCATTTTCTTTATAGCAGAATGAAATTTCTCTGTGCATATGTACCATGTTTTCATTATCCATTCCTATGTTGATGGGCATTAGGGTGTTTCCATTTTCTAGCTGTTGTGAACAGAGTGACAGTGAACATAGATGTGTAGGTATCTCTGTGGTCGGATATATAGAATTCTTTGAATAAATGTCCAGGGGTGGTACAGCTGAATCATACAGTAGTTTTATTTCTAGATTTTTGAGAAACCTCCACACTAATTTCCATTGCAGCTACAGCAGTTTGCACTCCTACCAACAGAAAATAAGGGTCCTTTCCTTGTCCCCACATCCAGACCAGCATTTTCTATCATTTGTTTTCCTGATTCTAGCTATTTTGACCAGGGTGAGACAAAATAGAAAAGCAGTTTTCATTTGCATTTCCCTTATGACTAAGAATGGTGAACAGTTTTATAAATATTTCTCAGCCATTTGTATTTCCTCTTCTGAGAACTCTCTGTTCAGTTCCATAGCTCCTTTTTAATTGGGTTGTTTGCCTTCTTGCTGTTTAGGTTTAGGGTTTTTGTTTTGTTTTGTTTTGTTTTGTTTTGTTTTTAGTTCTTTGTGCATTCTGTCAGATGTATGGCTGGCAAAGAGGTTCCTATTCTGTAGGCTGCCTCTTTATGCTGTCTTTTTTTTTTCTTTATGAAAGCTTTTTAATTTCATGAATCCTATTTGTCCATTGTTGGTCTTACTCCCTGAGCTACTGAAGTTTTAGTCCAAATGCCCATACCTGTGCCTGTAAGTTGAAGAATGCTTCCTACTTTGTCTTCTATAAGATTCAGGGCATCAGGTCTTACTTTAGTACATTTGGATTTGAGGCTTGTGCACGGTGAGAGATAAGGATCTAGGTTTGTTCTTTTACGTGTTTTTCGGGTATGTCTACACTCAGTTTTTCCAGCATCATTTATTGAAGATGCTGTGTTTTCTGCAGTGCAGCATCATTCCTTGAGGACGTGATCCTAGGCTATGTAAGTGAGTCAGCTGAGCCTAAGCTTGCCTGCTATCCAGCAAGCAGCATCCTCCGTGGTTCCTGTTGCTTTGGCTGTAAACTAAGTTCCCTGGTCAGGGGTAGCAGCATGTTGAGTAGCAGGCAGGCCTGCCTCTATGTTCCTGTTGAAGTTCTAGCCAAGGCTTTCCTTCAGTTCTGGACTGTAAAACTGGAAACTGCAAGCTGGAATAAAACTTCTCCTCCCCTAAATTGCTTTTTGTCATGGTATTGGTCACAACAGAATGACACTAAAACAGTTCCCACACAAGAACTGGATAGTAAGACCTCATGGCTGACAACACCACCCACTTGGGTCACAGGACATGAAGAAATCATGCTAGTCCTGAGCAGGCCAGCTTTCCCAGTGCCATGAAGGGTTCTGTAGGCTGCTACGAGCTACACTAATGACTACCGAGATGGATTTAAGGCCTACCCCACAGAATGGAATTCATGCCTAGTGCTGTAAACTAGGCCAAGAATCCATATCTTGGGATATCATAGAACTATTTTGCTAAGTGGACATAAAAGCAAACTGCCTCCTATGTAATTATCTTTATGCCCATAGAATAGTGCTGTTCTCAGGGTTCATCAGAGAAGCTTCTGTTTGTAGTAGATGGTTGTTAATGCAGAGACCCACAGCTGGTCTAGGTGCAGAGAATGAGAGACTGGGGGGTGCTCAGTTCTAAAGGAGACATCTCTATCACGCTCCCTCTCCATGAGGCTCACTGGGGGTACATTAGGGAAGAAAGAGTGAAGAGATTGAAAGAGCCCACAGTCAGGGGAACCAGAGCTAGACAGTATCTTCTCAACATGACAGAGATGTCGGGCTTGCGAATTCACAGCAGCTACAGCCACCTACACAAGGCCTGTGCAAGTTCAAACCGGTGAACATTCAGGCATGAACGGGAGAGAGGCTCATAAACCAGCCCTAAGCTAAGGAGCAATCAGAAGTCAATGGCTGCTTAAAGTTAATTTACTTTAAGGGTGTGGTCCTAGTAGGATGCCCATACTCCAGTGCACAGCCTCACACCCTTGTACATACAGGCAACCTTATTTGAAGCCAGAGGGCTTTCGAGGACAGGAAGTTGGGAGGGGGATGAACAGGTGGATGGGAGGAGTTCAAGGGGGCAGTGGGAGGAGATATGGTCAAAACAGCTCTTATACACATATACAACTCATAAAGAATAAACAAAAATATTTTAAAAGAAATGTCCCCATTTTTTTTCAGGGCATGTTATATCTGCCCAGGTGGGCCCTCAAGCTCCTAGCTCTTAGTTCAGAGGCCCTGCCCGGGAGTTCCTTGGACAGGACAGGGCCTGGGCATGGTGGGAGAGACATGCTTGCAGGCGGCTGGGCACCCACAGATTGGCCATCTGCTCATCTGCCTGAGAGCTTCAGCCTCCAAGAGGAGCAGAAGGGGCTGGCAGGGCAGGGATGAGCACTCAGAGGACTGCGGGGCAGACCAGGGACACGTCCCGAAATCAGAGCGGGAACACTCGGCGCTCTGCCAACGGGCAGCCCAGCGTCCGCTGTCTTCCATTTCAGAAGAGTACAGGAGCAAAGCCAGCACAGCTGCGTGCTGCCACCAAGCAAGGACAATGACTGGCATTCTGTCCTGATTGTTTCCACTCTCTCCCTCTCTAAATGTAAAATCAGAAACATGCCTAACAATATTGAAGTCCTCTGTGTGCCCTGGGGTGGGACAAAGGCAGCCAGCATTTCCTGCCATCCACCCACTTCTGCTCAGGGATCAAAGTGACCTTCTGAAGCGATGAGTAGCCAGAGCTGCTCAGGAGTTCACCTCCATCGGCTTTTGCAACTCTGGAAGATGAATGCACAAGATGAGCCCTCTCCCTGCTGCACAGAAAGGGACTGTGGGCAGCCATGTGCGGGCTGAAAGTTGCTCCAGCCCCCAGAAGGCCCAGCGTCCACACCCCGGGCTGTTTCAGGCTCTACACTACACCACACTCTTATCTTCCTTCTTCCATTCCTTTCACTGGAGTGTGTGGCCCAGGCAGAACCTGACCCAGGCTTTGCTCCCCTGCATCTGCTAATGCAGCCTCAAAAGAAGGGGCAGTGCTGTCTTCACCAGCCCCTTGTGAATGTTCACATACTATTTCTCATCCCTATGTGTCCCCTGGGAAGCCTCGGTGTTGTTGAACCGCAGCTGGCAGAAGCGGGGCACCTGCCGCTGTAGCTTGGTGGTCTTGTAGAGGAAACTGCACAGAGCAATTGAGGTTCTCTCCTGAGAAGTGAGGGGGTGTAGTGGTTTGGATCCAAAATGTCCCCTACAGTCTCCCCCATTTGAACACTTGGTCCTTAGTTGGTGGTACTGTTTGGGAAGGCTTGGAAGGTACAGCCTTGCTGGAGGAAGTGCGTCATGGTGGGTGGGCTTTGAGAGCTTAAGGCTGCAGCCTACTCCCTATTTCTCTCTCTCTGCTTCATGTGTGAGCGTATTTCAGCTTCCTCTGCAGCCACCACACTGTTCTCATCATTATAGATGTGTTTATAGCATTTTATCGCAGCAACATAAACGTAACTAATACAGGAAGGGTATTGTGTGAAGAATCCTTTGAGATCACCAGGGTTGCTTCTCTTAGAGGCAGACATCAGTAATTGGCAAGTGTGTGGTGATTCGAGGAGTCAGTTCATCCTTGCAGTCATACCCTGCCTGGCACCCCCATGCCACACCTCACCCAAGCCCTACCGTATCAAGCTCTCATAAGACCCTGACAGAACAGTTGGTAGAAAAACAGCACTTCAGCAAGGGGTCAGATAAGCCCCTGGGCTCTCAGCTGAGTGGGACCTGCTTATAAAGCACAGAAGCAGTCCTGGGAAGGGGCCAGGTGTCTCCCAGTAATATGGACTTAGACAAAAAGCCAAAACACATTTAAACTGGAATAGGAAAAAGTCCACCTCCTAACAAGGTCAAGCTCCTGGCATCCAATCAAAGCTACCAACCAGGCGAGGAGGAAACAATGGCCCCTAAAAAAGGAAACATTAGCCTACAGAAGAAGCCTTGGAGGTGCCTGACGAGGAGAGGAGCCAGTGGACAGTGAACAGACAGGTGCTGAGAAAACAGAGATGGCAATGAGCATGAAGAGGAGCGAATGCACTAGAAACTCAAAGACACGAATTGAGCTTGTAGATAGAGTTAAAACAAGGAAAGCGTTTGGGAACCTGTGAAATGACTCACCGGGCAAAGGCGTGTCTTAGTCAGTGCTCTATTGCTGTGGAGAGACCCCATGACCATGGCAACTATTATAAAAGAAAGCATTTAATTGGGGCTGGCACAAAGTTTCATAGGTTTAATCTATTGTGATGGCAGGAGGCATGCTGGCACACAGGCAAACATGGACAAATAGCTGAGAGTTCTACATCTGGTCCGAAGCCTCTGCTAGGGCTCTCCTGAAATCTCAAAGCCCCCCCCCCCCCCCCCCCCCCCGTGACACTGTTCCTCCAGCAAGGCCAAACCTCCTAATCCTTTTAAATAGTGTCACACCCTGGTGACCAAGCATTCAAATGGGGGGGGGGGGGCATTCTTATTTAAACCACCACAAGGTGTTTGAGACCAAGCCTGAAAACCTGAGTTCAAGCCCCACATCCTGTTAGGGTGGAAGGGGAGAATAAACTGTCCTCTGACATTTCACACCTGAGCTTCTGCTGCGCATGAGCATAGATGCACACCTGTGCACACACAATCAATAAATGTAAAAAATTAAGAATGTGTATGAGATAGCGGCGGCTAGTTGGCACTAACTGTGGGATAAACAAGTGAAAGGAGCCGATTGGCGGTGGCTCACGTCTTTAATCCCCTCACTTCAGAGGCAGAGACAAGCGGATCTCTGTGAGTTCAAGGCCAGCCTGGTCTACAGAGTGAGTCCACGACAGCCAGAGCTACACAGAGAAACCGTGTCTCAAAACAACAACAAAAGTGAAAGGAACACTGGGCAAACAGAAAGGCGTATCAATGATAACTGTCCGAAATGACAGAAGAAAATGACCCCAAAATGAGGAAAGATTCACTGTGCAGTAGGATCCATTGGGAGGCCTCATGCATGTGCAGCCGATGCTCTAGAGCGGAGAAGGGAAGATGGAGAAACAAAGCAGTTGGGGAGGGGGGGAATGATGCCCCATGCTGTCCAAATCGGAAATCTAGAGATCTGAGAACCCAGTGAATACAGTGTAGAGAGAGAACGAATGAAAAAACAAAAGACAGGTAGCTTCTGCTCTTGGTGCCTAACTTAATCCCACCGTGGTAAGAGAGCATGCTTTCCAGGATGCAGTCCTCTATAGCTTTACTGAGATTTTGGTACCCCGGTAGACTTCATTTTGAATAACTCTATTCTGCTTTCATAGGTTTTCAGCAAATTAATTATGAGGTGAGTCTCTCCTCTTCTACCTTCTTTCTCTTCCTCTCTTCTTTTTCTCCTCTTCTGCATCTTTCTCTTTTTCTTCCCTTTTGGTCTCCTCTTCTGATTCTTGTGGTGATTTTTTTTTGAGACAGTCTCTCATTCTGCAGCCCAGACCTGCCTGGAATTCACAGCGGTTGTTTTGGAAGCTGAAATTACAGGCATGGCTCACCAAGTGCGGATTGCTCGCTCTCTTTTTGTCTTTTGTTTTTTGTCTTTTGTTTTAAGCTGCAGACAAGAGTTATCTGAAAGGTGGTCTCTTAGGTAAGGTTTCATTGCTGTGTAGAGACACCATGACCAAGGCGACTCCTACAAAAGAAAACACTTAATTGGGGCTGGCTTGCAGTTTCAGAGGGTCAGTACAGTATCATCATGGCAAGGAGCATGGCAGCAAGCAGGCAGACTTGGTGCTGGATTAGGAGCTGATCCAAAGGCAACCAGGAGGCAACTGCATCAACACTGGGCATAGCTTGAGCACACACACATGCACACACAGACTTATACACACACACACACACACACACACACACACATATATATATATATATAATATGATCTCAAAACCCTGCCTCCACAGTTACAAACTTCCTTCAACAAGGCCACACCTCCTAATAGTGCCACTCCCTATGGCCAAGCATTCAAACACATGAGTCTATGGGAGACATTCCTATTCAAACCACCACAGAAGGGAATCTCATTTGAGAAAAACGCCTCTATAAGATCCAGCTAAAGGGCATTTTCTTAATTAATGATTGACATGGAAAGGCTCAGCCCATTGTGGGTGATGCCATCCCTGGGCTGGTGGTCCTGGGTTCTGAAAACAGCAGGCTGAGCAAGCCATGGGGAGCAAGTCAGTAAGCAGCACCCCTTTATGGCTTCTGTATCAGCTCCTGCCTCCCTCTTTGAGTTCCTGTCCTGGCTTCCTTTGATAATGAACAGCAATATTTCCGGAATTATAAGCCAAATAAACCCTTTCCTCCCAACTTGCTTTTTGGTTCTGGTGTTTACTCACAGCAAAAGAAATCCAAATAAGACACCTGGAAATCACAAAACATCTGGGTGCTAAATCAAGCACTTCTAAGTAACCCACAAGTCACGGGGGAAAAAAATAAAAATAGATTGTTTCTTGGGGCAAATGAGATTGATCAAGCAGTGTGATGGTTGGAATGCAACTAGCCCCCATAGGCTCAGCTGTTTGAATGCTTAGTCTGCAGTTAGTGGAACTATCTAGGAAGGATTAGGAGGTGTGGCCTTGTTGAAGCAGGCATGCCACTGGGGGTAAACTTTGAGGTTTCAAAAGCCAGTGCAAGGACCAGTCTCTCTGTCTCTGTCTCTGCTTCTGTTTTCAGATAAGTAAGATCACAACTACAGCACCAGCACTACGCTTGCCAGCTTCCTGCCGTGCTCCCTGTCATGGTGGTCACAGACTCACCCTCTGAAACTATAAGCAAGCCCTCAATTAAATGCTTCCTTTTATAAGTTGTTTTGGTCATGGTGCCTACCAGCAAGCCTGAACAACTGAGTTCAATTCCAAACACCCAGACAGTGGAAGGAGAAAACGAATTACTGCAAGTTTTCCTCTGACTTTCTACACGTGTGCTGTGGCTCACTGGACAAACAAACAAGCAAATGGGAAGAGGAGAGGTAATCTAAATTAAAAGAGCAAGACAACAAATCTTAACTGACAGTGCAACCACAGATGGGCAGATCCCCGTTCAACAGCACAAGTAATGCGAAGAATCAAAACAACTCGTCTCTGCACAAAAATGATAAACATCATATGGATGATCACCTATCAAAACGACTTTGATGAAATTTCAGATGCAAGATTCAAAAGACTAATTACAAGTATTTTTTAAAAAAAATCCAGAGGTGTAAAAAAAAAAAAAAAATCCAGAAGTGTGGTGGTGCACATCTTTAATCCTACACTCAGGAAACAGAAGCAGGAGGATCTCTGAACGCTTGCGGCCAGCGTGCTCTACACAGCAAGTTTTAGGTCACCCAGGGCTAAACAGAGAGACCCTGTCTCACAAACAAATAACTCAGTGAGGACTCCAAACAGGCAGCTGATGAAATGAGAAAGACAACCCACCGAATGAAAATAAAAACAAAGAGAAATACTGAAGGAAACTCGAACCAATGTGGTGATGGTAATGGAAAATATCCTAGGTCAAATAACAAGTTTAATGGGGGTTATAAAGATGACTTATGATTTTCCAAAGGATTCAGGTTCTATTCTTAGCACCTACGCGGCACCTCACAACCATCTGTAACTCCAGTACCAGGAGAGCCAACACTGTGGGTACTGTATGCCAGCAAAACACTCATACACATAAACATCTTTAAAACTAACTAAATATCAAAAAATATTTTAATTTAAAAACAAAAGAAATGGTTAAGTGGAAAGCCTTGTCAATAAAATGGATCACATGGAAAACAGGATCTCAGAATACAAAGATGAAATAGGGGAGTTAGATCATTTAGTCAAGGTCAAAGACAAAATTTTTATGTATAAGGAGAACATGCAAAAACTCTAGGACGTCCTAAAAAGGCAAGCCCTGTATATTAAGAGCACACAGGTAGACTGGTTTCAAACAAAAAGGCATAGGGCATGCTTTTTAATACAATCAAAAAAGAAAATCCACAAACTTAGGAAAATACAAACACATCTAGATACAAGAGGTATACAGAATACCCAACAGGACCAGAAAAGAAACTCCCCATGCTGTATAATAATTAAAACAGTAAATGTACAAAACAAAACAAAAAAGTATTTTGAAAGCAGCAAAAAGTTACATGCAAAGATTAGTCCATCAGAATAACTTCTGACTTTTCAGCCCAAACCATGAAAGCAAGAACCGTTGAACTGATGTCTTCACAATTCTGAAAGACAACTGCCAACTCAGTCCAACATACCCAGTAAAACTCTGCATCACAACTGACAGTACAACAAAGAAAGTTTCCATCATGAAGGCAGGCTAAAGAAATCCATGAGCACCAAGCTCGCCCTGCAGAAGGTGCTGGGAGGGATGCTGCAGTCTAAAGAGAAACATAAACACACCCGAAGGGTTACAACAGGAAAAATTAAATGATGACTCAGCAAGATTAAGTAAAGGGAGACTAAAAAGCCCCAAACAGCACAAAATCTACAAAATGCCAAAGAAGAACACACACCTTTCAAAAAAAAATCATCTCGAATAGCGATGTTCTCAAAGGACACACACTAAGAGTCACGGCACATGCCTATAATCCCAGTACTGGGGCCAGAGACTGGACCCTTATGAGTTCCAGGCCATTGAAGGCTATATAGTAGGCCCCTTTCTCAAAACAAAACAAAACAAAACAAAACAAAAAGATACAGAATTGGATTGGAAAACAAAATCGTTTTTGCTTACTCCAAGAAATACACCCTACTGCTAAAGATAAATAGTACTTGAAAGGTGAAAAAACAGAGAGGGTATTGCAAGCAAATGGACCAGGTAGCAAGTGGGCCTTGTTGCTCTAATATCTGACAAATGACTTCACGCCAGTTCTAGTCAGAAGAGATAAAGGTCACTTCATACTGATCAAGGAAACAATCCATCAAGAGAAAATTACAATTCTAAATATATATGCACCAAATATAGGTTCATCCAATTTCATTTAAAAAAAAAAAAAAACCACAACAAACCTCTAATAGGTTCAATGTCACAAATTAGCCCCAACACAGGAATAGCAGGTTATTTCAATGTCCCATTCTCACCACGTATATCAAGTATAGAAATAAATAAATAAATAAATAAATGCTAATGTAAAAAAAATTTATAGATCAAGTGGACCTAACAGAACCTTTCACCCAACACCAAAGAGCATGTACTCTTCTCAGCAGCCCAGAGAACCTTCTGTAAAATAGAACACATACTGATTTCAACAAAGACAGAAAAAAAAAAAAAAAAAAAAGAAGCAACAACATGGATTCTGTCTGACCACGATAGGACAAAGCTAGAAATCAACAGAAAGAGAAAAGACAGAAAATATACAAACTCCAGGAGCTTAAACAATGCACTATTGAATGAGGAATGGGTCACTGCAACAATCAAGAAGTAAATGTAAAAGTTCCTAGAATTAATTATGTGATTATGAAAACACAGCATATGAAAATGAGGGGACACAGTGAAGGCAGGCCTAAGAGGGAATGTTATAGCTCTAAGTAGCTACACTGAGAAATCAGAGTGAGCTCAAATAAACAATCTAAGGGTAGACTTTAAGGCATTGGGAAAACAGGAACAAACAAAAATCCCAAATGTAGTAAATAGACGCAAACAACAAGGATCATGGCCAAAATTAATGAAATAGAAATTTTAAAAGCAACCAATTAGACTAAGACTTGGTTCTTTGAACAGATAAACAAACTGACAAACCCTAAGCCAAATTAGCCAAAAAGAGAGAGAAATACAAATTAATTAAATTAGAGATGAAAAGGGAGAGCTTACAATACGCACTGAGGAAGTTTAGAAAATCGTTAGGACCTACTTTAAGAATTGTATACTCCACTAAACTAGAAAAAAATCTAAAAAAAAAAGATAGATGAATTTCTAGATGCATAAGACCTACCAAAGTTAAACCAAAATGAAGTAAATAATTTAAATAGATCTATACAACAGCAATGATACAGAATCAGCTGTTTAAAATCTTGCAACTAAAATCAGCCTATGTCTTGATGGGTTTGGTGTAGAATTCTACCAGACCTTCAAAGAAGAACTAACACCCAATACTACCCAAATTATTTTGTAAAACAGGAAGGAAATAGCACTTTCCAACACTTTAATAAGCCAAGATTCACATATCCAAACCAGATAATGATCCAACAATAAAAGAGATACATAGGCCAATCTCCCTGGTGAACATAGACTAGAAACTCTAAAGCTTCTAGAAGAGTAGGGATTGCACCTCAGGACATAGTCAATAGGACTCTAGTTGCCCAAGAAATGAGACCAATAATCAACAGGGACTTTATGAAACTCAAAACCTTCTACACTGCATGGAGACAGTCAAGCAACTAAAGAGGCTGTAGACAGGGTGGGAAAAGTCCTTTCCCATCATGCCCCTGACAGAGGGTCAGTGTCCAGAGTACACCAGGTACCCCAAAGACTAAATACCTTGAAATCAAGCCACCCAATTAAAATTTGGGCCACAGAACAGAACAGGGGGAATACAAGTGGCTAAGAAATATTTTTAAAAGAGTTTTTTAATATCCTTAGCCACCAGGGAAATACAAATTAAAACTACCTTGAGATTTCATTTCACCCCAGTCAAAATGGCCAAGATTAAGAAAATATAAGACAGGTGGGCAGTGGTGGTACACGCCTTTAATCCCAACACCCGGGAGGCAGAGGTGTGCTGATCTTTGAGAGTTTGAGGCCAGCCTGGTATACAGAGAGAGATCCAGGACAGTCAAGGCTACACAGAGAAACCCTGTCTTGAAAAACCAAAACCAGAAAAAGGAGGAAAGAAAAGAAAATATAAGACAGTAAATGCTGGTGCGTATGTGGGGAATGGGAAACCCTCATGCCTCATATCAGTAAAAGTGAAAACTGGTATAGCCCCTATGGAAATCAACGTGGTTGCTCCTTAAAGAACTAGAACTAGACCAGCCATATGACCCAGCTATGTCACTCCTGGGCATTTACCCAAAGAACCTGAGAAGTGTGACAGAGATCCACACTCATCCTTGTTCATAGCTGCTCTGTTCACAGCAGCTACGATGTGGAATTCCACTAGATGTCCAGCAAATGATGACTGGAAATGTGGTGCCTACACACAATGGAATTTTATTCACCTGTAAAGAAAAATGAAATTATGGAAATTTCAGGTAAATTGATGGAACTAGACAACACTACATTGAGTGAGGTAGCCCATATCCAGGAAGACAAATGTCATTTGTTCTCACTCATTGGTAGAACCTAGCGTTGAACCTTTAGGTTTATGTGTTTGACATGGAGTGTCCATAGGATTCAGGAAACTAGAAAGAGACCATTGGTGAGAAGAAAGAAGGTCTAAGTGGGTAGAAAAACACAGGTGATATGAAGAGGAAAGGGAGAGCAACTGGGAGAGAAGTTTAAGTGGAGAGAGTGATGGGAGAGTAAGATAGAGGAGTTGGGGAGGGGTGGGGAAGAAGAAGGGAGAGAGAAGAGGTGCCTAACATGAAAGATGTTAAGTTATATTTTATAAGCTTCATAAATCATAGATAGAGAGTCATTAATATTATTGAAAGATCTAATTGGAGTTGCCCTACACAGGAGATAATTGTTCTGCCAGAAGCCAGAGTGTGCCAAACAGAGAGTCCAGTACTGGGTGTGGGATAGCCCCCTCAAGTTTCTGATCAGAGGTATTTTTAAGACACCTCTGCCCCCCCCCCAAAAAAATACAATATAGGCTATTGCCATGTCTCTTGGCTTCCCACCAGAACTTGATGGTAATATCCTATTGCTGAAGAGACCACAGGACATGAAGAAATCAAGTTGATACCAGAGTTTTTCTCCCTGTGGATAAAGTACTAACAGGTGCTATGCAGGCGGGGGGGGGGGGGGGGGAAGGGGGGCTCACCTGCTGGTCACCAACGGTATCACCTGGCTATGAACCTTGTGAGCTACATTAATGACCAGTGTGGCAAGATACGAACATGGGTACAATAATGGCACAAATGTTATGTGTGTAACCAGCTGTCTTCTGCTTGGATTTAAGTCCAGCTCCAGGTCTGGTCAACAGCCCACGGTTGAGGAGCTTATAGGCCTCATTATTCAGCTAAATGGATACAGTATCAAACCAGGCTCTAAATGTGTATCTTATGCCTTTGGTAGGCACTTCCTAGACCTCATCAGAGAAGTTTCTTTGTGTGGTGCACAGTGGTTAACTCAGAGACTTGAAAGTGGTCAATACACGGAGAACAAGTGTCAGATGCTCAGCCACAATTGGAGCATCTGCTTCATCTCCCCCATCCCCACAAGTCCCCCGTCACAGAAGGGGAGGGGTGAAGATGGTAAGAGTCAGAGGTTGTGGAAGACTGGAGTGAAGCAGTATCTTCTGGACACGACACAGTCACTGTATTTGTGAATGGCCCCAGGCCTAGGAGTAGATGAGCAGCACAAATTGAACTCAATGTGTAATTTTTAAAAAAGTGTGTGTGTGTGTGTGTGTGTGTGTGTGTGTGTGTGTGTGTGTGTGTAAGGAGGTGGGTGTGGATCTGGGAAGAAGTAGAAGGAGTCTTTGAGGGTGAATATGATCAAAACACATTGTATGAAAATCTCAAAAAATTAATAAAATACTATATTTAAAAACAAATAATACATTTAAAGGCAATGCTTCCTTGCATGGAAGTAATAAAACTGTGAGACATAAATTAAAGTTATAATGATGATTTTAGGGAACGTTATAGCATTAAAATGCTCATATGATTAAAAAAATATGGAGGGCCTGTTTGTGGCACGTGTAATCACAGCATTTGCAAGGCGGAGGCAAAGGCATCTGTGTTCACGGCCTGCCTGGGCTACATAGTGAGAGGCCAGCCTGGGCCACAGGAAACCAAGTCTCAACATCCCACACCCCTCCCAAACAAAACAATCCTAAGTAAGTAGATAAAGGAAACAGCTGAGGTAAGGACAGAGGTCGGTAAAACGTAAAACTCAAAACAACAGGAAAATAAGTTAAACCAAAATTTTGTTCTTAAGACAAGAAGTTGAGGGTGTAGCTTGAAGGCAAAATGTTTGACCCTGCTAGGACAGTGGGTTCTATTCCCAGCACCTCAGGATTTTCGGGAAGGACCAGCACACAGGATGGGGGTGTGGGAAGGAGGAGGGGAAAAGGAAAGAGAAGAAAGGAGGGAGAAGCCATCAATAAAATTGACTGCTTTCATTGCAGATCAGGAAAGGGGAAAGAGAGAGAAGAGAGAGGTCAGAGGATGGGGGTAGGAAGGGAGAGGAGAGGGAGGGAGAATGAATTACCAGTACCAGTACTGGGGAAAGCTGGGACACTGTGGGTCCCACAGATGTGTCGAGATAACAGGAGACTATTTTAAACAACTTCATGCCAGCAAATCTGGTACCTTAGGTGAACCAGAAAAAAAAAAAAAAAGTTAAAGGAATTCATAGCTAACCCATATTCATTAAATGGCATTTTTAGTTTTAAATTTTCCACAAAGAAAATTCCAGAGGCTATCAATTTGAGAGGAAATTGGGGGAAGGGTTCGAGGGAGGAAAGGAAAAAGGGGAAGTGATGTAATTACATTTTAATTAAAAACTTAAAAAAAAAAAAAGCACTGCAAAGCTCCTCAAGACCTGAGGCAGCAAACTGCAAGATATGAGAGAAAAAAGAAATTTCCAGATCCGGATGACTTTTCTGGCAAAACTACCAAAGTCTTAATGAAGACATGAGAGTTATTCTATTGGAACGCTTTCAAAAACTAGAAGAGGAAGAAAATTTTTCAACTGGTCTTTTGAGGCCAGCTTTATCTCAGTACCAAAGAAGACAGTGACATTACAGAGAAGAAGGCTACAGAACCAACACACACACACACACACAAAATGACAACAAAATATTTGCATACTGGGGGGACTGGGAGCTGAGTGGCAGAGCGCTCACTTCAGAAGTAGCTCCAGGTTTGATCTCCCTTCTAATCCTAGTGCTGGGGAGGGGGAGTCAGGTGTATCCCCGAGGATTCAAGCCAACCAGCTTAAACGAATGATAAGTCCCAGGGCCAGTGAGAGTCCTGGTCTCAAAACACAAGGTGGATGGTTTCTGGCATCCTTGTACACACACAAACACAGTACACACACATGAACACACACCTGTACCACACAAACACACTAGTGTGCATACGTCCGAATATGTTCACACTGAATACAATAGAATCCATCAATCATTCCAAAGAAGGCAATTATCTCAGCAATAGAAGGATGGTTTATCTGAAAACCCATAGAATTCAACATATTAACAGAGTAAACCGAAAGTGCCCATTATCTTGAGAGATATAAACTAATTTTTTGAGAAACTTTATCATCCATTCCTAAAGATTCAGGATGGCAGGAACAGAGGGTGGCTTTCCTGGTCTCAGAATGGCGTCCTAGAAGAACCATATGCTTGTTAGTTTGTTTTGTCAACTTGACACAGGCTAGAGTCATCGGGGAAGAAGGCACCTCAGTCAAGGAAACACTGCCATCAAATTGGTCTGCAGGTAACCTGTTTGGCATTTTCTAGCTAATGATTGCTATGAGAGGATCCATCCCACTGTGGGTGTGCCACTCCTGGGCTGGAGGTCCTGGGTTATGCAAAAAAGCAACGTGAGCAAGCCCTGGGGAGCAAGCCAGTAAGCAGCATTCCTCTGTGGCCTCTGCTTCAGTACCTGCCTTGAGTTCCTTCAGTGATGGACTGTAAGTTGTAAAGCACCCACCACCAACAAACTGCTTTTGGTTGTTGCCTCTGTCACGGCAATAGCAACCAAACCAGGACAGCTGGCTGAAGTGAAGGTTAACCAAGCCTTAAAGCTTGTCCCAGGCGAGGAGGGCCATGCCTACCACTTCTCCCGTATTGCATCAGAGCCCTCGATGGGACAGGAAAGCAAAGAAGTGAGAAAAGTCATGGATGGCAGAGCCAAACTACACTAGCATGCAGATGACATGCCAGGGTGACGATGCCAATATGGTCTGTCCCCGTGTTGAAACAGCATTGCCATCACAGGCAGTTGGAGGGAAGGACTTTGAAAGTACCTTTGTCATCAGGGAGTTGGTGCTGGGGATGGAACCCTGGGCTTCATGCATGCTGGGTAACTCCTCTGCCCCTGAGCGACACCCCCAGACCAGACCATTCTTAAGAGACTTGGGTTGGCTCCCACCGGAGTGAGCACTTGCACTAAGTGCTGAACCGGTTTCTAGAGCGGAAGGTGGCCTGGGCCAGGAGACACTCACATTCTGCCACTTCTGCTCGAATTTACTGTCACGGCTGCATGACTTGGAGCCATGTGCCGTCCTTGCCAGCACCCTGCTACCCAGACGCCTCCAAAACCGTGAGTCAAATGAATGTCTTTCCTTACTCATTAACCAGACTAATTTTGTTGTTGAGCCACAGAAAGCAGACTAAGGAGCCACCCACATAAATGTCCCTAAGGTCTTTACAAGAAGATGCTGCTAGAATAGCAACTTGTAACAAAGTAGAGTAATTGGCAGAAACTCTGTCTGCAACTGCTTAGAAAAGTTGTCTTAACGCAAACTGTTAGAAACTGGGAAGTATGAACTTTATCACTTTTAGGGAAAAAAAAAGCAAACCAACCCAATTAAAACATGGACAAAGGGCTTGTGGAATAGATTCCCCTGTGTCTGCTGTCGTTTGGAAAATGAGAACTGAAAGGAGGTGGCTAAAGAGAACATGCCAAGAGCTGACAAGGCTCTGGAGCAACTAGAGCATTCATGCTCTGCTTCCAGCATTTGGAAACAGCATGGTAGTTTCTGGACATAGCAGCTGCTATATGATCCATCTCTACTCCAAGGTGCTTACCCAGGGGAAATCAAAGAACTGGGCTGCACATAGCGATTCATTCATGGCTGGTCATGTGACTGTGTTTACTGTAGCAAAAGAAAGACTGGGAAAATCTATTCAGAGATGAATATTTTTCAGAAACAATAGCATATCTGATGGAATACTATTCACTGCTTAAAAAGAGTGAGCTATGGAAACACATGGCTGGGTGACTTTCAGGCTCATGCTCTGTGCACAAAAACACACACACACCACACGCACACCACGGGGAGAAAAGAGTCTAAAACAAGCAAGGAATCTGCAACAACGGAGGCAGATCAGTGATATCGCTAGGGCGGAAGGAGGGGGACTTACTACAAGCGCCAGAAGAATGCTTGCAATTGACTGAAATCCACGTTCTCTTGATTGTGGTGATGCTTTCTCGGCATCTGCATATGTCAAAACTTATCATGTTACACTGTAACTATGAGCTGTGTACTTCACGCCTCAATAAAGCTGTAATGCGCACAGCAAAAAAGACTTCCGATCGGTTCAGCCCATCTCTGAGCCACCGTGTTCCAGCCTCGCCATCAATGCAGCCTCTGAGACTCGCTGGGGTTCAGGAAGGCCATCGTCATAACGGATAGCTTTGTGGATAAGGGGCTCAATGGTGCCAACTGGAAGAGCCTGAGTACCTCAAGGCAAGGCGCTGCATCTCTGGGTAGCAGAGCACATGGCATGAGTGTGTGGGGGTGCAGTGAGCCATGGAGAAGAGTTCATGGAGAAGGAAGGTTCAAAGGGGAAAAGGAGGAGGGCTTCCTTGGGATTCTGAAGCGGTCATCCCGGACCACAGGGGTTAATGATGGTAATGGGAGCTTAAGGCAGGACGGACCGGGGCTGAGCAGTTATCCTCACAGGACTCTCTGCTCATCTTCTGTAATCCTTATGATCAGGTGATAGGATTCGAGAACTAAGGAAGAATTATTTCTTAGCCCCTGGCTGTACCTATCTATCTATCTATCTATCTATCTATCTATCTATCTATCTATCTATCTATCTATCTATCCATCCATCCATCCATCCATCCATCCATCCATCCATCTATCTATCTATCTATCTATCTATCTATCTATCTATCTATCTATCTATCTCTGCCTATCTATCTCTACCTATCATCTCTCTACCTACCGATATCTATCTGTCTCTACCCCCTCTCTCTTTCTCTCTCTCTCCTCTCTTGGTGGTACAGGTACTTGAACATGTACATTTGCATAGAGGCCAGAGGTTGATTTTGAATGTCTCCATCAATCATGATCCTCCTCTTCCTCTTCCTCTTCCTCTTCCTCTTCCTCTTCCTCTTCCTCTTCCTCTGCTTCTGCTTCTGCTTCTTCTTTGAGACAGGGTAGACCACTGAGTCTGGAGCTTTTAGGTCCAGCTAGACTGGCTGGCCAGTGAGTCTAAGAGATCTGTGCATCTCTTGCTCTCCACCCAGCTCTGGGATTAACAGGTCTGTACCACTGTGCCCAACTCTTTCTGTAGGAGATCCAAATCCATGTTCTTATCCATGTCTGTGGGGCAAGCACTTTACCTTTCAAATTTTTTTCTTCATAACTTTTTTATTTATTTAAGTTGGAAATGATCCAAGAAATCCCATTTTTTTTTTATTTGGCCATTTTCTCAACACCCCTGAAACCAACCCTAAGGCCATGACCAACCCCAGCACAAGGATGGGCCAGTTGAGCTCAGAATTTAGGCCAGGCAGGCCCTTCAGGCTCCAAGCTTAGGCTTTCCTCTCTGTAGAGGTACATGACCGACCAGAGAAAGGCAAGACAGGGGTTGCCAAGGAGAAGAAGAAATCCAGTTGGCCTAGGGCCATGGTGTAGGGAAAGCAATAATGAAAGGGGCTAGACAGCAAGGCAGATCCCCATACCAAGCAGCCTGCCCGTCAGGAGTGCTCACAGATCCCGGTAGAAGCCTGGTAGAGGTCGCCTTCATGCCTGAATACTTGATTTCCTCTAGTGCTGGTGCCTTCACTACTTGCAGCCAAAATCTTTGCTTTGAGTCATCAAAAGTTCTGTACCCTAAGCCTGAGGTAACCAGCTTGCCTGTTTGTTGTGTTTTGTTTTCAGAACTGTTTTAAAAAGAGAAAGCCTCATGTTGTAGGAATCTGGCAAACTGGTTGCCTTACTTGTGTTTCCCGAGCTGCTCCAACCACTGGCCTCGTAGGAACAGCACTCGGGGCTTCTAAGCTCAGCTCTGGCCACAGCGTTGTGTACGTGGGGCACTTATCCGGCTCCCCAACCTCAGTCCCACTGCCCAGAGGCAAACACCCCATCAGCCAGCCGCTCCTGGTGGAGACAGCCTCCAGCGCTCACTTGCCCTGGCCCTTGCCACCCCTGACTCCGTTTTGAGTCGCTGGAAGCCAGTGGCTGTTGGAGAGTTTGTGCATGGGACAGTCAGATCACTCATCAAATCCCAACCTTCGCTGAGCTCATCACACCACCCCTGCTAAGGGGGGCCGGAGGGCGAGTCAACAGTGATGCCCCCTGGGTCTTCGTGAGACTAGTGCCTGGTGGCTCCTCTGGGGAGTCCCTTTTGGGGCCCTTCTCCTGGTGTGTGAATCTGAGAATGAGGCCAACACTCCGGTTGGGAGTCACAAGTCTGGTGCCCAGAGAAAGTGATGCCAGCCACAGGCACCAGAGGAGGCAAACGCATGAGAAGACACCCACCTGTCCAGCCGGACTTTTTTCCTGCCTCCTGCCATCCGGTCCCACTGGAGTAGGCCAGTCCTGTCCCCAGCACAACTCTAAGACTCTTAGGGCGGACAGGCTAGCTTTCTCACAGGCACACAAACCCGGCAGAAATAATTTTCCTGCCCAGTGGAGTGAAGAAAATTGGTGGCCGCCTTGGAGCTCCCGTTTTCAACGAGGGCAGCCTGCTCATGTCCCAGCAGCTGTGGCCCTGCTGCCACCTTGCGTCCCGGTGGGGAGTCCGTGCCTGGCACACTGGTTCTGCCCAGCATCTGCACCTGCTGGCTATATGACCCCCGTCTGAGACTGCAAACTGTACATGGGACAGTGCACAGTCAAAGGTGAATGACCAGTCCAAAGGTGTCTCAAGAACACTCAGAGAGAACAGAAGCATACATGTGGTCTCCCAGGGCCCAGGCCAGAGGTGTGGCCATGTGGGGCACTCCCGGGTCACCCTGGACTAGCTGTCCTGGGTGGGAATGGAAGAGAACAGGGACATTAAGAACACAACACACCCACGAGAGGCCACACTCTTGTGAAAGTATTGGAAGTTGAAATGGGAAATCAAGCGTCTCCTTAGGACCGGAAGTTGGACATCTGGACAGAGCTGAGGCCATTCCAGGGGCCACCTGAGCTTTCTTCATCGTAATGCTGCCTCTTGTTTGAACAGGATGGCACTAAGCATGCCAGTGTGTAGACGGGGATGGAGGGGCAGCCTGGAAGTGCTATGAGATGACTAAAGTGCCAGCAGTGGGCTGCCCTGGGAACCTGGCCCCTTACTGTATGGCAAAAGGTAGAACCCCGTGACAGCCTCAGGTGTGCAGTGAGTGGTCAGGAAGGAGGAGGAGAGACGACAGAAGAACACAGGCCTCAATGAGACAAGTGCTTCCTGGAGGTCCCTCCTGTGACTGTTCAAGCCCAGGAGGGCACTGCTGGGGAAGCAGCCCAGCCTCTGTTTCCTAGGTGGCACAAGTACGGGGATCAGTTATGGAACCCTAGAGGCCAGACATCTGGGAAGGTGGTGAGGGCTGGGGACAGGAACTGAGGACAGAGGGCTTTACCACAGCAGGTGGTCTCACCCAAGTCCAGCCACCTTTATCCCTTCTGCCCACCCCAGCTGAAGACAGGCCTCCTTTGGGAAGCATGCTGGGTTGCTGTGCTCTGTTGCCCCGGGCTCCCCAACTGTTGGGGGTACTCTTCAGGTGGCACCCCTAGGCCTTTTCCCCCTTGGGGATGGTCCTATGGAAAGTTAGGCATGGATGGGAACACGTCCAGATGGAACCACGTGCTCAAATCCCCGGTCATCCTTCTCCTTGCTAGCAGCCTTCCATGGGAAGGGGCGTGACTGCTAGCTTCACCTGCATCATCTGCAAGGGGACCAGTCAGAGACCCACAGCCAGGACCAACCTTCCCCCTGCCTCCCCACCACTGGTGGCAAATGGAGGGGTCTGGAGGGGAAGGGGTGGAGCAAGACCTTGGGGACAACTCTAGAAGGCTGGCTGAAGCCTTCCCAGGCAAGCCTGGCCAGAGCCTGCAGACTTCCTGAGTACGGGCAGGCAGGAGCCAGTGGCTCCTCCCCCTCCTCCCCAGCCATCTGTGCGTTGGCAGCAGAGGAGGCAGGGCGGAGGAGAACAACATTCTGGCTTCATCTTTCCCATCTCTAGGGAAAGGCTACCGCCCAGGGCAGGAAATGCAGACAGCTACTTGGGACTGCATCTGTATTCTGTGTTTTTCCCTTCAGGCCTTCGGAAGTGGGGGTGTGTGAGGGGGAGTAGAACCTTGAGGGATGGCTGGGCCCTTCCACCTCTGTCAGGACCCAGAGATCAGGAGTGGTGGTCCATGCTACCTCCCTAGTCAGCATGTGGCAACCCAGGTGCCCAGAGCGAAGGATGTGCCCAGGGTGAGTGAGAAGTTGGCCTGAGCTGGCCACCATGGGCCGGAGCTGCCTTCCTGTACCTGTCCTAACTGTGGGCCATGCTCTTAAGAGTTAGTAGGGGCATCCCTAGGGGCACTTGCACCCCCCCCCGTCTGCACCTGCTACCCAATAATAATCCTGGGGTCTGTGGGGGAGGAGAGAGACACACGCCCAATTTCTACCTCCTTGGCTTCCTGCTCCTTCTGGAGACTCAGTTTTATTGCCTTCTGCCTTCCTTTGCCATCAGCACCTTTTCGTTGCACTGTCACAGTGCCTGAATGCACCAGCTACTCCCCTAATTAAAGGAGAAAGGAGAAGCTGCGATGTACACAGCACACAAGAGCCAGAGGTGGCTGGTGGTGACAGCCCCGTGACAGCATGGCTGCACTCACTGGCCCTGGACTGTGCACTTAAAGGTGATTAAAATGCTAACTCCTGACATGCATATTTTACCACAGCACAAAATCAACATACATGCCATATTCGCTGGTAGTACCCTCTTATTTGCCTTGTGCTTGGAAACCATTAACACATGAACCATTGAGCCCAGATTCTGAGGGGAGCCGACCGGAGGCTCCTCTGTCTCTCCCTCACCCAGATCCTTCCTGGCCCTCATATGCTGGCCGCTGCTGGACTGGAGAGATGCCTCCAGGGGTAGCCTGGTGTTCTTAGGACTTATGTTGGCCTCCACCCATGGTCCAAGTCTGGTTGGGGGCCATGGGAGCCACTATGCCAGAGCGCCTCATCCAGGGCCAGGATCAGGAAAGTCTAGAGTGCTACTGGGGGCGAGAGGAATGTCCCATACCACACAGTGGGCCCCCCTGATGTCACCGTCCCTTTCTGATTACTTCTTGGAAGAAGGATGGCTCTCCACCATTATAGGGTTCCCAAATAAAAAGACACAGGTTAGGCCCCGGAAGGGGACAGGAGAGTGGCAACAGTTTAGGGAGTCCATGACTATTATGGGGGCCAATCACTGGCAGGAGCCCGGAGAGGGCAGAGCGGTGGGCTACCACCTTGGGAACCACCTTCCTTATCTGTAAACTGCAAGCTCTCTAAGGGCAGGCATCTGTCTCACTGCTAAATCAACCCCTGGGGTCCTGAGCAGGGCTGACTGGTACACAGCAGGTGCCTAAGGCCCCAGCAGGTTGACCCAGGCAACGGCCGGGACAGGCTTCGGTGCGGCCCTCACTCCTCCATTCATGCCCGCCGCCATTCATGCGCGCGGGACTCATTCACCCCGCGCGCCGCCATTCCGCGCCCTATGCGCCCCGCGCCCACCACGTGCGCCCAGCCCGGCGCGGCGCGGGGAAGCGCCGGAGCAGCCGCGGCTGCGCGGGGCCGGGACTGGCGGGGAGCCGGGCCGGGGGCGGGGGGCGGGCGCTCCCTGCGGGAAGCGGGGCGCTGGGGAGCCCCGGCCGCGGGCTCGGGCGCGCAGAGCCGGGGCCATGT
>NW_026596134.1:3690039-3699540 GCF_907164565.1 Psammomys obesus
CGGGGCCCTCGCGCGGGGCGGGGCGGCCGGGCCTCCGCAGCTGCAGTGCGCGTGCGGCCTGAGGACTTGCGGAAGGCGGGTGTGGGGCCCCCGGCTGAGCCCACCCCGTTCGTGGGGCGGCCGTACAGAGGCCGCAGAGCCGGAAGGCGATTGGACAAGGGCTGGTTCCCGAGCGGGGGCCGCACGGGGGCCCCTGCGCAAGCCTGGGGCACCTTCATCTCAGGCGGCCCTAGCAGGCCGCCAGCAGTCCTCCCCATTGACAGGCGAGGAAACTGAGGCTGGGAAGGCAGAGGCTAGGCCAGAGCCGCTCTGCAGGCGCTGACCTGCTCACTGAGCCCCAGCACGTTGGCTGGGAATTTCTGCCCCTAGCATTTCCGCTTCCTGCCTGATTTAGAGGTGTTCCCTTCCTCGTGTGTGCCCACCCCATCAGAACGAGGTTCCTTTGGGGCAGGAGCTGTGTGGGCGACATCCTGGAATCTCCTGAGCGAGCAGGATGGGAACAGGGAAGGCCCCTGGAGCAAAAGCTGGCTTTGGGAGAAGGGGACTTGCAGGTGTGCAGCCCTGATGACCAGGGTTGGCCCACCAGTGCGGTCCCTGGACTAGTGCCTGGGGCACAGGTCGGGCATCATCTTCATGGACTGCCTTGTCCTGAGGTCCCAATACCCTGAATAACCCTGGAGGCCATGGGATGGTCCCTTTGGCTCTCTGGACCTCAGTTCCTCCGCTGGCCAGGAGCAAGTGGTCTTTGCTACTCAAAAGTCTAGACTGTGAGAAAGTCTCTAGGAAGAAGTCCCTTATCCACTGTGGTGTGTCTGGGCAGCCCACCAGGGCAAGTGGCCGTTGAGGGCGGCTCTGCCTGGCATCTGTGACAAGCAGGGTGGGGAGGCAGCAGCAGGGCCTGGCAGCCTCCTGCAAACCCTTAATTTTCCCACATCTCACTATAATCAGGGCGGCTCTGAAGAGCAAGCACCGTGGCAGATGCAGGCACAGGGCAAGGGGCTGCCGCATGGCACCGAGGACCCTCCCAAGTTATTGTCTCACATTTGTGCATTCCGGTGGCCTGTTCTGTGTGACAAAACCTGGAACTGCTGGTACCTGGGAAGTAAAGTGGGGAGGCAGGGCTGCCTTGGGCCATGGCCTGTTAGAGTTTCCCATAGGCTGGAGGTCTGGTGAGGGGCTCACAGACTGAAGCAGTCTGGACAGGGACATTCCAGTCTCTCTCTCTCTCTCTCTCTCTCTCTCTCTCTCTCTCTCTCTCTCGCCTCGAGCATCTGGTTGGCCTGCAGTTGGCTGCCATTCATAGAATACTGATTCTCTAATGGGGTTCGCCAGCAGCACCATCCCCAGAGCAGCACCCGAAGAATGAATGGATGGATAAGTGAATGAATGAGTGGAAGGGAGGGATTGACAGCAGTCGGTCAACAGGACTTGGAGACAGTCCACATGAATTTCCCACAGCTCACAGGAGAAGGCCCTCAGGCTAAGTTGAAGGAGATGGAGTTATTGGTGGGTGAGTGAAACAGCTCGCAGGAAGGAGTGAGAAGGCATGAGTCTAAGAACCACAACAGGCTTCTTGCAGAAATGTGTAGTCAAGGGCCAGGGAGTCCTTCCAGCACAGCACTCTGATGTTCAGGGCCTTAAGCTCACTGTGTTGGTCCACAATTGCCCCAGGGACCCCTCTAAGCTCCCATCGTGTCTCAAAGCTGGCCATGGGACTGATGTAGAACTTTGGACAGGGTCCGAAGCCCTAGGTTCCAATTTCTGTTCTGCCACTGGTTTGCTGTAGGACCTCATGCAAAGCCCCAGACCTCTATAGAGCCCAGTGGCAGAGGCCAAGCACCAGGCACAACATGACAAGTGACCCAGAGTGGGTCCCAGCAGGTCACTGGTGGCTGACAGCTGGACAGCGCTATCCCTGCTGGGTCAGTCATAGGAATGGACAGATGGGCGGAGTTGGTGCATCTCTGTTCACCTTGCATGGTTTCCTTGGACACATTTCACTTAGGCAAACCAGCCTTCTGTTCACAGTCTCGTGAGAGATGTGGACCCTAGCCAGTGAATCAGGAAAGGTATTTCAATGTGTCGCTAGTTAAGAAGAGGCCAACAATGAGCCTGGAGGTCAGAATGATACCACAGAGGGCATCCTCTTCAAGAAAGCAGAAGCTACCCTGCCCTAAGCTGAGTTAAGTGAGCTGAAGTTGTGTCTAATCAATAAGTTTTGGACCAAGTTGAGAGATGGGTTAGGGAGACCAGTGAAGAGCCCATGGGTCATTCCACTAGTGGTGCATGCTGGGATGGAGAGGGGGGATACAGATGGGTGGGCGGTGGTGTGTTAACAGGAGTATGTAGCAGGACAGAGCATTAACCATCAGGCACACCAAGTGAGTAGAAAGCTGGAGGGATGGGTAGGAGGAAAGCTTGATGGTTATAAGAGGAAAAGAGGATGGGTAGAAGCAGATGGAAGAGTTGATCTAGAGAGAGGACCAGATGGGTAGAAGGAAATTTTGGTGACTGGAGGCCCAAGTACAAGGTGAATGTATTTCTGGTTTAGGGTCAGGATGGATGAATAGATGGGTGGCTGCATAGATGTCAAGATGAAGATATGAGTGGTTACAGAGGTAGCATCAGAATGTATGATTGTAGACATGGGGGGATGGTTGTGTGAGTATATGGGGTAATGAGTGAGTGCTGGGGTAGGTAGGACCTTGAATGCCTGTAAGGTAATGGAGGGAGAATTAGATGGGGACAGGGATTGAAGAAGCGCAGTGCCGGGCGATAACGTGTGGACCTGGGCGTGAAAGAGCGGGTCTGTGCACAAATGTGCACACATCAGCCCATGAAGACAAGTCCCAGGAATGGTAAACAGCTGAGCGGGTGGCCAATGGATTCAGAGTGAGCCTGTGAATAATGGATAGATAAGAGCCTGTCAGCAGATGGCAGGTGCAGACCTGAAAGGATGGGTGAACAGTTACAGGACCTGTGGGTGGAAGACAATTCGTACAATGAGTAGGTGGAGCATTAGGCCATGACCTCTGGGTGCTGCTGTCTGTTCACATGCCCCTCAATCCCTCTGCTTCAGAGAAAGACAACGGAGTAGGGCTGAAGGAGGATATGATCCTCATGCTGAGTCCTCTTGATGGGTTTTGGGAGGTGGGGAGCAGCCCCTGTGTTCATCCTACCAAGGAATAAGCTCTTCTGTGAATGAATGTAGCAGTCAGGATGCCCCATCCAAAGATGAGCAGCCAGCCTGCCAATCCCACAGGGGCTTCTCTCCTGATGGCAGGGTTTGGGGGGATGACCCTGAGGAAGGTCTGGATGGCCCAAGCTCACTTCCTTTCTGAGGAATGAGAGATGGTAGAATTCTGGGTGAACACAAGCCACAGAGCAGATATGAGGTGCCAGAGACTCTGATAGCCAAGAGCTGTGGCTGTCCTGGAAGATCTGTGGGCTATCAGTAGGAAGCTAAGTGTCCCAGGGTGACGTTGCTAAGTTGCCTCTGTGAGAAGGAAGCCTGGTACAAATCTGGTGCTTGGAGAAGAATGCAGGAAGGAAGCTGTGGTGCCTGGGGTGCTAGGTCCGTACCTGGTCTGTGGTGGGGCATGTGAGGCTCTGGTCTCTCCGGTGCTAGCTCTGTACCTGGTCTATAGTGAGCCATGTGTATTTTCCATAACCCTGACTCATCCCAGCTCTTCCTCTGGATACAGAGTGGCTATTCCTAGCTTGGAGAATTGTGAGAACAGGATGACTTGAGTTCTCAGACTTAGCACCTGCCTGTAGGTGGGGCCCCAGGAGCAGCAGGCAACACCTGCCTCTCCTTCTTCTCCCTGTGGTCTTTGACAGGCTACTTCAGCTATGAGACAAGGTACACTATGCCACCATGGGGAGAACAGATCTGCCGTGCAGCTCACCAGTGGGCTGCAAAGAGGTCAGGAGGTGGGCCTACAGGCCAGGAGCAGAGATCCCCTCTTGAGGTGGTAACCCAGGCTACCAAGAGGCCAGCAGGCCCAGACTGCCAGTTGTGATGGCCAGCAGTATCCTCAGGGCTGAGAGCCAGTGGTTTGTTATGACAACAGAAACTCATCTGATGTGGCTG
The DNA here is from genome assembly GCF_907164565.1 of Psammomys obesus. Classification (NCBI taxonomy): domain Eukaryota; kingdom Metazoa; phylum Chordata; class Mammalia; order Rodentia; family Muridae; genus Psammomys; species Psammomys obesus. The sequence goes on from NW_026596134.1 coordinate 3,694,133, forward strand.
GAACTCGGGAATAGGCTCAAAGGACCTGCTGGCCAGGGCCCCAGGCCCCCCAGGGACCACACATGCTAGTGCCACAAACAAATGAGAGCCCCTGCCAACGACCCCCAAGTCCTGCTGGAACCCCTGCGCACCAACTCCCTATTATCCTGTCTACCCTGCCAGCCTGGGTACAGGTAGATGAGGGGTACCCCAAGACTTGGTGGGCCTTTGGGGAGGATAAGACCTTGGATCCCTCAGTTCAAGGGGTCTCTTTTATCAGGTAATGAGGTAGAGATGGAGGGATGTTGGGAATTACAGGGGAGGCTGTCAGAGATTGTGGCGGGGACACTGGTTCTTCCAGGGAGATTCTTCCCTGTTCATCTAAATTCTAGGCCACTGTAGGCTCACGTCAGGATGGGATGACACTTGTGAGCCAGCATCTAAACCTGTTTGTCTTTCACTCTGCCCACCCATCCAGTGACCCATTCATTCATCTATTCTCCTCCATACCCCTCCATTTATTCATCTACCCATTCACCCATCCATACATTCATCCACTCATCAATCGATCCACTCCCCTACAACCCATCCATCATCTACCTACCCAGTCAGCCACCTACCCACTCACAACTTCACACCCATCTATCCACCTATTCATCCATTCACCTATTCATCAATCTATCCATCTATCCACCTACCCATTTATCCATCTATCTACTCATTACCTTACACATGGATCCACCTACCTATCTATTCACCCATCCATCCACCCATTCATTCATTCATTCATTCATTCATTCATTCATTCACCTATTCATTCATTACTCTATCCATCTATCCACTCACCCATTCACCTATCCATCCACCATCCATTCACCTATTCATCATTACTCACCTATCCATCTATCCATCCACTCACTTTCTTATACACTCATCCATCTACCCATCCATCCATCCATCCATCCACTCACCTATTCACTCACCTATTTGTTCATTTGTCTATCCATCTACCCACCTTTCCATTCATATACCTACCCATTTACCCATTCATACATATGTACATCTATTCATCCATCTATCCATTTACTCATCAATCCATCCACCCACCACCTACTCATCTAGCCATCCATCCATCCACGAACCCATCCATCTATCCATCCATCCACCCATCCATATATCCATCCATTCATCTATTCATCCATTCACCTGTTAATCCATTCATCTATCCATCCATCCACCCAACCTACTCACTCACACATCTGTCCATCCATCCATCTGTCCATCCATCCATCCGTCCACCCACCCATCCATCCACTTGTAAATGTAACTTTTATTTTCCTGAGGTAATTGTTGTCTCAGATGCCTACTGCCTCTGTCTGCTAATCTAGGCCTAGTCCTGAAGCTTCTAGCCTCCGTACAGTCTAACTTAGGCCTAGAATGTTTTCAGCCTCTGAGACTTACTGCTGAATAAACTCACCCTTTCTTATTCTTACTGAGCTCTGGGCTGGCTGGTTCAACTCAGCTGTTCTGACTCAAACTCCTCTCCGAGCTGACTTACTCAATTTGGCTTTTCTCTCAGCCTCTGAATTGGTCTGCTTGGCCTCAGCCTAACTCTAGCAATCTGCTCTGATCTCCTGGCTCTTTCTCATTCTCTGGCTTGTTCTGTCTTCACCTGTGTCTAGTTTGTTCTCTCATTCATTTTCTTGCTGTAAAAATGCCTTCTCTTTCATTCTGCCTTGCCCCTTAAGTAGCTTCCCTTTCTTCTCTCTTCTTGTGAGAGTTGGGCATATTATATTCTGTCAAATCTCTGATTCATCACTATTTCTGCCACTCAATACACATCACTTTAAAACACGGGTGCTTCCTTCTACAAACTCTTTACTTTCATTGTTCGGGATTAAAGGCCTGTACCACCATGCCTGCCTGGATCTAAGCTTTTCTTTACCTGAAACTTGCTCAGTACTAGAGTGGCCTTGAACTCAGATCTGCTTGCCTGTCTCCTAGATTAAAGGCATGTTTGTGTTCTAGCCAGATCACACAGACCTAGGTCTTTGGATGTGATCTCTTGCCAGAACAGCCCTGTTCTAAATTAAAATTGCTCTCCATCCACTTGTCCATCCATAGCCGTGTTAAGCCAGCGCAATGTGTCAAGTGCAGTGCAGAGAGCTGCTGTTCAAGTGAGAGCCACGGAGACTGAGCCGATGACCGCTGGGGGCCATATCATGAGAAAGGCAGTGGGTGTGGAAGAGACTGTGGCAGGCGTATCTGATCTAATTGTGGGGACAGCAGGGCACAAACTATTGAACTGGGGCTCTAAAGGTTAGTTAAGAGTTAGATGAGGAACAGAATGAAGAGCAAACACAATACTTGCAGAGGCCCCTGGACCACACAGAGTTTGGCACGTTCAATAACTAGACACATTCCTCTGAGGCAATGGAGGGAAGGCCCCAAGTCCTCAGAGTTCTGCAAGCTGTGTGGACATGTGACACTGTCGAGTCATCTAGGCTGGGATTTACAGAGCTGCTGCTCCCACATGTGGGGGGCAGGTGACCACAGGGTTGCAGGTGAGACTCGGTGGCTCCTGGAGCCTGAGAAGTGATGATGGAGACGGTGGGGAGGTGGTCAGGCTGGCTCAGAGCTGGTTGCAGTTTTCCCACATCGGGCAGCTGAGCTGTCGGTGGTGCCGCTGCATGCTGAGTCCTGCAGCCATTCAGCTGGCTCTCTCGTGGGCTTCAGAGGTGTCTGTAGCAGCACCCAGAAAGCTGGGACCCTGGGGGCTAGCCCTGTCGCATCTCAGCAGGCATCCAGGTGCACAGTGTGAACAGGCAGGGCCACGGTAGTAGCTAGTACCAGCTGGCTGCCAGCTGGCTGAGGGCCTAGGGCTGCCACAAGCTTTAGTTTCCTTTGAAGCTCAGGGGTGGCACAGTTACACAGCAGCACGATAGGTCCCTGCTCCAGAGTTGGCAGCCACCACCACCCACCTCATCCCTGTGTATCTCAATTGTACATAGCTGCTAACAGCCAAGACTGAGGAAACTATGACTTAAGCAGGATGGTCTTTCTCCGGTCAGCAAGTGGTCAGCAAGGATCCACTTTTGTCTTGTCTTTCTGTTCCTCTGTCTCTGTGTATGGCCTTAGACATAAGCATGCTTCACTGGGCAATTTGGTTCCCACAGCTCCAACTACACAGAGAGAAGCAAGAGGACGCAGAAGTTGGAGCCAGGAGGACACGGGAAAGCGGCCTTCTCTGTGTTAACGACCTCCCTAACGCATGCATCCGATGTTCGTTTTTGTATCTCCCTAGCTGCAAGGGAAGTGTGGGCTTTTGGTTGTCCGTCTTGCATCCCTGGCTCTCTCTTCTTTGGGGGGGGGGAGATGTGTGATATGTATCTACGTGTTAAGGCCAGAGGTTGACATCAGTTGACTTCCTGTTGCTCTCTACCTTATTTTCTGAGACAGACATTCTTCCTTGGACTTGGAGCTCACCAATTCAGGTAGGCTGGCCGGCCAGAGAGCTCCCAGCATCCTCCTGCCTCCAATCGTCCAGTTTTGGAGCAACAGCTATGCACAGCTGTACAGTGTCACCCTTGCTTTTATGTGTTACTTAGGGTCTAAGCTCAGGTCCTGATGTTTGTGCTCTGTCCACAGAGCCATCTCCCTGGCCCTGAATCTTAACTCTTAGGAACAGTAGAGGTACCGTGGGCACCTGTGATCACCTTGGGGCAGTTATGGTTTCCCTGTGCCTGTGCTGAGTGGTGGCTGTGACAGTTGTCTGTCCCTCTGTCCCCCATACTAGCTCCAGCCATAGCAGTCCCTATCTGCCTACTGGGCAGTGCTGAGGATATGACCTTCTCTCTCTGGCACTGAGTCCCAAAGCTCACATTTAATGACAATCAATTTTGGGGGTGGGGCCACCGTGTGCTGGCATTGGGTCAGTGGGTAGGACGGCATTGACTAGTCATTGTGGCCTGACCCGGGAGGGCATGAGCGCTCAGCTGTGGAGACAGATGAGGAAAAGCATGACGCTGGATCGCCTGAGAAAGATGCCTACTGGAGCCAGCTCCCAAGCCGGAAGCCCTGACTCTCCCAGCCCTGGACCAATAGGCCCCAGCTCCCTCCTGCCGGCAAGGGCAGAAGCTCCCATGAGGGAGATACACAGCCACAAGCAAGGCCCCAGCACAGGCCCAGGCCTAGAAAGCCCTGTATCCCACCCAAGCTGGAAAGCAGGAGGCTGCCAGGCTAGGGCACTGAGGTCTCCAGGCTCTCCTTCTCCAGCAGAACCCCCTAGCTCAGGCTGCAAGGTTGCTGTGGGATCCCTTGCCCGCTTGAGCCGCCAGCGGGAGGCCAGGCTGCCCTTCTCCAAGTTCCTGGATGAGGTCACTGTGCGGGTGCTGGACCCACTGACCCTGGAGGGCTTCAGGGGTCCCCAAGGCTACATCCAGGAGCCTGCTCCAGGTGAGCAAAGCGCCAGCCCAGCCCAGGAACCCCAGGCCAGAGCCACAGCCTCAGAGGAGAAGGACCTGGCTCAGAGCTCTGGGCATTCCTTGGAGGCCACAGGCACCAGGGACCTTGGCATGGGCAGCAGCAAGCAGGGAGATCCAGCTGGTTCCCCCAGCCAGAACCAGGTGAGTCCCCATCCTATCCCCCAGTCCCCAGCATGAATCTGAGTCTGTTTCCCATAGATCCTACCCAGCCTCCTCGCTACACTATTTTATATGATTTGTATGAGAGAAGACTATAGCACCCAAAGCATGAATCACTAAGGTTAAAGTGGAGGTTCTGGCTTCAGAGCAGCAAACTGGGTCTGGATTCTGAGTAAACAATACTGCTAACAGTGGTAGCAGCATTGCTGGATCAAACAAGCCTTCCTGGTTCACCACAGGCTCCTAAAGATACCCTATGTACAGAGAGCAGTGCTCATTCTGTAGTTCTGATCCCTTTCTCTGCTGACTCAATTAGCAAAGTGCTATAGCTACCAGGACAGTTAGCGGTCTAGGGAAGAGGTCTGCATGCCTATTGGCTCATCCCGCTCTAAGCTCCTGACTGAACTATCTTATTCCATGTTCCTCAATGTGCAGGGAAGGGCACTGCAGAGCCCAGCTGCAGTGAGCCTCCAGTCTGTCCTCATGGCCTCCAAGTAGCCTGCCTGCAGGGCCAGTCCTAGGAGGGGGCATGAAGTCCTGCTTCTTAGAGGTCCCAGAGTCTCCCTCAGGGTCCACCAGGGCCAGCTACCTGCTTTGTAACTGATGGCTCTTCCTGTCTTTCTAGGCCTCGGTTTTCCCAGCAGTGAATGACTCCTGATCATGTTCCCAATGTTCCCATCTCCTCCATGAGGTACTGATAGCTAGGGATCCCTCTGTCTGCAACTCTGAGCTCTATATACATTCTCTCTCTCTCTCTCTCTCTCTCTCTCTCTCTCTCTCTCTCTC
>NW_026596134.1:3702540-3706632 GCF_907164565.1 Psammomys obesus
CTCTCACTTTCTCTCTCTCTCCTTCTCCCTCCCTCTCTCTCCCTCTCACTCTCTCTCTCCCTCTCACTCTCTCTCTCTCCTCCTCCCTCCCTCTCTCCTCCCTCCCTCTCTCTCCCTCTCACACTCTCTCTCTCTCCCTCCCTCTCTCTCTCTCCTTCTCCCTCCCTCTCTCTCTTGACCATCAGGCCTCAGAGAAGTTGCTGACATCCAGGCCTCTGGAAGGCTTAGTCCCAAAGCTCCAGTTATAACCTGGGAGGAGAAGGTTGCTGTGGCCAACAGTCTTGGGGACCTGGTAGGCCAACAGTTGATGATGGGTGGGGCCAGCCTGAAAACCCATCTGTGATAGCCAGTGCCTGTCTGTCAGCAGCCCCTCCGGGGAGGGAGCAGATGACTAGCATGTGGTGCTGGCTTTTAGTCCTGCCTCTGTCCTGTCTGGATGAGTGGCCACAGGTGGATGAATGAGAAATCAGTGTGAAAGGTCACAGGAATCCCCAGCTGACACCGACTTGGGCCTGAGGCTCACTCATAATACAGCGTGAGTGACTTAAAAGCCAATCTTTTTTCTTAGAACCAATGTGTCAAAAAGAAATTAAGAGGCACAGGGAAGTGACATGGTAGGGCAGGATTGTGACAGTATGCTTGATGTTGAGTAACCTTGAGCAAGTGGCTCCCCATGAGTTTGGAGAGTGCCTCCGTCAAGGGGCTCTAGGTGCCACCCAGGGGCAGCTGCTTCATGCTCCCTGTCTCCTACCATGTGGGAATGTGGGATGAAGTTGCTAGATCTTCCAAATTTTTCAGTAGAAGCCAAAAATATGGATTTTAAAATGTAAACTCTTCCAATTTTTAAATGTTGGCTCAAACATTAAAAAAAAAAAAAGAAGAACGAAAGAAAGAAACCTCAAACAGGCCAAATACAACATGCTAGCAGGCCAGATTTAGCCTGGTAGGCCAGTTTGCAGGCACAGGCCTTGGTGAGGAATGTAACAGGGTTGCAAGGGGATTCCTGTGAGCCTATAGAGCCCAGAAAAGTCCAAGGAGGCAGGACCTACTGTACCTAAAGACGGATGGTTTGCCCCTTTCTTGGGCCAGTGCCAAGCTGTGCTAACTTGCTAAGGAGCCTTAGATGGGTGTTTTCCTTGCCCCCATCAGCTGCGGTTACCATGGGGACCCTATAGCACAGGCAGTGCCTAGGAATGCTAGACCATGTCCTCCACTCTCCCATGACCCAGCCATGGCACAAAGATGTCTCCCTCCCTCCCCTGAAGCCCCTGCCTCTCCTATCTGCGTACAATTCAGCCCACAGGTACTGTCCTGGCTCCTGTGACCTCTGTTAGCTACATTGGTCATTTTAAGGGCATAAGTGCCACTTGTGGTCTGCCACTCCCAGATCTGCCTTTCTTGACCCTGTTCCCTGCTCCAGATTCCCAGGTCTCCATTGGTGCCTCCCTCCACTGACAGTGCAGGCAGCTTCAGACTCTCTAGAACTCTAGAGACTGGTCCTCCCCTTCTCACTCCCTCATCTGTACCATCTCTAACCAGCCTTTCCACCTTTACCTGGTACACACCTAGCCTGATGCAGGAGCTTCAGCTTGACTCCTGGGGTGCTGAGTGTGCCCCGCTGGGGTACATAATACCCTTCCCCAACAGCGGGTCTCAGCCCCCAACTTGTGTTTCTTGAATGAATGCAAGAATACCAGGAGCAAGGTTAGATCCCCTGGGAGGAGTCCTCCCCTAACAGCCATCTAAAGGCTGGCTTTCGGGAGCAAGCACCCTTTGCAGCCTTGTCCTCCGGACAGCCCCTTATACGGGGCCACCTGTTGCTCACAGCATTCCCCCAGAGGATTTCCCACCCCTCCTTCCTAGAGGAAGCACTGAGGCTCCCACAGGGAGAGGTCGCACAGCTAATTAGGGGTCAGTTCCCCCACCCTGGCATTGCCATCAGTGAGAGGCAGGCCCTGCCCCTCCCCCACATGCTTAGGTAGTTTCTTCAGCTTCTGTTAGGATGGAAGTGAAAGAGAAATAGCCAAGGAAAGAAAGGTGAGGATAGACTCTTGGGTCTCAGGGCAAGTCCAGAGCCCAGACTCGATGCAGGCAGGCCCTCCCCAACCTGACTTGCTCCTTTGAAGTAGTTTTAGTATGTGCCTAGGCTGGTCCCGTTCATATCTTCTATGGGCAGAGCTACTTGCCAGGTACCCAGGGACCCAGGCCTTCACCTGGCAGAGGCAGACTTCAGTGAGGGTCAGGGATGGTGAGTGGAGGATGAGCCATGGACAGCAGACAGCGGGACTAGATTAAAAGCACCTTCATTCACACAGGCTGTCCTTAAAACCCAGGCGTTGGAAAGCCACCTTGCCCTGCCCGCAGTGACACAGTAACTGATGCTGAAGCTCCCACACCACCCGGGTAGCCAGAGAAGAAGGCATTGGCTGGGCAGAGCTCTGGGCAAAGCATCCCAGAAGTGCAAGTCCTGAGACAGGAAGCTGGGTGGCCAGGGGGCCTGTGTGGGGAAGGCACAACCACTCACCTCCTGGAGGGAACACAGAGGACAAGCCACCAAGCCTCGGTGACACAGGGAGGGAACCAGGGCAATGGAAGCCTCTGGGCCTCTGTCATTTTGCACTTGTCTTATGAGAATTGTGCAGGAAATAAAGATGCAGCGGGCAGGGAGAAGGAGGCCCACCATGATCACAGGGAGCCTAGTGTGGGGCTCAGGACACTCCATAGAGAGGGCACACTTGGGGCATCACAGGCCCCGCAGGCGGTGACAAGTGCCTGAGAAAGAGAGGTCTGTGCATAAGCAGGCTCAATGCTAGAAAGCAGAGATCCGCTGGGCTACTAGTCCCAGCCTCTACCTTCATTTGAGACACATCCCCAGGTCTGAGGTTAGTGAAGCTAAGCACAAGACTTGGAATGCGCTCCGACAACAACCAGGGCCTCAGAGGACCAGCCTCAGTCCCCCCTTCCTGAAACTCCAGTGCCCGGTGGCCCCTCCTCCATCAGCTTGGGCTGCTCTGGATGACACTGGCAAAAAACGCAGGCTTCTATCTAGCTGGAACCAAACGCAGTAGCCACCTCGATTCTCCGTGCAGGGCTGCTTGTGGAGGTGGATTGAAAAGGCCATTGTGACCCATGGGTCCTGGGTCAGAGGAGGATTAAAGCCAGGGTCCAGAATCCGAAACAGCTAACAGCTACGAAAAGGCAGAGACTGCAGTCCCATTGTCTCCTGCCCTGCCCTGCCCCCACTCTAGCCACAAAGCTACCCACCACCTTCCTTGCCTCTTTCCCAGTCCCTTGGGAGGGCCTTCTAGAAGAGCTGAAATAGTCGATGTAAATAATTGATGCTAGCTTTTTTAAATTAAATTTTAATACATTCTTATTAATTCCAGACAAATGCCCTGGCAGGTCATTCACTGTGAGTGATTGAGGAGGCCGAAGACAGATGAGGGATGGCCCCTGCCTTTGGGTGGAAGAGGCCTCTTATGAATGGCGTCCAGACCCGAACAAGCCCTGTCAGCTTGAGGGCCCAGCTTCTTGTAGATGGAAGGCCCAATGATGGCTGGAAGGAGCTACAGCCCTTGGCCGGGGGAGGCAGGTGGCTTTCTTTAAGATGTGCCCCAGACTTGGGGTGGAGGTGTGCCCCCAGATTAGCCCCTGGAGAACCCGCTGCCCTCCTTCACGCTCCTCCCCAGTGGTAGAGTCCCGTCCCGTCAGCCACCGAAGGAGTGGGGAGCAATTGGTGGATGGATGGGTAGATGAACACTTGGATTGGGGGGGTTGGCTTCTTCTTGGCTGGCTCTGACCCGGCCAGTGGACGGCTCCTCCCACCCTGCGCTGGCTCGAGGAGGCCAAGACTGCTGGGTGCTGGGTGTCCTGGGGAGATCCGGGGCTCCTGCGTGGAAAGTCACAGCCAGCCAGGGGAAGGCTGGAGAAGCCGTACTTCTGTGCCATAGGACCCAGGCAATGCCCTGCCCGTGTTTATTGAGCGCCTGCTATATGCTGGGACCCAGTGCAGGAGATGAGCGCGGTGATGGGGACTCTGAAAGGTGGGCCTGGGGCAGAGGGCCGCTGGGGGGGGGGGGGGGGGGGGGGGGG
>NW_026596134.1:3706732-3754665 GCF_907164565.1 Psammomys obesus
GGGGGGGGGGGGGGGGGGGGGGGGGGTCGTGCTGGTATGCGCCAAACTCTAACTAAGAAACTACTTCTGCAGGGAGACTCGTAGAAGGGGGTCTGGGCTCGTGCTTTTTGTAAACTTTTATTAAAGTGTGCGGGGAGGGAAGCCCACCGGGCGCCCCAGGGGTCCTTTGCCTAGCCCGGCCCCTCTGCAGCTCGCCAGGGCTGGAGGGCAGCCGAGCGCCTGGCCGAGCTCCTCCCGCCTCGCCTTCCCTCTTCCAGATTTCAGACGAGGAAACTGAGGCTGGGGGAGCGCCGGGGAGGCCTGCTCGGGCGCGGGGGAAGTTGCTGGCCGAGCCTAGCCGCGGCTGCGAGGCCGGGCTGCGCCCTCGCTCGGCGGGGCGGTGGGGGAGGCGGCGTGGGGCCCGGACCGAGCGGAGCGCGCTCCCGGCGGACGCGGCGGCGGCGCCCGGCGCGAGGGTCCGGGATGGGCAGCCATCAGTCTTCCCAGGTCTGTGGCGTCGTCCCAGGGTTCAGACTCCAGCACAGCCTTTCGCAGGAGGGCGGGGGCAGCCCCGGGGCGGCCTCGGCCGGGCGCAGAAGAGCCCGCTGTGCGCAGGAAGTGCGATCCCGCACGGGCCGCTCGCCGTCCCCGGGGTTTGCCGGAACCCGCAGGGTTAACAGGGACTAGTGAGTCCCAAGCGCACGGGAGGGGCCGTCCGTCTCGGAGGGTCTTTACATCGCGCGCCGCCGGCGAGTCTGCGCCAGCTGCCCGAAGCCCCGCCGGAGAACCGGGAGCTCCAGGGTTAATCCCTCGGGCCCAGGAGGGGGGGAAGGCTCCGAACCCCGAGATCGGAGGACAGCAGGGTCCCAGACGGAAGCGAGAGTGCCAGACGTCCGATGCCGTTCCCCTCGGGCTGCATGAGCGCCGGCCGGGTGCGCGGTTCCAACACTCTCTAGCGACTCAGCGCTCCTGCGCTGCCGGGCTCGGGAGGGACAGAGGGAGGGAGCGGGGCAGCAGGGGTTAACGACGGGGACGGGGAGCGGCGGGGGCCGCAGCCGCCCGAGAGTCGACGGGCACGGCGGGGCCCCTTCGCTGGCGATGCCGCGATCCGCCCGGGCCGCTGCCTCCCGCTTTCCCGACCGGTCTCCGGCTCGGCCCGGGGGGCGTAACTCGGCGGCGGCCCGGGCGGGCTCACCTGTTACACGGCCGCGGCCCGGCGCGCCCACTGAGGCACGGGGGTGCGGGCTGGGGCGCGTGCGGGGCTGCCCACGGAACGGGCCAGCGGGGCGCCCTGCTGCGCGCTGACCCTCTCCTTTGCTCTCCGCAGGCCTCTGCCGCAGACATGGAGAAACTCAGGTGAGTGCCGCGGGCGGGCTGGGGGCTCGGGAGAGGGCGGGCCGGGGGGTGCGGCGGGGCCCGGGGGGCTCGGGATGGGCACGGTTGGCGGGCCGGGGGGCGCGGCTGGGCGCGGGGCAGCGCACGGGGCTCGGGGCAGCCGTAACAGGGGCGTCATCCCAGGCCGGTCCCCGGGGCCCTCGCGCGCTAGCCCCTTGGGACCCCGGGGCCCCATCGCCACGTCCCCGTCGTTGAGCCGACAGTTGTCGCGGCCGGGGTGGCAAAGTTTGCGCCGATGGCGGCGGTCGGGGATGGAGCCCGCGCGGCTGCCCAGGCCCCGCGTCTTGGAGCCATTTTGGGGGAACCCCGCGGCCGCGGCCCGAAGCGCCCCCAAGGCCTTCCCGCGCACCCCAACATAGAGGGGGTCCGGGGCTCCGAGGGGCCGGGCGCGCAGCAACCCGGGGACCAGCCCATTTGAATATTCGCGGCTTCTGGCGCCATCGCCCTTTCCTTCGGACACCCCCCCTCCCCCCCCAGCGTTTTCCTCCCGAGCCAGGGCCCAGGCTGTGTGGTCAGCAGGCCCGGTCCTTTGGTGCTGGGTTCGGGCCATCGCCCCTGGCCCGGAAGGTCTCCCGGCCCCGATGTCCGAGGCTAAAATTTTCACTATGGGAAGAACTGGGTAACAGGCCACTATTCCCTGAGGGGTAGGGCCTGGCTCAGCTCGGGCCTGGCCCGAGGTAGGGCCTGGCTCTAGGGGAGGGGCTGGGCCTTCCCAGCTGACCTTCAATACTGATGAGTGGTCTCAGATACTCAGGTATCTGGAGACAAGAGCATAGGATCACGGGCTTGGGACCAGCATCTTTTGAGCTGGGGGTGGGGTGGGGGCCCCTTGGGACCTCAGAACAAAACCTGATGTCAGTGGGCCAAGGCCCACCTTGCATGGTCCAGGCCCAAGTGGAGGCATCTAGGCCTGGAGAGCCATGGTTCTGTCCATGGTCATAGCCATGACCTCAGGCCCAAACCCAGCAGGCTTCCCTCCCCAGGCCAGGACCCTCACTGGTGCCCCTCCTTGGCTGTTTCTCATCATCACCCCCACACTGAGGGGGGAGGGGGACACTGTTCAACCCAACTGGGAATGGAGAAAAATGGAGAGCCTTCTAGAAACCAGACAGACTCCCTAAACTTCCTTCTCTCCCTCTCTCCCTATGCTCAACCAAGGGTCTTGGGTGTGGTCTGTGCCAGGCCTGGGGCCTGGTCAACCTGATTGGGGACATAAGTAGGCAGATGTCATGTCCTCTGCTGAAAGGGGAGGGCTGGGAGCAGTGGTAAGGGCCTGGGCCCCTGGACTGGATTGGATCACATGACCTTCCAGATTTGGAGGGGTCTTGAAGATGGGACTCAGTATGCCTCCTGGAATTGGTCCGGGGAGGGTCCTACCCCTGGAATTGGTCCGGGGAGGGTCCTACCCCTGGAATTGGGGAGGGTCTCATTGTGGTCAGCTGCTGGCCCCTAGCTCCCTCCAAAACATTCCTTCCCTGGGACCTGACAGCCAGATGGGTTTCTGACTGGGGATTAGGGTTGGGCCTGAGGAACCGGAGGCTAAGGGAATCCAGTCATGTGACCTCCTCAGGGCTGTCATAGGATTTGGGGTCCCACAGAGCTAGCTTTTAGTAGAGCCCTTTTCTTCCTGGCTGAGCTTCCTCCGCTGCAGAAAGAACAGCCCTACCTAGGGATGTTGGGAGGAGGGGGTGGGGTCAGGCGTCTGGTGTTGGGGCCAGGAGCACAGCAGGGGCCAAGGTAGACTTTCCCCGGAGAGGGGGCAGCCCACTCGTCCAGGCAGGAGGAAAGGCTTTTGTGGTTGAGTAAAAGGGTCCTGGGTACTTAGGCAGAAGGTGGTATGAGCTTGGCTCTGCCTCCTGGGGCAGCATGCAGGTTTTCTCGCCATAACATGGGCTTGGGAACTAGGTTGAGTTCTGGGAGGTCCAGCCTTGGCCCCGCCCACTCCTCCACCCACCCACCCCAGGCTTGAGCCTGAGTGGCTAACGGGGAAGATTGACTTTGGTGGCAGCCTTCTGTGAGCAGATGAGCAGCTGGGCTCTCACTTTCCTCGGCTCTGCAGGACTCCCTCCCTGCAGCATGGTCCTGCCATGGAGCCCTCGGCAAATGACTGCCCAGGAAACCTCTTCCCCACTGTTAGCTATGCCGCAGACTCTGAGATTCGCAAGACCCTCTCCTCTGGGTTCTTACCCAAGTCATGTACCAGGCCCTGTCCTGGAGACCCCGCCCAGCATTCAAAACAAGCCCACAGGCGAGGGGGTAGGGGACAGTGAGGTCTGTCCAGGATGCTCCATTAGCAGGCTAGGGACATTAGCCTCCGGAAGTATCGGAAAAGGATTCTCAGGATATGAACTGGGACTCGGGATGACAGGTTCGACAGAATACCCTCCTGGAGGAGTGCAAAGACCTGCGGGCTCAGGAAGCGATATGGGACAGAGGAGGACAGGGCGGGGGAAGGTTTCAGGGGCCTGTCCCAGACACCTGGAATGAGGTTCCTCTCCTTCCCAGTGCCACAGGTGGGCACCCTGAGAGCAGGACTTGGCTCTGACCTCTCATCTGCAAGCTCCGGCGACTGAAAGACGCTTGCCCACAGTAGGACTCCTTGGGCCAGGTGGCACACAGTAGGTGCACAACCACACCGATTGATGGCCCCACCTCTCCCCCTGAGTCACGCACACCCCTGCTCAGCTACTCCACCTCCAGCTCTGTGTAGAATTTTCTGTGCTGGCCCTGGGAGGAGACCCTGCATCTCAGCTGCCTGTTGGGTGGTGGCCATGGGCCTCTCTCTGCTGCCCTGCTTGGCAGCCCCTCTTTCTCCCTTTGAGCTGCAGCTTCTCCTCTGCCCTGAGGTGCAGAGGGTTACTTGGCAAGCCCAGATCCCTCGCTGGGGACCACGCCCACTGCCAAAGCTAGTCCTTAAAGCAGCGGGACATGGTAGTCTCCAGAGAAGCAACAGAGAGCTGGTGATCAACACACATGCACATCTAGCTGTAAGGGCAAACCTGGGGACCGCCTGCAGGCTGCCAGCCACCCCAAGTCTCCAAGACCCTTCCCCAAACGCTGCCCCCACCTCAGGGTCATCGGGATCCTGGCCTTCGAGTCCATGGGCAGCTCCAGCCTTGCAGCTGCTTGGCTATAGGAGTCCCACTGGGGCTGTGGGTCCCCAGTGATGGGCCATCATCACACTGAGCCGCAGGCGCTCCCCAGTGGTTGGGTCAAGTTAAGCAGAGCTGCTGTGGGCATCCATGGACAAGCGCCCCCTGTGGCAGGGCCCACGTGATCACAGGCCCAGAGGCACCCAGTGCCACTGCCCAGGTCCTCCATCAGGTGGGCGTGGGGACTCTCCTAGCTGGATTCCTGTCATTTGATGATGGCAGATGATGGCCTCTGCAGGCACTTCCCCAGGGACCCAGTGTGATGGCTGCTTCCAGCCACCTTATGTCGCTCACTGTGGTCCTTGACTGGACAGGACCTCCCAGCTTTCTCGCTGTTGAGCGTCTCATGCTGGGGTGCTGGGGCGGCACTGGAGCTTCACTGTGGTGGCAGACACTCCACCAGAGCCAGCCCTGCTCCCGCTTCCTGACTGAAGTCTTTTGTGCTGCTAATGAATTTCCAGATGCCCTGCTCAGCCTTCTCCCCCTTGAACTCAGTCCCTGTGTCCTGAGGTCGGTACTGTTCTCATAGGGGCACCTGCTCATGCGTTTGGCCCACACCTTGACCTCCTCACTTCACTGATTTCACGGAGCTCATGCAGGCCAGGCTGCCTTCCATCCTGGGACAGTGGGGGAGGGGAAGCACGAGGCTAGCTCTTAGAAGCTGGTGATTGTCAGCCTCACAGCTGTGTCAGCACCCCCTCCGGGCCACATACATACCTCTCCTGATGCCACGGCTGAGGAGATGCACGAAGACTCCAGACGCCTGCTCCCCAGTCCCTCCTTGTGCACCCCCCAGTACCCCCCACATCTGCCCCTACTCATTGGGGCAACCTGCCCTCCCTCCCTTCCCTGAAGGTCTTGTCTGACCTTGGCACTCTGACTTGCCATTTGGACATGAGTTTGCTCATTGATCACAGGCTCAACACATTTATTAAGCACCACTGTTTACCAAGGGTATTATAATCAAGGAGGGTATAGAAGAAACACTCCAGTTAGCAAAGACAGAACCTTTTCTAAACAAGTAAAATTCACAGTTCCAAGTGCTTTGTGGGGGACAGAAATGGGAGGGTGACCAGCATGGGGGGGCAGCTTTGCAAGCCTGGGTAGGTAGACAGCTGTGAAGAACAAGCAGGGAGAGAGGCCTGAGCTCTAGGCAGGCAGGAGATAGCCAGCGCAGGGGCACAGTAAGAACTGCAGGAACCAAGAGGTGGGTTCTGAGTACAGACGGAGCCCACAGAGCAGATACTGTCACAGAGCCGTGGCAACACAACTGCTGGACCTGAGCCCCTGACAGACATGGCGGGCAGCTGTGAGGAGACTTGTGCTTTTCCAGTACACGGCCTTGGGTCTCCTTGAATGTGGGGGTGCCCCTCCATATCAGATTCCCTACTCTTCAATTTCTTTTCCCCTCCAGCCCACCAACTCACCAGCCAGCTGGCCAAGCCCCTCACTAAATGAGGTTCTTCAAGGCCCCCACCCCTACTTCCAAATCTGATGCCACTAGAGGAAGCCTAATTCTCACTAAGGTGTGAGTGCCTACCTCCTCTTGAGTTCTTCCTTCATGAGGGATCAGACAGTGGTTTTCCCTTCAAAATCTTCTGTCCCCACAGCCCAGCTGGGACCCTGCTCTATCTTGTATGAACGTGGAGCCACTTTTGTAGCTTGAATGCCAGGTCTCTACTTAGAGGCTTGTGGTCCTGAGTAAACTTCTGAGCCTCTCTGATTCTCTGACAGTAACACCGACGTTAGAGAGACCGAAAGCATCTTTGTGAACCTGACACTCACTATCGAGACGCAACTGAAGCTAGAAGCTGTGTCTCTCTCAACAAGTCTGTCATCCCCCACCCAGGGCAGGGGGCATGCTGCCTCATCCACTGGGCAAATGACATTATTCCCACAGTGAGTAGGAGGATGGAGGCAGGAGGAAGAGAGTCCAGAGTTTGGCAGGGCTGTGCTTGCAGGGTCAACCCTGGATGAGAAAACGCACACATGACTAGAGAGATGACTCAGCAGTTAAGAGCACTAGTTCTTGCAAAGGACCCAGGTTCCATTCCCAGCACATACACAGCAGCGCAGAACTGTCCATTCCCCAGTTCTAGAGGACCCAGCACCCACTTCTGACCTTGAGGGGTACCAGGCACACATGAGACATGGACATGCATGCAAGTATCTTGAAAACCTTAAAAGGAAAAGAAAGCAGCCATGAGGCGGGACTCTTCAAGCTGTGCAGCCCCCCTCCCACACTCCGTCCCTGCCCCACAGCAGTCAGTGGTACAGGTAGCCCTCTACCCACTACTAAGCATTGTGCCCACATCCCTGGCCGGGGTGCCTGGCATCAGGAGGCCTCATGACCCTGGGACATAGAGAGAGCCTCAGAAGGGAAGTGGTCCCAATGGGCTTTTGTTTCAGATGGAGAAACTGAGGCACCCAAAGACAGCCTTCTTCCTCATGGGGTGCCTCCTTCCAGACGCTGGCACTAAAATTTGCTGTCATTACCACAGTCCTTTCCTGTAAGACAAGGTTTGCTCTGGAGACAGCCTATGTGAGAGCACGTATGTGCAGGTACAGAGGGGGTACAGAGGGAGAAGGGACAGCTGGAACTTGGGTGTCCTGGAGACCTAGCTGTTGAGGGCTCAGGGACAGGGACTGTCCACCTTGCCCAGCAGCCTAGGGCCTCGTACCATCGAGACCTGAACAGCAACACGACTGCAGAGTGGGAGAGGCAGGCCTCCTGCCGCTGCTCACTAGCCAGTTTGCCCATGTCTGTTGATAGCGGTTAAGGGACTTGAAGGTATGTCCTCAAGCCAGCTTGATGCCCGGGTGGCATCGAAGCCCCCTTACCCAGGCTCTGAGGGGCGTGGCACCCAGGGACAAGGAGCTACTGTTGACACTGAGGCTCACCCTGAGGACACCCACCCACAGTCCTCCCCTGCATGCTGCCCCTAGGCAGCATCCTGGTGGGGTGTGGGGTGAGAGGGCCAGGCAGGAGAGACAGGAGACCCAATGAAACTGGGGACTGCAGATGCTCCTGGGGCCCGCATAGTTTCTCTGTTTAGTCTCCACCAGGCTCCTGTTTCTACTCTACCACCCCTGCCCCCCTACAGCACTGCCAGCTCTCCAGGGTGGGGCACCCCTGGAGCCTGTGCCTTTCCCTGGCTGATCCAGGCCCCCACACCCCAGCTCCACACTACAGTCTGGGGATGTAAGGCCCTCCTCCCTGTACCCCCAACCCAAGCACAGCTTGGTGATCTCCCCAATGCAGGGTGACTGCTTCAAGACTAGGGCCAGAGGCTAAGAGGGCAGGGTTGTGGGGCACAGGAAGGAGGGGTCCCACCCTGTAGGCAGGGCTAGTGGGTGGGTGGGGAATGTCCAGGACCATTTGGACAGGGGAGAGGCTATCTATGGAGGGCTTCCATTGAGCCCCGAAGACAGATGAGGCAGCAGGATGGGGACACCTGGAATTAGAAGCACCGGCGACCGTGGCAGCCCATGACATTTGCTACTGGGGATTACGGTGAGTGTGTGCAACCAGGGGAAGACAGAGGCTGCTGATAGGAAGCAGACATGAGTACCCTCAAAGGATGCTGGGAGGGGGTAGCCAGCCAGATGCCAGGTGAGGGGCAAGAGGGGAGCAAGCCACAGTTATTCAGAGCCTGTTGGGAACACAGAGACAGAAAGGCAAAAGCAGAACGCACTTCCGGCAGCAGAACGGACAGTGCCTGAAGATCAGGGAAGGTGGTTATTGAAGTGTGAAAAGAAGCCACCTACAGGACTGCTGGGGAGAAGGATCTAGAAGGAGGGGGATCGCTGATTCAGGAAAGAAGCCATAGCTTACAGAAAGCAGGCAGGGCCTAGAGGGTTGTGCCAGGCACACAGCACAGGTGCCAGGCAGATGCGGGTAGGTGGCACATGGGGGTGACATCTGTGAGGGTCCCCTTGGACGGCTCCCTGTGCTCCTGCTGTAGGTGGCGGGAGGAGGGGTTAGGGGTAGGGCAGTGGCATGAGGATGATGGTGGCACTCCAGGACAGTCCATTTTTAGGGGCTGAGTCCAGGCGGGAACCTCCTGTCCTTGGGATGGGAAGAGAGGCTTCAGGGAAGGAACAGGGAAGGGGACGTCCCTAGCACGGGGGTGGGGCACTGTAGCTGCCCTGGGCATCTAGCTCTATCCACCCTAAGGGCTCTCCAGGACATGGTACCCAACTCTAGGCACATGGTGCTCTTGGCAGAAGGGGGTGGCTGGGCAGAGCTGCAGCTGCCTGATAAGATGAGGTGAGGAGCCACTTTTTTTCCTGCTGTAGCTCCTGACGGCTGGCTGCCCCAGGAGGAAGGAGAGACAGAGGGGCCCTATTAGCCTGAGCTGCACAGCCATGGAGATAGAACCAGGGCAGATGCCCAGTGTGTGGACACCTGTGCTCCCTAGAGGCAACCTCCTTCCAGACAGCCCCTGCTATGGCCACAGGACCACAGTGACAATGCAGTCCCCTAAGGCATACTGATATGAAGGAAGGCACATAGGCAAGTGCCACCTTTCCACAGGGGCAGTTTGTTTTGTGACACTTCAGTGACCATGATGGCAGCTGGCCTCTCCAGTGAGGAAGGGGGTGAGGGTGCCTGGAGGCCGGGGGGGGGGGGGGGGGGAAAGACAGCAGAGGGCTGAGCCCAACCAAATGCTGTGACCTGGGACAGGCCTGACCTTACCTACTCAGTACCTGTTTCCTTGGGTGGGAAGTGGGGTTGGGGGAAGGGAGATCTGAGAAGATGGAGAAGATGGATGGAGCTTCCTGGGCAGGCTTGAGTGTTGAGTCATCCCCTGTTCGTGGCTCACCTGCCCTTGGGGGAGGGCAGTCACTGGCATGAAGGGCAGAGCCATCCAGTGGTAACCATGGCACAGTGATGATGTGATATGGCACAGGTCAGAGCCCCTGAGGGTACCGCCAGCAGAAGAGGCTCCACCCAGCAGCCTGAGGAGCTGATGGTCGGTTGCTCTGGCTTTTCCATGAAAGGAGCCTCACAGGGAGGCTGGGGCAGTCCCGCACCATTTAGAGATGTTTCTACCACCTGGGCATGCGGCCCCCAGGGAGCTAGCTTGACGTCCAGGAGAGGACAGGTTAGGTTCCTCAGGAAGTGGCAGTAGGCAGAGGTGGCCCTTGGCAACAGCTTTGAAGATGGACATTCTAGGCTAGTTGAGAGTGTGAGCACAGCCCTGGGCGCATGCCTGGCTGCATTCCTGCAGTGCCTGATAGCTGAGGTAGTCCGCTGGCTCAGTGGGCAGGTGACCAGCCACGCCATGCAGCTGTCCACCCAGTGGTAACACTGAGACCACCCTCCAGGGGGACTATCCTAGACCCGGAGAAGGCAGGAGAGCAGTCGAGCTCTAAGGCAAGCACAGGCAGAGGCTGGATCGTGGGTGGCCCAAGAGGTGGGAATCTGGGCACAGTGGCCAGGGCAGGGTGTGGTCTCCTTAGGTTTAGAAACGAGCCAGTTGCCAGATGAGCTTGAGGTTGGGAGGCCAGGGTGGCCTAGGAGACCCACACAGCTCTGCACTCAGAGATAGGTAGGCTGTCGACTTGACTACCCAGGGAGCAGTTTCTGACCTCTCCAGGGAGGGTGGGCCAGCTGGGCCTTCAGGTGGGGAAGAGTTAACTTGGGCTGAGCAGAACAAGATCCTAGCAGAGGGGACATGGGGACAAAGTCACCAAGATGAGAAAGTGCCTGCAGCATGTGAAGAATGACAAGCAATTTGGCGTTGTTGGAGCATGACTGCTGGGCCCAGGCTGAGCCATGGCGGAGCACAAGACAGGCTGAGCGCAGCAGGGCCCCACAGAACGTCAGTGACACCAGACCAGAGCAACCCCTGGCCCTCCGCTGATTCTGGGACAGTGACCAAGAGCCCAACCTCGCCCCATCACCATATGGACCAAGAAGGCAGTCACCAGGGAAACAGGGCTATGAGTCCCCTGAAGGACAGGTGGCCCAGCATGGGTTGAGAAGGTCGCCAGAGGCAGGAGAGGTATCAGGCTGAGCATCCCAAGACAGGGGAGGGAGGTGTAGGGGGTGGGGGTGGGGTGGGGGGAGTGAAGGCTGGTGAGACTTAAGAAGCACAGAGGAAAGGAATGGCCTGGCTAGCTCAGGAGCCTTCAGCTACGTGTGTAGAGTCCACAGATGGGGCTGGAGCCTTTCTTGCCCGGGCATGCTGGAGTGAGCCCAGGCAGCCTCAGGCTCCACAGGTGGCTGAGGCTGTCTGCACTTAAGATGAGTGGTGATAGCCCTGCTTGGTTGCTGTGCAAGGAGGCTCTGTTTTATGCCTGCTGTTGCCTCAGTGTCCTGAGCCTTTCTCTACCCTCAAGGACACCTGCTGGTCCTCAGGGTCTCTTGGAGCTGCGTTGTCAGGCATTTCCTGGGAGAAGACAGACATGTGTCCCTAGGAGAAAGGATTGCTTCCATGCCTAGGAGGAAGGCTATGGGCTCCAGGCAAGCTGGGAAGCACCCAATGCCAGGCTCACATACATCCTGGTGGCTTGGTGTCAGGGCAGGCAGCCTTGGTGACCAGCCAGGGCAATCACTGGCCCTGCTGGAGGTGAGCACAACTCACAATGTTCCTCGGCAGCCTCAGCTTGCTTCCGACCCTCTTCTCTCTGGACTAGGGTGTGAGAAGGGAGTAGGCTGGTCCACATCTCAGCCCTGAGACTTGTCTAGGAATCTCGGGGCTAGGGCATAACTTCCTTATGTCTGGGAGATGTTCCCTATATCAAATGTCGACAGTCTCCATGTTTTACCTGGCTCTGAACAAAACCAGCCATTCAGTGGTGCTTAATAAATGCCCTGTAAGTGACTGGGTTCAGACCATGCATCCCCTCAGCCCAGACACCTCTGCCCTTCACTGGACCTCAGTTTCCCCTTAGGTCCCAGACTTCATCTAGTGCTTCACCTAAGCTTCTGAGACCCCTGGGGGTAGGGAGGTTGACTGGAAACTTGTTGGCGAGGGCTTTGAGGAGGACACTGTGGCCAAGCCAGGAAGGGAGACAGCCCAACCCATGCCACCATCTCCAGGCTTGGGAATGGCTGCCATGTGAGCACTGGGAGGCCTACCCCCACCCTGACCCCTGCAGCTGTTGGCCCATCACTTGATGCCTACAAGAGCTTTTTCCCAGTGACAAAATTTGAGCCTGAGTAAAGTTCTTTTTTTCTGATTTTTCATCTGTAGAAAAGATGACAAACCCAGAAAAGTATACATTTTTTTCAATTACCCAGCATCCCACCACCCAGGCGTAACAGATGAGCATTTCTTTTCTTCTGTGATGGCCCGTGCAATGAGTCTTTTAAACGGCGCCGTGCAGTTCTCGGCATGTCTGCCTTTTCCTAAACCCCTCTTTGAAAGCCTGGTTTCTGGGCCAGCCAGGAGCTTCTGTGGGTGTAACTGGCCCACCTCAGTGGCTGTTTGACCATACCTCAGCCCTGAGCATGCCTGCCATGTCCCCTCAATTGCATGTGTCAGGCCTGAGCAGGAAGGTTCCAGGTGGGCCATGGCCCTGTGGCTGGCACATGTGTGGCATTGTCCTCCAGCAGGGCGGCGCCAGAGCTGCGCAGCACCAGAGCAAGGCGGAGCCAAAGCAGGTTGGAGCCACAGCAGGGAGGAGTCAGACCTATATTCTTTTTTATACCCACCCACTGTCCAGCCCAGCCCAGCCACAGAGGGGGGAGGGTTGATGAACAAGCTCCCAGCAGCGGGTGAAGAGACACCTAGTGTCCTCAGACCCCGAAGCCCAAAGGACCCTCATGTGGCCAATATAGCTTCCCTGAAGAGAGGGGCTGCTTGCACCTCCTTTCCCCTATGACCAGAAAGGCTTGCTCAGGAGGAACATAGTCTGCCAAAACTCAGCCCCAGTACAGGACAGAGAGACAGAGCAGGAGCGACGGTAGAGTTTCTTCCTATAGCCTTAATGAGGCTGAGATAGAAGATTCAGGCCTGTGGGTAGGAACAGAACCCCCCAAATAAGCCCAGCTGATGACCAAAGAACCCTACCCCAGGAGGACTCCATGTCACTAATGAGCTCAGACCCTCCGGAGCCACCAGCAGGGGCTGTCAGACGCTCAGCTCCCCCTCGACAGCGCTGCCCTCTTGTCTCTTGGCCCCAGCCAGGGCCTGCAGCCGCATGCTGTGCCCCCACATGTTCTGAGCAGCTCTGTCCTCTTCGCCCACAGGCTGCACAGCCCCTGGGTGCCCTCGTGCCTCGGGCAGCCCCGAGTCCTGCAGGGCCGCCTGGCCAGGTCCTTACCCTCGCTCTGGGACAGGTAACACACCTGCTGTCTCCACCCTGCACCCCCAACTCCTTGGTGTCTCTTTGTCTGTCCCAGGACTTGTGTCCCATGTCTGCGTCCAGCTCCCCAGGACAGACAGGCTCAGAAAAAGTCTCTTGGCTCCCAGCACATTGTCCCAATGGCCCAGCTCCATCTTTGGGCTCCTGTGATTGGCCAGAGGCCTTACAGAAGGAGAACGTGTCCTTCAGGACCCTTTTTGAACCATGGGGCCAGCACTCTAATGTCTGCCTAGGTCTTTCAGGGGGTGAGGAGAGGACCAAGACCCAGCACAGCGCAGCTGTCCTTCCCTCACTAGGACACAACCAAAGAGAGGCCACTATCATCACCACTGGGGAGGGGGAGGCTCTGGCTGCTCCCAGTTCCTCAGCGCCCCTTCCCGTGAACAGGCTGTTTCCATGGCTGCCCTTGATGACTTGATGGACTGTGACCTGGAAACTAAAATAAGCTTCCTTCCCCCTAGCCCCCCCCCCCAACAAAAAGAAGACAAGGCTATGTCTGGGTGCCAGGAAAGCCTGACCCAGCTGCTGCACCTAGCCAGCCATATCCTAGTCCCTCAGGAGCACGGGAGCCTCCCACTGACCTTAGTCTCCCAGTGGCCTGGCAGCCCCACTCCCACACAGTGATGCCTCCCATTGTGTCAGGTGCCCAGTGTAGGTACCAGTGACTGCCATGCTCATATATAGATATGGATACGGATATGCCACTCTGAGGCCCTGGGAGAGGTCCAGTTCGCCTGTGGGAGGTTAGGACAGTAGATGGAGATGGTGGCAGACTCTAGTCTTCCCTGTCCAGGAGCATCTGGCCCCAAGGCATGGCCAGATGTGAGGGAGAGTCAAGAAGGAGTTGCCATGGCCCTCTCCAGGTTTTGGGGCTCTGAAGGCAGGCTGGAAGCAATGGGACACAGACTGGCAGGTGGAGCCCAAGAAAGTGCGGGGTGCGGCAGGCGGGGACATGGCTCAGTGGCGGGGCCAGGCCAGACAAAGGCCTGCAGGTAGGATGGTGGCAGATGTAAGGGAGAAAATCCCCATGGAAACAGCACCAGGAATGGCCGAGGACTGACAGTGAGTGTCCGGGTCAGAGCCTGGGTGATGCAGTCCCTGGAGATCAGCAGCTGGACTTCTGTTGGCCAACAGCTGTCCTGAAAGGGTAGGTGGCTGTGATGGCTGGGGAACAGAGGCAGAAAGAGCTGTTGGACCAGTGAGTCGCCCATGTCTAGAAGTCCACTAGATGCTCAGGGTAAACTAAGGCTCTGTGTGGAGCAGCACTTCTTGCTGGGTCCCAGTTCTGCGTGGAATGCACCACGGAGCTCCTTTCGCTTTCCGTGAGTCTGCTCCTGCTGTTTCTCTAAGTGGGGGAGAGGAAGACGGGGTGACTCTGGCTGGGTCTTTCCCAGCATGGGCAGGGTTCGAACTGAGTAGAGATAGGTGGCTGAAGGCAGGTGGGTTAGGCTGCCTCATAGACCATAGAAAGGGTCAAAGCCGAGTGCAGGGACTAACAGGATGCAGGCACAGCCTCTGAAGAGCTCATCCTGGAGGTGGGAAGAGAGCCAGGAGTCAGGGTGAGAGGGCCACCCCTGCAGATGGTCAATGCCCTCGCCTGTTCCCAAGGGCACAGCCCCTTCCTGCAGTCTGTCAGGCTACAGTCAGGAGCCCCTACAAGGGACCCCCCACCTCCTGGGCTACTGCCTACTGCAAGTCTGCTTTGGATGAAGTGGGTGCTCCAGGAAGCTTGCCACACCTTACAAGGGAGGGGAGGCCAGAATAGTGGCTGCCTGGGGTGGGCTGGTGCAAGCCCAGTGGGCTGCCTGGAGGTGAGCAGCATATAGACAGCCGGGCAAGGGAACAGAACACCTGGCAGCTGGGCCTGTGTGGGCAGCAGCGGCTTGTGTCTGGGTTTCCCTCGCTACTTTGGATTCTCTTTGGGGGACTGCCTGTCAGGAGGACCCGCCTCCTTCCCTCAGGCCCAGGCAGGAATCCAGGAATGCCTAATGGGGGTGGCTGGTACTGTGCCTGTGACACATGTAGCTTACTTACAGGGTTGTGGACACCTCTGATGGGCACGCCTGCCCACCTCGCTGGGTTCTGAGCCAGGGAGGTCCCCAGAACGTCAGGTCCCACAGCACGGTTAGGTGCTCCCAGCACCTGCCAGGCCCTGCCCCCCCCCCCAGGTTTCCAACATGGCGCCTGAACTTCCCCCCTGCCTCCACCTTACAGCAAGTTCACTAGACGTCACCACCCTCCTGGGTGCGGGGGCTTGGGTGGGAACAGCACAGAGGCCTGACCCCCTGAGGGGACACGAGTGCTGGCACAGCCGCTGTGGGGGTGTAGGGGCCGCAGGGGGCAGGGACTATCCCGAGTGTACTCGTGCAAGGAGTAGTCGTGTTTAGGGCACAGTATATGCCCACACTTGCCCTTCTGGCCAGAGTGTCCTCAGTTTCCCCACGCTCAGTGCCACAGCCTGGTCAGCTGCCTGGTGTCTTACAGCGCCCTGCAGGAACAGAAGGGCGAGCTGCGCAAGCGGCTGTCCTACACCACACACAAGCTGGAGAAACTAGAAACGGAGTTTGACTCCACACGTCACTACCTGGAGATTGAGCTGAGACGTGCGCAGGAGGAGCTGGACAAGGTCACGGAGAAACTGCGCAGGTGAGGATGGGGCCATGATGGGTGGAGAGGAGCAGCTGGATCGTCGTGGCCCCAGGTCTGGGGGTGTTTGGCGCAGCCTGCAGAACCCAGAACAGAGCAGCCTGCCCGGGGCCACTGATACCAGTGATAGGCTTTTTCAGTGGCCTCTTCCAGACCTGGCTCCTCACCCCCTCACACATGCTCTGCTCTGACTTTGGACAGGCCAGAGACAACAAGGAAGAAGCCACTTCCAGACCCCACCCCACAAAAGCTCCTGAGCCAAACTTAAATATAGGTGCTGCATCCTGGAGTGGCCTTGGGGCTCAGGATGTATTGAGAGGAGGGCGATTCTTAAAATATTCTCCTTGTGTGCACTTATTTGTCTAAAGCCTGTTGTGGGCATCCCCAGCTTAGAAGCACAAAGACGATGCAGGCTGCTGTCAGCTGAGTTTGTTTTAAATATTTAGGGTAGCAGCTGGTGCAGTCCTGAGGGCATCTTGTCCCTCTTTGAATGGCCCCATTCTTCTGGGTTTCTGAACGCCACCACCAAGCTGTGTGGAAGCCAAGCTCGGGCAGTGCAGCCAGACCCTGGTTAAAGTCCCAGCCCTGCCATTTAACTGCTCTAAAGCATCTTTTTGTGTCCATTTCCCACTGGCAAGAAATACTGCAAAGGTTGCCTAGAGGACACACGGCCACCATACCCAATCCCCCAGCCACCAGCAATAGAAGTCCAAAGCAGATTGCTCCATCTCTACCTGCTCTTCCAGGTGGAACCATGCCTTGGTCACTGGCACTGAAACCCAGGGCTTCACATACATGTGTCCAGCACATGGGTGTGCAGTTGACCTGTAAACCACGGTGTCAGCTTCCAAGGCTCTTGCGGATATGCCTTCCCACGTTCTCTCCGAGGAGCCCTTCTGTGAGTAGGAGGAGCAATGAGGCTTTGACCGTGGCCTCGGAGAAGCCCTGACAGAAGTTAGCTTTGATCAGATCTTAAGCACAGACATTGACTCAGGTAGAGCCAGCAGGACAAGCTCTGGTGCCTGGCAGCCATGTTAGGAAGGACATGATGGCCGTGAGGTTGCTGGGGTTGTAGGAAGGCCAGGCCTTGCAAGCCGTGACCCTGTCACTTCCTGCTGCAGGATTCAGAGCAACTACATGGCGCTGCAGAGGATCAACCAGGAGCTGGAAGACAAGCTGTACCGGATGGTGAGGCCCCAGCACACATCCCCTCTCTTGGAGTGGCCCCTCAGGGATTAAAATGAAGTGGAGTCCAGGGCAGCCAGGCCTGTGCAGGCAGCACAGAGGATGGCCATAAGGCCCCGGCACCTCCCCTATATTAGGATGAGGAGGTCCCCACTTATTCTTATTTGGTGACATGTGTTCAGCTTCTTGCCTGTCTTCAAGCTGAGACTAGAAGGTGCAGGACAAGTAGAGGCTGGGCCGTGCTGAGCATCACTTTCCCAACTCACTGAGTGAGATGGGCAGGGCAAGCTGTACTCCCCACCTTAAAACTAGGACATAAGGACCAGGTACCTGAGGCTCAGTGGGACTGACTGGCCTAGGCTGGTCCAGCTTGTCAGTAGTGGGATGGGATTAAACCTGGTTCAGTTTGTGCCTTTAATAACCCTGCACCATTATCATTCTGAGCACCCTGTTATCAACAGCTATTAGGTGGACAAAAAGCCTTGACCCAACAGCTGGGCAATGGCACCAAGCACTGACCACTCCTTCCTCTGTCCCCATTAACCAGGGCCAGCACTATGAGGAAGAGAAACGCGCGATGAGCCATGAGATTGTCGCCCTCAACAGCCACCTGCTGGAGGCCAAGGTGACCATTGACAAGCTGTCGGAGGACAACGTGAGTACCGTGTGCGTTTGGCCCCTGGAGGAATGTGGCAGGTGTTGCAGATTTGAAGAACAAATAAGGAAAACAGACGGTTAATTGAACAGCCAACAGTTGTGTTAGTTTCACTAGAGTTACATCGCTTGTGATTTGGAGACTTGATACTCATTGGCAGGGAGGTCCCAAGCAGACCAGCTCAATCAAGGAGCCCAGCCCTAGTGTGCATGTCTTTCCAAGGTCACCTGCTTCTCCAAGTGGCATCTCCTGCTTACTTCAGCCGACCTGGCTGTGCAGCACCCACAGCCTTCTGGTTCCCATGACAGTTGCCGCGGGGTCTTAGGGGGACTGACTTTCAGCTGTTCCTAGGAAGTTCATCGAGGAGTTGGGAGGGGCTGGAAGACCCAGTTTCCCTCCCTGGTGCAGGCCTGGTGCAGAGGCGGGGTGGGAGAGGGCAGCTCAGGACACAGAGCCTGGTTGAGCGGAGCTGTGGCAGCAGTCCTGGGCCCTTTGCAGATGCAGGTGGGTCCTAGGCCAGCTGTGGTTTCTGGAGAGCAAGAAGGGACAGTCCAACACAGGCACATGCAGCAGAGATTTGCTTCCAAAGCAGAAAGCACGCCCTCATTCCTACTGTTTGCATCTGTTTTCAGCTCAGGAGGCTGAGCAGGGTCCAACCTGCTCTTGGGGTCACATACTTGCCCTGAGCCCGGCCCAGCCCCAAGGCCAGGCAAAACCATCAAGTGTGTTGAGCCACAAGTGGGAGACCAGAGTGGGAGGGCTGGCGTCCAGCCCTGTCCCTGACTTGTGTGCCCACCACTTCCACCAAGTCATCTTTGGAGGGTCTCCAGGAGCTACAGGAACAGGAACCCCGGACCTGGTGGGCCAGCCAGCCTGCCAGCCTCAGGGAGCTCAGAGCCAATGGGGGCTCAGCGGCTGCTCTCCCAGCCTGTGGAGGGCTGTTGACACACCAGCAAGTCCAAGCAGGCCCTTGAGTGTGGTGACAGTGTGGAACTCGGGCAGGGCCTGGCAAGAACTGGCCACCCTGCCTGCTCTGTTCTCCCTTCCTATTGCCCTGTTGACACTGGGCACTGGCCAGGGCGGCTGTGCCAACCCCCTTCTCTTGTCTTCCAGGAGCTCTATAGGAAGGACTGCAATCTAGCGGCCCAGCTGCTGCAGTGCAGCCAGACCTACGGCAGGGGCCATAAGGTGTCCGAGGTAACGTGGCCCCACCCCACAGCCAGGCCCGCCCCGTCCCAGGACCACCCGGCTCCTTTTGGGCCACCCCACCCCGAAGCCTCTCCCCACCCTCCAGGAAGAAGCTACCCGGTGAGCCTGAACCCTCGTCCCTCGTGCACCTGGGTCCTGGCTTCCTGATGGTGAAAGGTGCCCCCATGCACTGCACTTCCCAGAGGCACCCTTGGGCTACACACCTATTTCCTTTGGGGGCTGCCCCTTGTCCCTGGATGTGACCCTTCAGTGTAGCTCCCATGAGGCCTGGTTACAATCAGAGATAGGCCCACACCAGAGAAAAGACACAGACATCAAGGACAGGACCTCCATGGAAGGCACACTGAGTGAGCTGACAGCAGAGCCCGATCAAGTACTAGGCTGCCTGGTACCAAACTGAACTAGACAGAGCCCCCCCTGCCCATCTGTGACCATCCTGGCCAGACTGTCCATCCCAGCCCACATGTACAAGCACTCTCCTACCCAGCCCCTTGTCCACGTCCCCTTTCCCTGGACCTGGCCGAACCTGCAACACTCACAAAACAGATCAAACAGTAGCGCGACACCCCCTCCCACCGGCCCCCACAGAAGTCACCCCTCACTAGCCAGAAAGGGAACTGGAGCCCAGCTAGCCAGGTTCCAGCTTCTCTAGGCCCACCAACACCTCTGCCGGGTGGGTGGGTAGAGGTGATGGGGACACCTTGTCCTTGGGAGTTCAGTTTGCTCCCACCGGTGTAAGGTGAGACGCCTGGCGGGTTGCTGTCGTCGGTCCGTCGGTCCGTCTGTTTGTCTGTCGGTGATGCTGGCCTGGCCCTGGCCTCAGGGCCAGGGCTGAGCCGCTTTGCTGACTATGACCTGTCTCCGTTCTCCTCTCCTCCCCACGCCCGTTGCAGCTGCCCTCAGACTTCCAGCAGCGCGTGAGCCTGCACATGGAGAAGCACGGCCGCAGCCTGCCTTCCCAACGCTGCCGTCCGTCCTACGCCGACAGCGTGCCCACCTGCGTCATCGCCAAGGTGCTGGAGAAGCCCGAGCCTGGCAGCCTGTCCTCCTCGCGCATGTCGGATGCCTCGGCCTGTGACCTGGCCTTCCGTGATGGAGTGGAGAAGTCGGGCGCACGGGCCGCGTACAAGGAAGATCTCTACTGCAGCGACACCGCGCTCTACTGCCCGGAAGAGCGCCAGCATAACCGGCGGCCCAGCGTGGACACCCCGGTGTCCGACGTGGGCTTCCTGCAGGTGCAGAATTCCACCGACAGCGCAGCGGAAGACGAGGAGGAGGCCGAGGCGTCGGCCTTCCCGGAGGCCTACCGCCATGAGGCCTACCCGGGCTACGCGGCCTCGCTGCCCACATCCAGCTCCTACTCCAGCTTCAGCGCCACATCCGAGGAGAAGGAGCACGCGCAGGCCGGCACGCTGGCCGCCCCGCAGCAGGCGGTCTACCTGAATAGCCGCGGCGAGGAGCTCTTCGGCCGCAGGCTGCCCCCCGGCGCCTATGGGAGCAGCCCTCGCTTCAACAAGGCCGCGGCCACCCTGGCCTCCCCAATGGAGGCCCAGGTCGCCCCAGGCTTCGCTCGGACTGTGTCTCCGTACCCGGCCGAGTCCTACCGCTTCCCGACCTCCCCAGGTCCGCAGCAGGCTCTGATGCCCCCAAACCTGTGGAGCCTGAGGGCCAAGCCGAGCGGTAGCCGCCTCGCCGGGGAGGACATACGAGGTCAGTGGCGGCCCCTGAGCGTGGAGGATGTGGGCGCCTACCCGTACCAGGCGGGCAACGCAGGCCGCGCCTCGCCCTGCAACTTCGCAGAACGTTTCTATGGCGCCGCCGGTGGCGGCGGTGGCAGTGGCGGTGGCAGTGGCAGTGGCAGTGGCGGCGGCAGCAGCCCCGGCAGTAAGGCCGAGGGCCGCGCGAGCCCCCTCTATGCCAGCTACAAGGCTGATAGTTTCTCGGAGGGCGATGACCTCTCCCAGGGTCATCTGGCCGAGCCCTGCTTCCTCCGAAGCAGTGATCTGAGCCTCAGCCCTAGCCGCTCGGCTGACGCTCTCCCTGGCTACGAAGCCAGTGATGGGGAGGGGGAGAGGCTTGGGGTGCAGCTGTGCGGGGCTGGCAGCAGCCCTGAGGCCGAGCACGGCTCCCTGGAGCCCAGCTCCATGGAGGCTTCTCCTGAGATGCGCCGCCTCAGCCCCCAGCAGGCCTTCCCAAGGACTGGAGGTGCCGGGCTGAGCCGCAAGGACAGCCTCACTAAGGCCCAGCTCTACGGAACCTTGCTCAACTGACTGCCCTCAGCAGGCAGCAGTCAGGGGCCCCCATCTATCCTAACCCACGTAGGGAGTAGCCGACCCCCACGTCCAAGCCCCTGCCAAGGAATTCCGGTTCCAGTTCCTGCCGTCCCCGTAATACCACCCCAGTGAGACCTTAAAGTAAACACCCCAGTGAGACCTTAAAGTAAGCCCCTCTGCTTTCGTCTTGTCCACCCCAGCTTCTGCTGCAAACCCCGCCCCGAACAGTTATGCGCTGCGCCCTCCCCTGAAGTGAGCATCCCTGTTTTATAAGTGAAACGATTTTTTTGTAGGGAAAAGGGTGTTTCTTCAAGCGCTTGCTTGCCGTCAGCTTCTGGATGGCAGCCATGGGAGTCCCCACAGGAAGCTCCTTCATTTCCAGTGAGGGTTGGGGGGCCTATCCCCGGGGAAAGGAAGGCTGGGGTCCCTAGAGGGACCAGTCTCCACAAGTGGGGAGAAACCAACAAGGGAACCCTGAAGTTCTGTCCACGGAGGAGGGGAACCAAAGCCACTTTAGGGCGCAGAAAATGTCTTTTCGCACCCCGTCTTATAGTGCAGCCAGCACCCTGCCCCGATCAACGCCGTCTATAGTGCAGCCAGAACCCCGCCGAGATCTACCCCGTCTTACAGTGCAGCCAGCACCCTGTCCTGATCCACGCAGTCTATAGTGCAGCCAGCACCCTGCCCTGATCTACCCCGTCTTACAGTGCAGCCAGCACCCTGCCCTGATCCACGCCGTCTATAGTGCAGCCAGAACCCTGCCCTGATCTACCCCGTCTTACAGTGCAGCCAGAACCCCGCCGTGATCTACCCCGTCTTACAGTGCAGCCAGCACCCTGCCCCGATCAACGCCGTCTATAGTGCAGCCAGAACCCTGCCCTGATCTACCCCGTCTTACAGTGCAGCCAGAACCCCACCGAGATCTACCCCGTCTTACAGTGCAGCCAACACCCTGCCCTGATCAATGCCGTCTATAGTGCAGCCAGCACCCTGCCCTGATCTACCCCGTCTTACAGTGCAGCCAACACCCTGCCCTGATCTACCCCGTCTTACAGTGCAGCCAACACCCTGCCCCAATCCACCCTGCGCTCTTCCCATGGCCCGGCCTGTGGGCCCGAGAGGGGCCAGATATACCCCCAGAACAGCCGGTGCTGATTTCTCCCCTCCCCCTCCCAACACCACTTGACTCTACCTCAGATATGAGGCTCCCCCAACCCTCGTGCACCTGTCGTCTGTGATGCATGCCGTCCTTAGTACTGTATTCCAAAAATCACTAATAAAGGACACCAGTGGAGAAAGAATTCAGCTTTGGCTTGTTTCTTTCCTGGCATTAACCAGTATGAGAAGCAGGGACTGGGGTCCCTCTGTGGCAAGAGCCGCCAGCTCTGTCCTCTGGTGGCACTGCTGTGTGTCCCTCCTGACTCACCCCACAGGGGTCTGCAGCTTGCCTTCTAGCCCACGCACTCCTGTGCCCACTCTGCCGAACAGAGCCACAGAGTTTCCATTCGATTGCCGACCACTGCCATGTCCAGGTGCTCCATGGTTGGCACAGATGCCCTGTGCCCTCATCCAGTTTCCTCTTCCCCAGAATTTCTTTCAGGCTCACCCTTACTTCTGCAGAGCCAGTGGCCACTTTTCCCACATAGGCGCTGTGGGTCTGTGTCTCTGCTTCTTGCTCATGTCCCACTTACTTTGTATGCCTGGTTATCTGACACATGCTCATTCTACCCTTGAAAGGGCACTGTGGGGTTTTCTAGACAGCCTAGGATGGCAGCTCCTTCCACTCAAGGGTGCAGGCTTCAAGGACAGTTGGTCCCAGTGTCTCTCTGTGCCCTCAGTAGGACACCGAGGGTCATGACCACCTTGTGTGTGTGTGTGGGGGGGGGGGGAGGCTGTGTGTTAATGCCACTCGGGTGAAAGTCACACCACCACTTGAACAAGCCAGGAGTGGGTACAGCCTCTGCAGGCATCTCTAGGCAAGGCCGCTTTTCTCCCAGGATACCTCTGATCTGATGTTTGCAGGTTTGCAGATGTGAGAGTGGGATGGGGCAGGTTCAGCCCAGGAGGGTGGGTGGAGGGAGAACCCGCTGCTGGGGTCGTCCTTTTCTGTGCTTTCCAAATTTAGCTTTCCTATTTTTAAATTGCAAATGGTGAACTGCCGACACCCTCAGCTGGGATCAAAGTCAATCTTTTGAATGTTCTTTGGAAGAAGACGTTTGAAGAAAGCAGGGGAAGCAGGGGACACGCCCACCCTCCTGCCCAGGAAGCCAGCTTTGGGAAATACAGGGGCAGAGTGCACCAGCTCCTACAGGAAGAAAACAAACCCTAGGGATGACACTAGGAAGCCACCACAGGAGAACTCCTGGAGAGCCAGGACTGTTCCCCTTGCCCTGAGTCAGAGCATGAAAGATTCAGATGGTGTCTGTCTGTCCTTGTCACACCAACAGGTGACTATCTTCTACCCTCACAGTCCGTAAAGGTCCACTGTGTAGATGACAAAGCAGAGGTTGAGAGATGCCAATTCCCACACCATGAGGGGACAGGCCCAGAGACTAACCAAGGCTCCACGATCCAGTTGTCCCAGGGACATGGTCAGGAGAGGGCTGGGCACTGAGGTAGACAGGGGAACCCTTCACAACCAACTGCTAGCCATCCTGGAAAAGCCAGGTGACCAGAGCCAACTGGTGATGACACCAGCACTGCAGTGGGGACAGTGAGCAGAAGATAGCTTGGGGAGGGTAGAAACCTTGGAAGGGGGCTGCCAGAGGAAGACAGCCAGTGGGAGAGGCTGGAGAAGGCTGGGTCTCCCTGCCTACGGTGTTCTAGTTCATTCATAAAGACACCAGGGAGGCCACCAAGTTCTTTGGGGGAGCACATCAGACCACTGGTTCATGGTGGGAGCTATTGATCATGCTTCCCATCTGCCTGGGCACGGAGTCCTAGTCTAGTATGGCTTGAGACGGAAGCCAGCTATCTAAAGCTCTCCATGAGGCTTGTCAAGCGGGAAGGAAGGAGGCAGCTCCTGCCAGCAGTCTCCACTGAGATTAAATCTGGACCGTGCTAAAACCCATGCAAAAGGGACAGCAACAGCAGGAGGGGCTCCCACCAGCCCGCAGCCTGCCACAGCAAAGCCTAGAATGAAAGGTAGCCCAGTATCCAGCCTGAATGGGCTCAGTTCTACCCAGCAGCACAGATCCACGTATCCAGAACACCCACTGCAGGTGGGCCCCATGCTGTTCTTCTGGAGGAGAAACTGAGACACCGAGTGACCACACAGCTTACCTAAGATCATACAATAATGAAGGGAATATAGGCACACTTCAAATCTGACTGGTCCCAAAGCCTGACAGGCTACACAGAAGTTATTCGTTGAACACTTATGAGCCAGGGACACAAGAGGACACAAGCTCTGCCCAGGGGGCTTACTCCATACCTGAGCACAGCACAGCACAGCACAGCACAGCACAGCACAGCTTGGTGTGGCATGGCATGGCACAGGGTGGAACCCAGCGTTTGAGGGAGAAGGACCCTGTGTTGCTCCCCTGCAGACCCCTTAATGAGGAGAGGGTATGCCTATGGGGAAAGGACAGCAGCCTAGGGTCAGAATGGTGGGTACAATGGCCCCGAGGCAGCCGAGCACAAAGGAGGCAGCCATTGGCTTGGGGAGGAGGAAAGCTGGGCTGACCTACTGTGGCAGGAAAGACACAGGAGCTTTAGGATATGCCCTAGCCCAGGGCCCTGACCTGCTTCCCCTGGTAGGGGTGCCCCTCCATGCCTTGGACACTAAATTAAACATCTTCACACAGCACCTCTGGGCCACCTCTGGCCCTCAGACTTGGGTACTCAGTATGACCATACTCCTTCAGCTCCCCAGTACATTTTCAGGCTGCCCCCCATGACTTCTGGCTTCACAGACGAGGAACGGAGGCAGAAGGGAAGGAAGGGGACAGGTCTTGACCGGGACTAGATTGCAGAATGGAGTAAGGTATGAAGCCACAAACCCCTCTGCCAAATCCCAGGCCTCCTTCTATCTTCTCATCCCCCCTCCCTTTTCCTCTCCTCCCCTTCCTGTCTCTTCCAAACACTGTGGGACCCACCCCAACCTGTAAGTGAGCTCCTGGGCCATTGGACAGTCTCAATTACAATTCTGGTAATGGTTGAGACTCATGGGCCTCCCAGGTCACCAGGGAGTGACCTGGTGTCACTTTTAGTCTACCTAGTCACTATTCTATTGCTGTGAAAAGACACCATGACCACGGCAATTATTATTATTATTAAAAAAAAAAACATTTAATTGGGCCTTTCTTACAGTTTCAGAGGTTTAGTCCATTATCATCATGATGCAGAGCATGGCTGCATGCAGGCGTGGTGCTGGAGCAGTAGTTGAGGAGTTCTACATCCTGATTGGAAAGTAGAGAGAGAGAGAGAGACTGGGCCCAGCCTGGGCTTTTGACAAGGCCACACTCCCTAATCCTTGTAATCCTTTCAAACAGTTCCACTAGACAGTCAACTAGATGAGCCCATGGGGCCCATTCTTATTTAAACCACCACACTTCCTAACCCAGCCCAGTCAGTCCCTGAAGGTGCTTCTGGGACCCTGCTTGTCCTCATCACTCCTTCCAGGACAGACACTTAGCTGTGGCCAGCACAGACCACCTACCTGGCAGTGGGCAAGCAGCAGAGTAGGGGACCAGAGATGGATGGCGCATAACACAACTATTGATGTGTAAAAAGGGAGCAGGTGAGTGTCCGGGACCTGTGGAGCTCCTACACAGAGCTCCTGGGCAGACCCAAGCCAGAGCCCCCACTGTCCCGAGGATAAAAACTGTAGGGACCAGCAGGTGACAGCCCAACCTGAAGTCCCCTACCTGTAGTGAGAAGGCAAGGGGACACTGCTGATAGTGTGTTCGTTGCTGAAAGGACATTAAGAAAAACTACAGAACACTCTGTATTGATTGGGCATCACCAGCCACTTGGCCAATGCCTTTACTAACGCAGTCCTCACACACTGAGATGGCTTCTCACCCCCATTTTCCAGAGGAGTCAGTGTGGCTCAGCAGGCAGCAGAAGCAGCCTCTTAAGCACTGGCCTAACCTCCAGCCAACTTCAGTGTCGCCTGCTCAGGAGGAGGGCCTTTGTTTCCAGTCAGTGCCAGATCTTGATGTCTCCTCCCCAGGAGCAGGTGCCAAGGACGGAAGGCAGCACAGGGTGGTAGGTGGTGCCGAGGCAGGCCTGCGTGTGCCCTTGCAGCGTGCATGCCCGGCTGGCAGTGCGAAAGCTGAACATCAGAACGCGGCCGTCAGCGCTGCCTGTCACCAGCAGGTCGCCACACGGGGAGCACTCGCAACCCACCGCATAGCCTTCCACCTGTGGAGAAAGAGGCAGAGTGGGCTACCAGAGAGGCTGTGACCCCACACTACAAAGGATGGGCAGACGCCAAGAAGCTGACGAGCACAAAGTTGGCTTTACACTTCATGACCCTGAGGCCAAAGGCTGAGCTCCTGCTGTGAGGCTTCAGGGGGCCGGTGTGACCTGGTGTCCCCAAGGCCACTGGGCCTAGCAGTCATGTCAAACCCATGTGCTGTAGGTCTCCAGGACAGTCATCAATGCCCAACACAAATTGTAAACTCACTTAAAAACAGTCTGGGTGTGTAGCTCGCCTGTAGAGCAAGCACTACTGTGAGCATCACAGGTGGCAGCACCTGGCCATAGTGTAATGAACCCAGATGCAGCAGTTTCTGCAGAGCTGGGGGCTGGCACCAGTGAGTCCCCAGCCTCTTCCAGCCCAGCAAAGTGGGCCTCAGGCAGGAAAGGGTCACACAGAGAAATGGCTCCCAAGTCTAGCCTCCTCTGTTCCTGTGCCCACCCCCCATGACTTGTGAACTGGCATGCTCTCCTGCCCTGTGGCTAGGCACTAGATGTGGCCTGAGCCTTGAGGGGACCCTTGCCCACACAGCCAGCAGTCATCCACTTAAGCAGCAGAGGGCCCAGAGGATCCACATGCCCTGAGGTCCTGGTGCTGCCTGGATGGAAGCTTCAGGGCCAATGGCCAGCATTTGACCTCAGTGGCAGAGATGGGGTACCTTATGACCTTCGTAGCGTCGCCGTCTGCTCATCCGATAGGGCCACACGGAGGAGAAGAGTGCCAGGTAGTTGCCATTGGTTTGTGCCAGGAACACGGGCTCCCTCGGATGCAAGGCGAGGCTGGGGCAGGTGTACCTCTCCTGAGAAAGGAGGACCACGGAAGGGTGACTAGGGGTTTCTGCCTCCCACAGATCCTCCGAACTCAGCTCTTGGGATTTTGTCCCCTTCTCCTAGGCCTTGGTTTGGCAGTCTGTATGGACTGCTGTTACTACAACAAGCTACCTCACACTCGGGAGCCTTAACACAACACCGTTTTAGTGTGCTGCTCTGCGGTCTGAAGCAGGTCTCAAGATGTCGACATGCTATACCCCTTCTGCAGAGCACTCAAGCGGGGAGGGGTCTCATTTCTTTACTCCTTTCCATTTTGTAGTATCATCTGTGAGCCTGTGGCAAACTGGAAAATGCCCCCAATATAATATATAAAGGTACTTGAGACAGGGTCTCACTCTGCAGCCCTGGCTGATCCGGAGCTCAGTATGTAGACCAGGCTGGTCCCCAGACTTAAAAAGATCATCGTGCCTCTGCCTCCTGGGTGCTGAGATTAAAGGTACGTGCTGCCACACCCAGCTCTAAGACTGTCCTTAAGCCTGAGACTAGATCTCTACAGTTTCCCGACAGCCCCATTGGCATAGCTGGGTGATGAGCTGGCCTCCTAATGAGGCATCCTGGAAGAGCACTCACTTGTCCCTGAGCCTGTGGAGGCAGAGAAGAGGCAGCGGGTGGCCACCTGCCTCGTGCCTCACTCTGTGAGGTTCTCTGAGGCATGAGGCTCTCAGAGGTCAAGCCCGCTCTCTAGTTCCTCCTGGTGCTCAGGTTCACCTGGAATCCACTGAGTGGAGGGACAAGGCCGAGAAGAGGTCTAGATGCACTCATGGTCACACCTGAGACCAGGCCCAGGACACCCAGGAGACCAGTAACAGCTTACCTAACCAAAAGAAGGTGATAGTAAGCACATATGGTGATGGCAGTGCTGACCATGACCATGATTTCCATAGAGATGGTGGTGGAGTTGGTGCTGGCAATCAGTGATTGATAGTGATGGTGGTGGTGGTGGAATTGATGGTGATAATCAGTGATTGATGGTGATGTGGTGGAGATGGTGGTGATGGTAGTGTTGGTGGTGGTAATCAGTGATTGACAGTGATGGTGATGGAGATGGTAGTAGTGGTGGAGTTGGTGCTGGTAACCAGTGATTGATGGTGATGGTAGTGGAGGTGGTGGTGGTGATGGTAATGATGGTGACGGTAGAGATGGTGATGCTGATCACGACAATGTGGTGATGGTAGTAACCGCAGTGACAGTGGGAGTGGCAGAAGTGATAATGAGGGTGATGGAGACGGTGATCACAGTGATGGTGAAAATGGTGACGGTAGTGATAGTAGTGATAACGGAGATAGTAATGCTGATGATAGAGATGGTGATGGCAGCAGTGGTGATCACAGCAATAGTGAGGTTGGCAGAGATGACGCTGGCAGGTTGGTAACAACAATTACACCGTTATGGAGGAATCTCTGCGGCCGACTGTTAGATCTTCATACGCATTCTCCTTCTCTAATTCTTAGGACTCCATGAGGTGGTATTATCAAAGCCATGGGTGGCTGCACCAGAAAGGGCAGTTTGCAGAGGCTATCCTCTGTTGAAGCAGGCCTGGACCTGACCTATGCCTACCCCTGCTCCAGGTATTTCAAGTAGGTGATCTCCTCCCCAAGGCAGAGAAGGGCCCAGGGCTACAGGAATATCCCCTGTGGCTGACACCAAGAACAACGCTCCACAGGGCTTCTCACATGGAAAATTTGGTTGGAGATCTTGGCAGAGGTCCGGAAATCCCAGGCAATGATGGTTCGGTCAGCAGAGTCCCGAGTGGATGCGTCAGTGCTGCTTAGGAACTCAGAGCCTTCCTGGAGGAAGAGGATGTCCAGGGTCTGCTGGATGGTGGCCTTGTAGCCTCTCACCACCTGCAAGAGTGGACACTAGTCCTCATGGCGGCCCTGGGAGCACACGGAAGGTGCCCACACAGCGAGAGCGCCCGGGACAGTTATGGAGTACTCAGGATGCACAGGGTTAATGAAGCTGTTGGGGGCTGTACACACTCTGAGCAGCCCCGACACATGTGCTTTCACGGAACTTTCCAACCTCACTGGGTCATATCTGTTGCTCTAGGGAGCCTCGGGCCTCCCAGATGAAAGCTGGCCTGATGACTGTGCCCACGCCACTTCTGTTAGTACATGGGTGGGGCCAATGAGATGCAGCTGCTTCCTGGGATGACAGGGTCCCTCCACAGCAGCTGTCCTTTGGGGAAGGTGCTCCCACCTTGCCCTCAGGTGCCTAAGGAGCAGAGTGCTATCCAGCAATAATGGGGTCATGCTTCTGAGAGGGACAGACAGTGTCACATAGCTCACGGCTACAAAGCCTGGACTACTGTCCCCAGGTGAGTGACAACGGCACGGGGAACAAGGGTTCTTGGAGGCTGACAATAACACCAGCATCTCTAATCTCAGAATGTAGTTACCTTTTCATTTTTACTTTTGTTTTCTGGAACTTGCTGGCCTTGAACTCGTGGAGGCCCACCTGCCACCCAGCAGAATGCATTTTACATTTAAAGATATGCTTTATTCTCTAAGGCTCATCACCAGTGTTTCACAGCCACCTGTCCCCCAAGCGAAGGGAACCAAGCGCCTAGCCCTGCCACTGTCTTCAGTGCACCATACCCAGCTCCCGCGCTGACATGCCTGCTGTGGGCAGGGGTGGGGCCCAGCACAAGGCTCAGATCGCCTCCGCTGAGTAAGCTCTCACATGGCACAGCATGGCGAGATGCCAGCTGCAATACTGCAATGGCCACCCACTGCTGTCGGAAAGGAAAGCATAGCCAGACTCCAACCGGCCCACCGGGACCTGGCCACGGGGTTATCAGCTCCCTGGGCGCCACCATGTGGCTACAGCAGACACACAGTTCGGGGGTCATCCGTTCCATTGGCTAACAAATGAGGGACATTCACACGGCCATGTGAGGGCAAGCCTCTCCTCTCCCAGCCCTTCCCTGGGGGCTCACAACTAGGTTATCTGCTGGCCAGTTCCTGCCTCTTCACACATAGCCTTCTACTGAAGTGACATCAGGGTCTCCCCCCTCCACCCCACCCCCACATGCCCTGAAGAAGAGAGGCCATCTCTGCAGAGCCATCAAGGCAGGGCAGGGTGACAGACAGTCTGCCCCTCACAGATGCTCACAGCAGCTCCTCTAGCAACAGGAACTGCCTAAGTTCTTGTGTGTCACCCCGAAGACCAGGACTCATGGGCATAGTTCCATAGGGTAGCAGGGAAGAGCTCCAAGCAGCCAGGGCCCACACTGCTTGCTGAGATATGTGCCAGCTAGGTCTGAAGCTGAGGCAGTGCCTAGGACCTGGAAGAGGACAGGGCATTTCACAGTCCCTGAAGCCTGTCCCACACGCTTACACAACACGCAGTGTTCAAGCACAGTGCTGGCCACTGCGGCCTTTGCAGTTTGCTGGTGGGCAGAGAGGTCTGGAAGCAAACAGAGGGCTCACCTCGGCTCTGGAGTCTCTTCGCTGGGCCTGTACACCCCCTAAGCAATTTGCAGTTCGATCCCACCACCTTTAAACCCGTTCTCATGTGTCACTTGGCACTGCTGTGGCCATGCCAAGACACCTCCATTCCCCCTTCTCCTGTATCTCTCTCCATCAAGGCAGACTAGGTTGCAAGGCAGTCAAGAGATAACTAGGAAGAAGAGTAGATGCAGACCGAGAACTCTCACCTCTAGACGTATCTCTGGAAGTGGCCCATACTCTTCCCCCTGGTGCATGCATGTCCTCCAGCTCACAGAGAACAGCAGTGAGTGGGCACATGTGTGCCCTGGGATACATGTGGCCTTTACATGATGGTCTCTGAAGCCTCCTTGGGCTATGCAAGGGTGAGGCCAGGAAATGATGGAGGCACCCGGGTCTCTCCCTGTATTTTCTAAGTCAACACAACAGCATGGAAGTGCCCTCTCTCAGAAAGACATACCTAGGGACCATCAGCCACCCATGACAGAACTACCTGTACCCTGCACCTTCCAAGTAAATGTTACCAGGACAAAAGGCATACATCTTCTCAGGATGGCTAGAAATGGCCCAGTTCATTAGGGCATCATAAAGGCAAATGGCTGGGAAACACGCCGTATTATGGACGAACCCTGCCAATGAAGCACAGCTGTGGGCAGGAGGCTGGCCTTCTGAGTGCTCATCACCAAGCATGACAGACTTTCCTTCCCGCTGTGACATGCCCTGTGGATCAGACAAGCCATTTGTGCAACTGGCTGGTGAGTTTTACGGCAACCTTGATTATTACCCTGGCAGCTGGCACACCCTAACCCAGGACCGGAGCCAAGGAGGACAGCCTCCACTGGCAACCGCAGGCCCACTGGAAAAACTGGCCTTGGGGAAGATAGAGGACAGCTCGTGCCATATCTGGATAATGAAGACCACCTGTGGCCAATCAGCCTGGCCTCCACTGTACTGTTAATTCAACAAAGGCGCAGCTTTGCCTCTTTTGGGCCCCTGGCTCTCACAGATTTCATGAGCTGCTACAACGAGGTTCTGGCCCTGGCCCAGGTCTCTGCTCCCAGATTGTTCCACTTCCGTGATAACAGGCATATGGGCTTCTTCGAGTGTAAGATGTGACAGTCTATACATGCCAGCTCTAGCATGGGTACAGGGCTTGTCTCTAAGATTGAGACAGTCACATAAGCTTTGGTAGTGACCACTGAAGTGTCTGTAGACATTGGAGAATCAACAAAAAATTTACATTAATAAAAGAAAGGAAACCATATAAATATGAGAAGAAAAACATGGCTGGATCCTCTGTGGGCCTTGGGCTACGGCTCTGGAGCCAGGAGCAGTGAGAGAAAAGCCAGTCAGACTGACCAAGTTAACAAGTAACTAACATGACCCACTCATAGGCAGAAAACGAGCAGATAAGCAGCGAATGAGTAAAGGAAAGCCAAGTGGGGGAGGCATTTGTAATGTGTATTAGATGCAAAGGGTACCATCTGCAACACTAGCAGCTTCTGAGACGAGACGAGGCAAGACGAGAAAGCCAGAGTTCCACAGAAGCCGACGAGAGGACGCAGCTCATCAACAGGGAAATGGCTTCGACCTTGCTCATAACAAGAGCAATTTAAGCAAACTTAAATGTCATCCCTTGCCTATTAAATGAGCAAACTCCCAGAGTCTGACAGCACCTCTGTTGGGTGGTGTCAAGGTGTCGGACAGCTATAAGCTGCTGGCAGACATGCACAGACCCTGCGAGGAGGGGCGAGCAACCCCAAGCAGCACTAGAGATGTGCTGGTGCTCTGCTGCCCACGGCCCACCCCACAGCCAAGAACTGGTCATAGAGCTGTGCTGACAGGGCGCCAAGATGTCAGCACTGTGTCAAAGACAGTAAAGAACCAGAAAGGGCCCAGCAGACGCCTCAGAAAGCACAGTGAGGACATGGATACTGCCGTGCTCGTCTGAGCCTGTCTCCAGAGCCCCGTACGGGTTCAGAGCCTTGTTGCAACCTTGCGCTGAGGGTGACTGGCCAGTGTGTGTGCTAGTGTTGACATCATTAGGAATAGCCAGGTGTGGTGGAGCCATGCACAGTCTCAGCACTTGGGAGGAAGAGAGGGGAGGATGTGAAGTTCAAAGTCATCCTTAGCCACACAGTAAGTTTGAGGCCAGCATGTGACACTTAAGCTCCCATTTAATAAATAAACTAATAATAGAAATTTAAGCTTAAGTAGAAATAAGCATTCTTCACCAGCAGAGGAAGTGAGGGACAAAATGGGTGAGATGGGGCTACCAGGAGAATGTGAGTCATGTCCTGCGGGCTGGAGAGACAGCATACAGGTTAGGAGCACTCACTGCGCTTCCTGAAGACCTGGACGCAGTTCTCAGCAGCCACAGCCCCCTCATTAGCATCCA
This sequence comes from Psammomys obesus, assembly GCF_907164565.1. Lineage (NCBI taxonomy): Eukaryota > Metazoa > Chordata > Mammalia > Rodentia > Muridae > Psammomys > Psammomys obesus. The sequence continues at coordinate 3,739,648 of NW_026596134.1, forward strand.
CGTCACATCCAGCCATAAGTCCAGCTCCAGGGACTCCAACACCTCCTTCTGGCCTCCCTGGGGGCTTGCACACATGTAGCATACATACATATACACACACATTTTAAAAATAAAAAACCTTTTTAAAAAAGATCTAACTTGGGCTGGATACATGGCTCGGAGATTAAGAGCACTGGCTGCTCTTCCAGAGGTCATGAGTTCAATTCCCAGCAACCACAAGACAGCTCACAATCATCTATAGTGAAATCTGGTGCCATCTCCTGGCATACAGGTGTACATGCAGGCAGAACATTGTATAAATAATAAATTAAAAAATCTTTAAAAAAAAAAAAAAAAGATCTTACTTGGCAAATTTCACCCACAAATAAGGGTCATTGATGGTAAGCAGCTTAGGTTTTATGGACCATGTATTAAAAAAAAAAAAAAGACACTCTTGCAGCGAAGATGTGTGGGGTGTGTGTGTGTGTGTGTGTGTGTGTGTGTGTGTGTGTCCATATTAGAGTTGATTACAGACATAAAACCCACTTTTAGCTCAGGGGCCATATAAAAATAGGTCATAGGCCAGATGGGGCTTGTATGCTCTGGTTGCCAACTCTTTCTCTAGATTCATGGACATATTTTATTAAATTAAATTATACTACAAAATTAACTTAAAAAGCAATTTTTAAAATGTGAAGGCATAATTAAGCAAATCAAATTAACCAAGTATTGATTTGGTAGGTTAACCGCACAAATAGGATTGCTTTTAAGAGAGTTTAAAGCACGATAATTTAATGGCAGCTCCTTAGTTGAATACACGTTATTAATGGAAAACCAGCAATCTGACATTAGTCCTAAGTGGATCTACATTGTGAACAACAACAAAAAGAACCTATAAGAAGGTTAGCGCATTTTCCAGCCATCCACTGCTAATACCGAAAGAGGGTCAAGATAAACGGAAATAAAAATTTCCCACAAAAAGTTTAAAATAAACATTAAGTAAAAGAAAAAAAGTCTGCAGCCTTACATTTGAACTGGACATGAGGACAGATGGTGTGTTCTGTCCTAACAACACTCCCATTGGGCATGGAGGCAGGTGGATCCCTAAGGTCAAAGCCAGCTTGATCTGCAGAGCTAGTCCCAGGACAGCCAGGGTTACACAGAGGAAACCCTGTCTTAAAGAAGCAACCAACCAACCAAGCAACCAATGCTGCCTAGCTTTGCCCACAGAGAGGGCAGAGAAGCCACAAGTGCTGCCAGAGAGCGGACTGTGGTGTCTAACCCGGGTGAGACTCCCTAGAGTGGCAAGGGTGGCAGGCCAGGACTTTAAGAACTGCAGTAACGTAGCACACAATTGGTGGGCAGTGTGTCGGGTGGTACTGATGGCATACCTGGGACGGCAGAGGGCACCTACCCAGAGCCTGGTGAGTGGAAACATCTCAGTGTGTGCAGGGGGAAAAACCACAGGATTTTAACAGCATAAAACAATGCTAAGATGCAATGGAGTAAACCAAGCCTACAAGGGTCCCTGCTCCTCACTTACCATCTACACCTTGCGATAAAAGCTCTGGAACTCAAAGGCAGTGACTACCTGAAGAAGAACAGACAGCAGCAGGTGGGCTGGGAAGTCCAATGAGCAGCTACAGAAAGATCAGCATGGAAGGGGAAGCACACAGAGGAAGGTAAAAACCATACGGTGGGCACTATTGGCAGATGTCCTAAGCAAGCCCACTATTCGATCAAATTACTATTCCAAAGTAAACATGAATGAAGCCTTAACCGTTTTGTCAATGGACTTCCTGAAGGAGAAGGACAAAGGAGGAGGGCACTATACAGGGGCCATTGGGGACACTCTCCCAGGCGAAAGAACACAATAGAAAGTGTTCACAGAATCCAAAGGAGACGAAAGAAGAGGAATAGAGAAAAACAAGACAGATGCAAAACAGTAAATGGTAGGGCCCAATTTAACCACATCAATAATCACTTTGTGTGTAAATTATTTAAGCCACCAATTAAAAACTACTGGGTTGGGTTTAATGTTTTTCAGAAACCCAGCAAAGCAAGATGTAATACCACCCACCTGCAGGCCAGCCTGCTTAGGAAGCTGGGGCAGGAGGGTTGCTTGGATCCAACAGTCTGAGGCCAGATCCTGTTTCAAAAATAAATAAATAAAAATAAAAAAGACTCAACGGGACCATCTACTAGAAAGCCACTTTAAATAAAATGAAACAGATAGACTGTAAGTGAGTGGTTGAAAACCACACCATATTAAAGCTAATCAAATGAAAGCCAGAGTGGATGCGTTAATACTGGGAAAGCCACTGTGAATAAGAGGGATATTTGAGAGATGGAGGCGTCAGCCTATCTAGCAAACACATATCCAAACACATATACCAAAAGGCCAGTTTCCAGAGTGTGCAATACAGAGATGGTCAGCGCTGTCATGAGGCGGGTGTGAGCCCAATTATACCTGGGGATCTTCTGACAGGTAAGACAAACCATGATTAGGTCATTCTTCACACCAGGAAACTACACAGGCCTGTGACATGAACTACTAGGCAGGAACAGGCCAGTCACGCCAACAGCTTCCTCCGGGACAGAGCTGTGCACTGTCTCACTGACCTGAAGGAGAAAACCTTATGATACAGCCACTGGGTAGCTTCCTGCCAGGGCTTGAATCCCAGTGGCTCATCGGTGCTTATCTCTATGCCAGTGCTGCTAGTTACAGAGGTCATGCCTGAGACTTTTAGGAGAGGGTCACCAGGGCAGGCCTGGTTCTGGCCAACTTGTTCCAGGGCTCCTGTGCTGAGGGGTAGTACCACTCACTCCATTGCCGTGAGCTCCACCACACCCTCTCTGCCATGCCAGACTGAAATTCTGAAGCTGAGCCAAATTGAAGCCTTCCCTTGAGTTGTTTCTTCTCATGTGTTTTGATCACAGAGACAAAACTAATAACTACCACGAGCAATGAGGTGAAGGGAGCTCCATGGAGAAGTGCCCTGGTTCCACTAGACAAGACTAACCGCCCACAAAGGCCACCTGAGAGAACAGAGCATATTAGTAAGATGTACAACCCATTTTTGTTATCAATTTTTAAAAATAGCTATCTCTACCAAAAATAATAACAATGTATCACAGGGTGGAGAGGCTGAAAGTCTGTGTACAATAAGAGTCTTACAGAAAAGAGGTTGCAGGACAGCTGTTAAGAACTCTACAAACACAGAGCTGGTGACACAGTTCGGTGGGTAATGGTGCCTGCTACCAAGCCTGATGAATGGAGTTCAAGTCCTGGAAGAAGGAGAAAACTGCCTCCCAATACTTGCCCCATTATCTTCACAGTGGTACACACACGCGCCCCCCCCCCACACAAAAGATACAGATTGAGGGGGACCCTGAACTCCATGGGAACATGGGAAGCAGTTTCATACGGTTTTTGTAGACACAGAACAACAAAGCAGAGAATCCCAGACACAGGCATCAGATGCTGTCTAAAGACTCTCAGGCTTTCTCTTGGTAGAAAGTAGGGAGCTGTAAAGTTTATATGTTCCTAAAGGTTTTTGTCTGTTAGTCACAAGACATTAAGTCTGATACAGAAGTGGGCAGTAGGAGAATAAAGATCACCCAAGATAAGTTGTAATTAGGCTGTGGACCGGCAACATTCCAACCTCTCCACCCACGTCACTGACACTCTGATGTGCTAATGGGCCTTGCAGAAGGTTCAGTTGGAACTTCTTTGGGGAACTTTTGTTCATAGCAGAAAAGAAGACTCCTGGCCCTCAGACAACTAGTACAGCACTTCAGACAGAAGCAGTGAACCCCAAACCAAGAGAACTGAGAAGGAGTCAGCTGTGATCTTCGTCGCCAGCACCGCTGTGTGCTGTAGTTCATCGGGATAACTGGGATAAGAGAACAGTATTTCTCACACCTCTGTAGTCGGAAAGCCCAGGGTCACAGCACCAGCAGAGCCAGTGTCTCCTGAGGTTCTGCACCTTCCTGCTGCATCTCACAAGGCCGAGGGAGCAGAGAAGACAGACACTGTGTTCACGGGGCGGGGGCATGGGTCCTGACTATTCCCCTCTGTCCCTCGTATGAGGATGTTAATTCCACTTGAAAGGACAGAGCTTCATGACCCAAAGCACCCGTCTCCTAACGCGTCACCTCCCAAAGCACTCATCTCTTGATTTAGAAGTTTTAAAACTCACTGATGGTTTATATTATATGTGTTGGCACATGAACCACCACCTGCAGTGGGGTCAGAGGACAGCTTTGTGGAGTTGGTCCTCTCCTTCCCCGTTCAGGTGGGTCCCAGGGATCAAACGCAGATCGCCAGACTTGTGTGGCAGGTACCTTTACCCACTGAGCCATGCCACTAGCCCTGGGCCCATCTGTAATACATCACTGTTGTCTGAATGTGAGATGTCCGCAGAGGCTGGGTGTGGATAGCTGCTTCTTAGCTGCTGGGGCTGTCTGGGAAGGTTGTAGAACCGTCAGGAGGTGGAGACTTGCTGGAGGAAGTGGATCACTGGGAGACAGGCCTTGAGATACTGAAGCCTTTCTACTTCCTGTTCACGCTCTGCTTTCTGAGCAGGGATGCAGCGTGGCCAGCCAGCCTCCTGCTCAGGTCACCACGCATCTGCCACTGTGAGGGTTTACCCAACTCAAACTGTGAGTCAGATGTCAGATGAAAGCTCTCCTTCCTTAAATTGCTTCTTCTTTTTTTTAATTAAATTTTTATTTTTTACATTAATTACAGTTTATTTATTTTGTATCCCAGCTGTAGCCCCCTCCCTCATTCCCTCCCAATCCTACCCTTCCTCCTTCATCTCCTCCCTGCCCCTCTCTAAGTTCACTGCTAGGGGAGGTCCTCCTCCCCTTCCATCTGACCCTAGCTTATCAGGTCTCATCAGGAGTGGCTGCAATGTCCTCCTCTGTGGCCTAGCAAGGCTGCTCCTCCCTCAGGATGGGGGGAGGCCAAAGAGCCAGGCCACTGAGTTCATGTCAGAGACAGTCCCTGTTCCCCTTACTAGGGTCCCCACTAGGATACTGAGCTGCCATGGGATATGTCTGAGCAGGGATTCTAGGTTATATCCATACACGGTCCTTGGTTGGAGAATCAGTCTCAGAAAAGACCTCTGTACCCAGATATATTTGGTCCTTGTGAAGCTCCTGTCTCCTCCAGGTCTTACTAACTCCCCCTTCTTTTATATGATTCCTTGCACTCTGCCCAAGGTTTGGTTATGAGTCTCAAATATGTATACCTAAAGAAGCTAAACAAGAAGGAGGACCTGGGGTAAGATGATCAATCCTCACTTAGAAAGACAAATGGGATGGACATTGGAAGTAGGAAAAAACAAGAAACAGGACAAGAGCCTACCATGGAGGGCCTCTGAAAGACTCTACCTAGCAGTGTATCAAAGCAGATGCTGAGATTCATAACCAAATTGCTTCTTCTTAAGTCACAGCAGCAAGAAAGGTGTGCATTACAGTCACTTAAGGGTTCATGTTACAGCACGTGCATGTTGGAAAAACATATACATTCAAACCACTGCATAGGTGCTCCTATAAAAAAGACAGAGCAATAAAAATGATATAGTAGACCCACACAATACTCACAACCAAGCTGATATAATCGATCTTTGATATCCATCATACCCAACAACAGTAGAACACATGGCACACGAGGCAGTCCAAAACAGACCATGTTAGAACATCAAACAAGTCTCAAATTAAAAGGACTAAAATATACACTGTACATCCTGTGCCCACAGGGGAATTAAGTTAGAAACAAATAACAAAGGCATTTGGAAAACTCTCATGTATTTGGAATCTAAATACAAACTTTTAAATAATCCACAGGTCAAGAATAAATCAAAAAGGAAATGAGAAAGTATTTCAAACTGGATGAAAATAAAAACACAATACATCAACATTGTTCAGCAGAGATGAGATGCCTACAGGGAAATTGTCGGTGCTGATGGAGTAAGAGAATAAAAGTCTAAAGCGATGACCTCAACTCCCACGGAAAGGGACTAGAAACAGAGGAGAAAATGAAATTCTACAGGAGGCAGATGAAAGGGTAAACAGGACAGAAAAGAAATTCCTGTTTCTTCAAAAAGCAAAACCACCAAAAAAACCAAGAGAAATCAAAATATGCCTCTTTGAAAGACAACATTTGTAAATCTTTACTTGGACATGTCAGGGATGTGTGGAGCATGAAGACACCACTAGCAATTATTCAAATATAAAATGCCATCACAACAACTATTACATCCAAATTGCTAACTTTGATGAAATGGGTAGCCATCTTGAAAGAAACGACACCAAGAGTCACTCAAAGAGAAATACAGAGCTGAATTTAAGCACCGGTTTATTAAATAGATTTGACTTAAAGTTTCAAACCTTTCCACCAAGAAAATTTCATGCAAAATGGCTTTACTGGTTAATTTCAGTAAGTGTTTAAAGAAGAAATAATATATCAAATTGAACAACATCTTCAAAAAAAGCAAGGAGCGGCACGCTCCTCAGCTTACCCTGACACCACACCCACACACAACTTCCAGGGCTCCTGAGATCCAGACTCTCATGATGGACGCACATGTCATAAAAGGAAGACATGGTGAAGTGAGGTTTATGCCACAAATACAAGGGTGTTAAAAATGTTTAAAAATCAATTGACAAAACTCACATTGATAGAATTAAAAAAAATCATGGCACAATTCCATCAAAGCAGGAAAGGTACCTAATAAATTTCAAAAACTCTCAACTTTAAAACCTCAGAAAATTAGGGGAGAAAAAAAGAACAAATCCTGAAACTGAACTGCACACCAACAAAACAGCCACAGTCAGCATGACCTGCAGCTAGGAGAAGAATGCTTACATCCTCCTCTAGGATCAGGAGCAGGCAAGGCTGTGCGCTGTCAGGGGGCCAGGCGTTATACATGTCCGGGGTAGAATCCACAGCAAGGAAATGGATAAACAGGTAAAAATGAGTACATAAGATAATTATTAGTAGATAAAGGAACAAGTAAAACTGACTTGGTTTACAGGTGACATGACTGCCTATTTTTAAGAACCCGCTAACATCTACAAAGAACACGCCAGAACTAAGGAGTGTGGAGGGACAGTAGCACTCGGAGCAAATATTCAAATGTGTATTGTCTCCCTAACAATAAGCAATCACAAATTGAAATTTTTAAAGATAGCTATAAAACCAGTTACTAGCTATGAATTACAACTACAGTATCGAAAGCATAAAATATTCAGGGATAAGCCTGACCAGGAACTGGGAAAACTGCAGGCATTCCTGACAGATGTCAAAGACTGCTCCTGGACCACAAGTCTCAAACTCATTGAGTTCAATTCTCTCCCAGCTGCAGACACAGTACCAAAGTTCACGTAGAGCTTGTCTCATTTTTTGTCTCATTAGTGGGCAAAGTGATTGTAAAATCAGAATGTAGATGAGATAAGACCAGAGTGGTTAAGACAGATGAAAGGGCTGGAGGGATGGCTCAGTGGGTAAGAACACTGTCTGCTCTTCCAGAGGTCCTGAGTTCAATTCCTAGCAACCACATGGTGGCTCACAAGCATCTATACTGGGATCTGATGTCCTCTTCTGGTGTGCAGGTATACATACAGATAGAGGACTCATATACATAAAAAAATAAATAAGTAAATCTTTAAAAAAAAAATTTAAAAATGAGACAGCTGAGAAAGAACCAACTATGTGCCAGCCAGTTCTGAGACTCTTTCTTAGGGTATGAAAACAATTCAGATAGACAAGGAGCTCAGAGTACAAAGACAAACCCACGCATGGCCAGCAGCTGACATCCTGCATAAGTAGAAAGACACAACTTACAGGAATATGAATCACCATAGTTAGAAACATGAGACTGCATCCAACCGTGACCAAAATACAAATTTAGTACTAAATGGATCTAATTTTAATATAAAACCCCAAACTGTAGAACTTCTAGAAGTGAACACAGGACTATAACAATTTCTGAAGGTGGGAACATATTAATTATTCAGATGTGGTGATAGTTTGTGGAGATGTACATGTATACATACTCTATATATCTGTTAATATATTTGTAGCTGAGTATGGTGGTGCATGCCTATAGTCCACATAGTTGGGAGGCACAGGCAGAATTGCTGTCAGTTCAAAGACAGCCTAGTCTACATGGAGATTTCCAGGTCAGCCAGGGCTACATGGTAAGGCCTTTTTTTATACACATAAGAAAATGTATATATGTATGAATACATGTATGTATGTATGTATGTATGTATGTATGTATATATATATATATATATATATGTCTGTATGTATGTCTATATGTCAAAGTTCATGAAACTTCCTTCATACTTCAAACACGTTCTGTTTATGATGTCAACCAAGCCTCCACTATAGTATGAAGAGGGAGCTAAGAACACGGTAGAGCCATGGCATGACGTGTTAATCATGAATAAGAGGACTCGCCATCATTGAACCTGAATGTGAGAGATGCCAAAAGCAGGTCCTGCTACAGGAACGACACTTGAGCCGTGCTCAGAAGGAAGCGCTAGGACTGCTGCAGCACTGAGGGATGCTGAACTCTGAAGACACACATAAGACAACAGAGTTTGTGATCTTAGATGACATCCAAACTTTCTGAAAGACAAAAGGCCTATGAATAATCAAGGGAGAAGCAAAATTCCTAAAGAGCCCTTTGTTACACTAATTCCACATTATTATATATTATAATATTATATTATTATATATGATGTTCTATTATTGTATATTGTTATGTATGGTGTTATATATGGTATTATATATATATATATGGTATTATATTATTGTATTTTGTTACTTATGGTATTATATTTATTATTGTTGTTGTTATTATTTTATCACCTTCGTACTAGAAAATCTAGCTCCACATGGCCTTGCTGGTGGACTCTGTCAAGGATTAAAGCAAAACTAGAGCCAACATGAATAGTTAGAAAGTTCTTCCTACATGAATAGTTAGAAAACATAAGGAGTCTCAGTACACTTTTCTGTGTTCAGTATTACTCTCACATTAAAAGTAGACTAAAATAAAATACATATTAATAATCCTCATAGATTTAAAGTTTATAATAATTGTCGACTTGAACCCAGCCACATGTTAGAAGGATGGCGTATGGCAGCTGAGTTGGACTCATGCCAGAAATCCAAAGTTAACTGTTTTCAATAATCCACACAACCCATTAATAGACTATAGGAAAGCACATAATGCAGTAAAATCAGCTGGAAAAACTCCAATACCAACATAAAAATTCGAAAGTTCAGGTGGTGCACACCGTTAATCCCGGCATTAGGGCAGCATTAGGGGCAGAGGCAGGCCATCTCTTAGGAGCTGGAGGCTATCCTGGTCTACACACCAAGCTCCAGGGTAGCCAGGGTACATAGAGAGACCCTGTCTTGAGAAACAAAGTAACAAGAAAAATGGTGAGCCACTCACTGTCATAGGAGTCCATGTTGTGTTCTGTGCCTGGGAACAGTGGCCTCAACACTAGCTCCTCCACCCCACAGCCTCATATCTTGCCCCCATATCTTGTCCGCACCATACTGAGGACCACTGCTAAAACATTAGCCCTGTGACATGAATCATATCCAAACCAGTACGTATATATGATGAAACTGAACTTATAATTTAATACCAATAACTGAAAACAAAATGGAACTATGATAAGGATTCACCATAGTGAAAGCCAGGTAGATCATGCGATGTGTTGAAATGCCTTAATGACCTGGGGTGTGATGGTTTCAATAGAACCGGCCCCACAGGCACATATGTTCGAATACTTGTTCATCAGGGGGTGGTGCTACTTGATAAGAATTAGGGGGGGGTGTCCTTGTTGGAATAAGTATGGCCTTCCTGGAGTGCACAAGTCACTGAGGGTGGGCTTTGGGGTTTCAAATATTCAAGCAAGACCTGGAGGTTCCCTGTCTTCCTGCTGCCTGCAGGTCCAGGTGTAGAACTCTCAGGTCCTCCTTCCCCAGAACCACATCTACCTTTGGGACGCCATGCTTCCCGCCATGACAGTAATGGACTAAGTCTCTGAAACTGTAAACCAGCCCCAAGTAACCGTTTCCTGTATAAGAGCTGCCGAAGTCATGGTGTCTGGTCACAGCAGTAGAACCTCACTAAGAAAGAGGGCTCTCTGCCACCCCCACACGTGACTCTTCTTTCCTCTGATGACTATCCTGCTACTTGAAGGAAGCACCCCACAGCTTCTCTTCGACACATGGAGTAGCAGACATCTCTCTTCTTGGGTTTGGGGGTCATTATTAAGTAAACAATGGTTACGTGAACACAGCCACAAAAGACTCTGAAAACTGAGGCAGCAGCAGGGTGATTGGCAGATAGGCAGCATACACAATGTAGAGACCGTGGGCAGCAGGGGACGGGGTAACATTGCTCAGAATGGGCAACAACTTCAAACTCATGAGCTGTTGATTGCTGAGATTTCCCATTGGCTACTCTGGGCCACAGCTGAGCATAGTAACTAAAGCCTGTAAAGAAGAGAGCCCTGGCTGTGGAGACCCCTGGACCATATGACGTGAGTAGACGGCAGGAGCTGAAGTAGTGCAGAACACAGCTCCCCAGGTGACCTGTGGGCACGTGCCAGGGTCAGGAGCTGCCGGATAGAGTGGCTCAGGAGATGCAGAGACCAGAGGCATGTCAGAGTGACACCACAGGGATGAAATCAGGAAAATAAAGGACAAGGAGCCAATTTATTGCCCAATAAATACGCTATAAGGAAAACCTGCAGATTAAACAAGACTGAAGAGACTTACCAACCAAATGGTTAGGCCCTGATTTGAACAGGGCAACTATTTAAGGCAAATTATGAGGCTATAGGGAAATCTGAACTCAGACTAGATATTTGATGGTATTAAGGAATTACTGCTCAAGTCTTACAAGGGATAATGGTATTATGATAATTTTGAAGTCCTTAAAAAAAGAAAATGAAACAAAAGTATTTACAAATGAAATGGATGTCTGAGCCTTGCTTCTAAATGACCGGGTGCGAGGGCAGAGGGGAGGCTGTAGGGGATGGGTGGGATTGGAATGGAACAAGGCTGGCCACCAGCTCACAGCCACTTGGAGGAATGCTGGTGGTGCAAGGCCATTAAGCAGCTTCTCTACTTTGGTGGATATTTAAATTTTTTCAGTAATGAAAAGTTTCTTTAAAGTGCTCTGCAGGGAGGAATTAGCTCCACAAATGTTCATTCTACCTCTCATCAGCTGGGCCTGAATAATAGGCAGGGTGGGGACAGCTGAACTAAGGCGGTAGGTGGAGAAAAGACAATTAAGATCACGTGGCACAGCTGTGGCAGCGCACGTCTGTCCCCCTGCCCACAGGATCCACAGCCTTCTGATGTTGGGTGTGCCCAGTGTTGCGTAAGCAAACCTGGAGCTCAGCTGTTCTCCTACCTAGGTGCCGGCCGGTTTCTATAGAAACCACCAGAGAGATGCTATTCCAGAGAGCGCCTTGCATCTCCACTGGCCTCACGGCTCCTCGCCACTCTGCACACTTGCCCGTCAGCATCTGAGAGCCGGCCTATCAAAGAGCCCTCGCCGCTCACTTTTAAAATAGGTACAGCTCATTATAAAGCACCTGCTCTCAAATGTTTCCAAGGAAACAGAGGCCCCAAGACACCCCTCTCTAAATTCATTAGCATTTAACACTGCCTAATGAGGCTTAAAGATGGCGCACTTTAATAACCATATGCTGGGAGGGCACCTTCCCCTTCACACCTAGGTGTGACTGATGAGCTGCCTGGCTCCCTGGGGACAAGCTGAGAGCACTCTAGGATATGTGAGGAGGTCCCCATATCCAAAGCCCCCCTTTGGAGTGTTTGGCTTTGGGTCACAATCCACAAATACTGGGAGTGGAGGCCCTGCCCTGATCATTTCCAACCACTGGCCTGACATGCTTTCCTAAACTTCCTCTGAATGAGGGTGCGCACATGCACCCAGGCACATACACACTCTCACACATACAAACACACAGAAGTAATATGGTCTCTAGCCACACAACCCTTTACCATACATTCTCTTACATATGATATCCTTGCTTGACACTATCCTTAGGCCTAAAATACCCGAATGTGACCTGTTACCTGGAAAACTCCTATGCATACTTTAAAAACCCTAAATGGACTTATATGAAATCACTAGCTCATCCCTTTGAGATCTGTCATCCCCATGGCACGGCCCCCAAAGACAACATGGTGGAACCAGTTTCCTCCCCAATAGTGACATCAGAACCTGGTGGAGATGAACCTCCATCCTCCTCCATTCCATGGTCAGTTTGCCCTTCTTTGTTTGAAGGCCCCCATAAGGAGGAGCCTAAACTGACAGGGCTGGGGCAGAAGTGCAGTAGGCCATAAGGTATGGCCCCCAGGAGTCCCGCCAGTCTGAGGAAGGAGCTGACCACATGAAGGTCTCAGCTGAGCCTTCTAGCTGAACACCAGGGTTCTGCTTCCCACAGGCCACATCACGGGGCTCAGCTTCTTCCTGATGGTGGGGGAAAGGAAAATAAAGAACTGAGAACATCAGCTGGCAAGGACTCTCAGCCCACTAACCTGGGAGACACAGTGACACTAGTCTCCAGCACCCAGTGTGAGAGGGAGAACAAAGGCCAGGATAGCCCGGAGGCCTCCAGTGGCTCCTCCTGCCCCCACGCTTCTTGCGTGAACCTGTCAATATAGCCCAAGGAGCTGTCCTGCGAGAGGTCCCAAGGCCCTGGACTTGGAAGGAGTAGGAGCAGATGAAAAGAGAAGCCTGGCCCCGCTCCTACCATGGCCACCACGGGGGCCCCAGTGGCTCCTTCCCCAGAGTGAATGTCACGGCCAGACTTCCACATGGAGTTGACCGCTCCTGGGGCCCCGTGTACTACAACCCACATGGCTGACACTGAGGATTCCACCTCAGCTTCTTTCCATGCAGCCCGAATGCCCACACTCGGCAATAATTAATTATCTTTTGTCTTTTAAAAATTAATCAAAGGTGCGGGAGAATGTTGAGCCTGTGCTGGCCGTACATTGCCCTGGGTGATGATCACCCCTGTGCTGCCGGCACAGATGCTTGGCATTTCAGTCAGGGTGCACCCTGCTGCAGGAACACATCTACCCTGCTGTTAGCAAGCTGAAAACTGTGCAACCCCCTGGAGCTCACAGAGGGCTGGGTCTGAGCAACCAACACCTACTGTGTGCCATACGTATTGCCCGCAATCCTCGTGGGCATCCTGGGAAGTCAAGGTTAGTACCCTCACTGTGCAGACGATTCTGATTCAGAGAGGTGGTGTCACCTGCCCAGGACCACACAGCCAGCTGGAGGCCGGGAAACTGCCATGACGAATCTGCAGCCTGATACCTGACGCCATGCTTCACGGTAATAGCTGCTCAATTAGTGCTTCCTGGTGTGACTGCCACCATATTCCCCCAGGGGAGAAAAGAAAGCAGCATCCGGCCACTATGAAATTTCAAAGTACAGACACAGAACACGAGAGAAAGGGACTAAACAGAGCCGATGGCACACGCATCGTGTTGGCAGTCCTCTCAAGTGCAACACTGCTTTTCCTCACGTCACAGTGGAGCCTCGAACCAAGAGCAGCTTCCAGTAGTGCTGCTCCCCAGTCCCCAGCCCTAGAGAACTCAGACTGGGTGCTGCAACCACAGGCCAGCCCCTCAGGTGTTCCCAGACCTGGAAAGCAACACAGTGAAGGGCACAGAGGTCCGCCAGCCCACACAGGGCGGGTAGAGGGAACAGACCACAGAGCGCATGTACCTCAGCCATCATCGAATGTAGAGGCCACCAATCCAGGAACCCCTTAGGACACTGAGGGGAGGGATCTCTCTTGGGTGAGGCCCGGGCTTCTCTGCCTGCCTCATTTTCCCCCAACAACTATCACACACACTTCTATACCTTCCAAAGCCAGGGCACCTGGGCACAAGAGCCTGAGATAAGCCGGCCTGACCAACAGGCTAGTGAACTGGAGACAGGGACATCTCTAGGGACAAGCAGACCCTAGATAACACAAACTGTAAAGGGACAGAACTAAGAATGAGTGGGACACATCCATTTACACACAGAACCTCCTGCACCCACATGCCTGAGCATTTGTGGCATATGCCAGGGAGATGTAGGTTTTATGATCCATGCAGAGGGCAGCAGCAATGGCCCAGGATTCTCTGGGTGAAGGTAGGGACAGGCAGGCTGCGGGACCCACTTTCTAATGCTGACCACACAGGAAGCAAGTCTCCCATCATCTTCGGGCTCCCTCTACCTCCCCACTCAATGCTTATTACTGATGTTTATGCCCTGACACCAAGATCTGACTTCCGTATTTGTCTGGCATGCTGTCTGAATTCCTAGGATTTGCCGGAGTAACAAGAAAAGGGCAGGAGGAGGCATAAGATATCAGGAACTTCAGACCTGGATGTTCTGGACACAAGACCCACAAGGGGAAAAAGGCAGCCTCCCCTGGCCTTGCTACCTTAGTTTCTGCCTGCTTCGTCCTGGGATTCTGAACCCAGATCCCTCCTTGGTCGCCCTACATAGCCCTTCTCTCTGCACCAGCTCCTGTCCAGACAGAACTCTGGGCCTACACAGCTTCACAGTACCCCAAACAAGCAAAATGATGACTGAGCCTATGGCGCAGGCAGGCAGCTGTCCTTCGGCTACCAGGCTATCCAGGGCTACCCAGACTTAGCACACACACACGTGTCTGACCAGTGCCCCACCTGAGGAGTTAGATGCTCACCTTCCTGTTATAGTAGAGAAAACACAGAAATATAAATACCCACAACAAAGGACTGATTAAGTACATCATTCGTACTAGATAAGCGTTAAAAATTACAGCATCCAAAAGTCTTTTAACAATATGGGAAATGCTAATTATATGATATTAAGCTGGGGAAATCACATTAAAATGCAAATGCATGTGCCCAAAGAGCTGCAGTGGAGGGGGCCAGTCATTGGTGGGGGGCAGCCATTGGAGGAGGGGGCC
>NW_026596134.1:3755065-3768919 GCF_907164565.1 Psammomys obesus
GGAGGGGGCCAGTCATTGGTGGGGGGCAGCCATTGGAGGAGGGGGCCAGCCATTGGTGGGGGGCAGCCATTGGAGGAGGGGGCCAGCCATTGGTGGGGGGCAGCCATTGGAGGAGGGGGCCAGTCATTGGTGGGGGGCAGCCATTGGAGGAGGAGGCCAGATGGCTGAACTGAGCTCTGGCGGGCATCTTTCTCTTCATACCACTGGGATCATCATGACCACCTAGAGGTCACAACTCCCCTGCCCACCCATATCTTTCCTGGTCCTGGTCATATATGGGCTACTAGCACCTCTCCAATCTAAGTCACTCTAAGTCACAGAGGACCTCAGCACACCCTCTCTATAGTTCATGGCCCCCTCATATCAAGTAAGAGACAGCAGAGAAAAAGACGGAGCCACTGCCAGCCCGAATGGCATCTTTTGGAGGAGAAGAGGAGACCAGAGAGAATAATGGGTAAATATGATCAAAGTTCATTTTGCACATGCATAAAATATTATAATGAAACCCATGTTTTGTATAAAATATGTTAATAATTACATATAGATAATTTACATAAAGAAAATAGAAACAGGAGCCCTTCTGTGGAACTCATGGCCAGCACATGGCCATAGTTTGGATATTGGAGCCCTCAAGTGTCCTTTGGCCGGGCATCTGTGTTGTGATGGACAGCCTGTATGAACACACATTGTCCCGCAGGGGAAAAGTGTGAGGGCTTGGGTTGGGTCAGAGACTAACTAACCCTAAAGCTGCCACAGAAGTTGCTGGACTGGGCCAGCGCCTAAGGGAACAGTGCTGCCACAGGCACAGGCACAGCCTCTTTGAGTCTTGTAAACCAGGGAGAAATCATGCACACAGCAGGAGCTCAGAAAATGCTCTGTGAGCAAGTACATGAGATGAAACATTACGATGAGGTATTAAATAGTACCTTATTTTAAAAAACAATTTCAAAGTTCTGGCTAAGAGCCAAGCAGTAGGCTTTACTGGGGGTTGGGGTGTGCTAAAGGCAAGCCCTCACTGCCTCTGTCTGAATGTGTGTGGAGTGCAGACACTACATGACTACAGGCTAGACGTGGCATGTCCTCTCAGCAGGGCCAATGGAAGCTCAGTCTTCCCGTGGGACCCGCTGAGAAGTGGCCATCGGCTCTCTGTGGGTGAGGAAAGGCTGCACCAGACAGCATGTCTCCTGGCAGATACGGGGACACCCACCTGTAGAGCCACACAGGCATCAACATCTCTGGAACAGAGCTCTGAACTGCGAACGTAGAGTCAGGATCTGCAGAGTTCCAGTGCAGATTCACCATCAGTGGCTCAACCAGCACAGAAACAAGGTTCCTGGAATTTCTAATCTAGTGATAGGCAAAAGGCCTCAGGACAGCTACAGTCAGGCTGTGGAAGGAGTAACTGGAGATTTGGTGGGAGTGAGGGGCTGTCACAATGCAGCTGACATCTAACCAAAGGAGGCCAAGTGGAAGAAGTGGGCTAAGAACAGGCCTGGAGCTGTGGAACAGGCAAACAGCCCAATGCCACTGTCCCAGCCAGAGAAAAGACATAGGCACTTGCTGAGGATGGAAAGCAAGCAGAAGCAGGGGTACAGGACACAGGGGCAGAGATTTAGTGCCAGGACACAAGCCTTCCTCCCTCCCTTCCTCCTTTCTTTCCTCCTCTCCTTCTTCCTTCCTTCCTTTGCCCCTCTCCTTTTCTCTGTGCCTTTCTCTTGCTTCCTTCCTTCTTTCCTTTTTCTTATTCTCTAGAAGCTTTGGCTCAACAGCAGGACCTCAGTGGAACTGTAGTTGCAGCTTCCAAAACTATAAGAAAAAAAAAAAAAAAAAAAGACAGAGCCAAAGGAGAGACAAATCACACAACTACAGCTAGAGTCCCCAAGGCTCAAATCAACGCACTTCCTCCAACCATTAAAACAGCAAATGCAGAAAAACCCTGCAAGGATGCAGACAAGAAGCCCCTATGTGCCAGTCTGACCCCAGCGCACTGGTGTGTCCCTCCGCCCAACAAAGGCAAGCAAGCGTGACTTCTGAGCACGTGCCAACCAGTCAGTACACCCCACTCTGGGGGAGGAGAGCAGCCCTAACAAACCAGAGGACAGGCCCCACACAACCTAGGCTTCCAACTGCAGCAGAATCAGCTTAGAAGTTAATAACAGAAGGATATCTGGAGAATCTCTTCATGTTTAGAAATTAAATAATGTAATTCTAAACCCATATGTCAAAGAGGATGTCAGAATAAAATTAGAGAACTTTTAAATTGAATTAAAACAGCATATTTTATTTGTATCAGGCAGAAGATGAACCTGGGTATCATTTAGCTGTTTCCATAAAAAAACACATCTAATGACCTCACTTGCCTACTTATTAGAAAAAAAGCAGGTGAAAACAAAGCAATAAGATAAAGAAACTCAAAATTAGAGCAGAAATCAATGAAGTTGGAAAGAGAAAAGCAATGAAGAAAATCAATACCTCAAAGAGATTGATAAATCTCTAGCCACAGTGGTCAAGGGGAATGACATAAAAGCCATAGTCAGAAACGAAGAGGAGGTACCGTGACGAAGTCCGAAGACATCGTGGACTTTAAGGGATATTATGAACAAGTTTATTATGAACTAAGCACATTTCACAGCTTAGTTGAGATGAGACTTTTTCTTGTGACTCAGAAACTACTGTGTAAGTTCACTCATGAAGAAAGGCAAGCTCTGAATAACCGTCTGCCCAACCTCCAAGAAACCAAACAAGACACTGCTCTGCACCCACAGGGTGGAGCACGAAGGAGCTCTGCACCCACAGGAGTGGGGCATGGAGAAGTGCTACACCTACAGAGGTGAGCATGGAGGAGCACTGCACCCACAAGAGTGGAGCACGGAGAAACACTGCACCCACAAGAGTGGAGCACGGAGGAGCACTGCAACCTTGGGGGTGGGGCATGGGGGAGCACTACACCAACAGAGGTAGAGCATGGAGGAGCACTGCACCCACAGGGGTGGAGCACAGAGGAGCACTGCACCCACAGGGGTGGAGCATGGAGGAACACACCACGACTCAGCAAGCACAGTCTGAAGATTAAAGCTTTGGGGTCCAGTCACCAGCAGCACAGTGTTCTGTGTTACCTCCGGGACTTTTTCTAGGTCACAGTGAAGGACAAGAAGGATCTCCCACAACTCTGGAAGGCACTTCAAAGTCTGAAGTGTTTGCGTGCCACATTTGAAAATTTCACACCTGGCCACACATGATGCACTGTGGTCAAAATGCAAGCACACTAAAAAATGGTATATAAAATGAACTTCAAGCCATGCACATGAAACGTAAATGAAATGTAATTTAGATCATTATGCATATGAAAATATCCTAAAATCTAAAAGAATCACAAATCCAAAACCAGTCTGGTCCAAATTATCTGGGATAAATGCGCACTGAAATACTGTGAGCATTCTGCCCTTACGGAGGTCTGCCCTCAGGAGGACTGTTAGCAGAGCCCAAGACACGGAGCTTATCAAAGCCTAACTGATGTGCAGAAAAGGCGAGGCCAGTCCCAGCTGCCTTTGGTGTGAAGGGAGAACACACAGCTCTTCTACTTAGGGAAGAAAGTAGCCGATCCAGCCCATTCTGGCCACCCTCTCCATCTCAAGGGTAGAGCACTGAGACAGGTGGGGTTCAGGAGAGGCACAGCTCGCTAGAGGCCTGGCATAGCACTAAAGAGCACTACCTCCCCAACACAGACAGCTTGCACCACAGTACTGGAGTCCTACTGCAGAGCTGCTCCCCTAGCATGCCTGGCAGGCAGGTAGGCATGATGAGGCACACCAAAGACAAGTCAGGACCAGAAGGGGCAGAGCAATAGGAGATGTGAGGGATGCTGGGATTGACTGGAAATGAGAAAAAGCTGTGGCCGCCATGCTATGGGCTCTAGTGAAGCGTGTGACATGGGCAAAACAGAGCACCACAGGCAGAATGGCAGAGTCCCAGAAAAGGTGCCAAAACAGAAATGAAGGATTCCTCTGAAAGGCTTGTTAGTACACTGGGGATGGCTGAAGATTTATAAAAAGCAAAAGGGAGAGAGACGGAAAAAAACCCCAGAAGAGACTGGAATGACCATAACACACAGACAGGAGTGTAGTATTAGGGTGGGCAACTCTAGTAGTCTAGATACCCAGCACCCACAATAAAAAGCAGCTGGCACAACCACTCACCTGTAGTCCCAGCACTGAGGAGGCAGGGGCAGCGGAGTCCCAGAGTGACCTCGCCAGCTACAACAAATGGTCAGATCCAAGCTCTCACCTCGGTAAGCAGAATAAACAGCAACTAAAAAGACCCCCAATATCAACTTCTGGCCTCCATGAGCACACAAACACACAGACACACACACAAACACACACACATGAAACAAAAGCTGTAATGAATGACAGAACTGAGAAAAACAAAATACTTAGGATGGTAAAACATAAGAACTTCCACAATCAGTGACAGGCAGTACACGGCAGGTCCAAAAGCCACAGGAAACACAAAATGGATAAAAGTGTGGGGGAAATGGACAAAAATATAATGCAGCTATATCTAGGCACAGCATTTTAAACTATAGAACACTGGAGAGGAAGAAAATACCCTGCCAGCAGCCAGACAACAGAAAGCCCTATTTACCAAGAAGCAAAGCTCAGAACCACAGCCAGGCTCCTCTCAGGAGTCACGCAGAGAAAAAGGCAGAGCAGCTAAGGGGCTGAGCAGAAGAAACCAGCAGCCGAGAATTCTGTACTGGGCAAATTTAGCCTTGAAAAGTGGATAAGGGCCAGGGAGAGAGCTCGGTGGGTAGGAGTGCTTGCTGCACAAACCAGACGACCTGGGTTCAATCCCAGAACCCACAGTAAAAGGAGAAAAACAACCCATGAAGTTGTCTCCTGACTTCCCAAGCATACTGTGGCACACACGCATGCCTGTGCATGCCCACATCATCATCATAAACTGTTAAAGTGTTAGAAAAATAAAGACATTTTATTTTAAAAAAAAAAAACTTCACGAACTTGAATGAATTCATTTCCCACAGGCCTGACTTATAAAAATGTTAAAAGATATTCTGTAGAAAAAAAGAAAATGACAGAAGCAAGGAGCTCAGAGGTATATTTCAAAAGAGGAAGAAAGAGGAAGAGGGGCTGGCAAAGATGGGTCAATGCCTTTGCACTTGCTGCTAACCCTGGAAACCTGGGTTCACTGCCTGGAACCCCCTCAGTCCCATAAGTTATTCTCTGACATACACCCCCCAAAGAGAGAGAGAGAGAGAGGGAAGGAGGGAGAGAGATACTCAGAGACACACACACAAAACAGATAAATCTAAGAAGGAAAGGAGCTAGAATGGTGGCCCAGCAGTTAAAAGCATCTGCCGCTCTCGAGGAGGACCTTAGTTCACTTCCCAGCATTCTGTAACTTCAGTTCCAGTGAATCCAATACCCTTTTCTGGCCTATGAATGCACACACATAGACACATAGATGAGAGAGAAAGAGACACACTCACACAGCATATACTGACACCAAAACACACACACACTTGAAATAAAAACAAATTTTAAAAAAGAAAGAAGGTGGTTAACACCTTTAATCACAGCAGTCAGGAGGCAGTAGAGGCAGGAGGATCTCTGTGAGTTGGGAGGCCAGCCTGGTCTACAGAGCGAGTTCCAGAAGGAAGGAAGAAAGGAAGAAAGAAAGGAAGAAAGGAAGAAAGAAAGAAAGGAAGAAGGAAAGAAAGAAAGGAAGAAAGGAAGAAAGAAAGAAAGAAAGGAAGAAAGGAAGGAAGGAAGGAAGGAAGGGAGTGTGGGATGGGGGGGTGAGGGAATGGAGGGGAGGGAGGAAGGGAGGGAAAAGAATATCCAAGAAGTATAAAATGGAGTTAGGCAAAAGCTCATTTTTCTTAACAGAAAATAACGGATGTGTTCAGAACGATGACTGCATCAATGTCTGGCACTGACTGCAGCCATGACAAAGGACAGAAGGAGGATCAGGGTTGGTGTGCTGCTGTAAGGTATCGCTTCTAACACAGAACAGGGGACCTGTGGCTCACTGTGGGGGTCGCAGACACAGGCCACAGTGCAGGGTTTCTAAATGCACAGCCACTAAAAAGTATTCAAAGTCTAGCACGTGCTGAACTCCAGCTGTATCTGACAGGACTCTCACCTTTGTGCCACTTGGTCCTGAACACACACGAGTGCCAGCACACTGCAAGGCACTGACCAACACTGCCTGCAATACCTTGGCTCCAATTCCAGGATATTATTACCTTTTGAAGCATGGGGGTTTTACTGTATATAAAACTTTTCTATCCTTATATAAATGCAATGGTTAAAACAACAGAAAACAAAGACTTTGCTAACTTTCCTGCTATCACTCTTCAGCATGTCAGTATTAAGTCAGCACAATGTGGGAATGTATCAGAATGTCTGACTTAAAAGTGAACTGCTGCCAGAGTTGCTAACTGGAGTTCCATAAAGATCATTAAGTCGCCTAAAGAAGCTAATCAAGAAGGAGGACTCTGGGTAAGATGCTCAATCCTTATTCAGAAAGGCAAAGAGGATGGACATCAGAAGAGGGAGAAAACAGAGAACAGGACAGGGAAGGAGGGAGGGAAGGAGGGAGGGAGGTGAGAGAAAGAAAAAAGAAAGAAAAGGTAGATGGCATCTGGGGAATGACACCTGCAGCTGTCCTCTGGCTTCTACACATGTACACTTGCACACTCACACATGTGCACAAGCATGCAAAAGAGCACACACATGCACACAGCAATCAATACACGGATTTTGGCTTGAGTTTGGGGCAGATTTTCTAGTAAACATACTTCTGTAATTTTATACTTCCTGTTTATGCAAAGCAGTGTTCTCAGCACTGACAAGTTTAAAACCAGACTATCCATCACCTCTGAAAAATGAAGGAAAAAAAAAAAAGAAAAATGATGAAGATGCTGTGTCCTTCAGTATCAAATAATCTGCCAAGACTTAATGCTTTGTATAAAAACACAGATTTCTGTTCATCTTTAATAATGGTATGTACATAAATTATGTACATATCAAAGAACTGTTAAAATAAATTTCCTTATGATTTAGTACCAGTGTTTGGTTTACAGACTTATTTTATATATCTAGATACCTGGAATTCCACAAAAATTTCTTGGGCAAAAGTAGCTACAAGTGGAAAAAGTCAAAGAAGCCCTCTTATAAAGCACTCACTCAGCATAGGCTAAGAAGATGGTTCCAAGGGGTAGGTAACAGTACTTGTTAGGCAACCATTAAGACCTGAGTTCAAATCCCCAACCCCACATAAAACTCGCATGTGGTTTGTACCTGACTCCAGAACTAGGTGGGGTGGAGAGACAGAAGGACAGCTGGGCTTCTTGGCTGCTGACTTAATTCTCTGTTCAATGTGAAAGCCTGTCTCAGGGGATAAAGTGGCGAGTGATGGAGCAGGACACCCGGAGCCTTCCTCTGCCCTCTGTGCACACATGTTCACACACACACAAACAAATATTTACAAACAAAGGAAAACACTAAAGAGCTCACCATGCCTTTGGAGTCCTACACTATCACTGGAAAGTGGGTTTAGTGTAGCAAATTCCACAGCAGCCATCCAAAAGCATGAGAAGTAAAAAAAGTGTGCAAAGGGAGCAGCAAACAGACAGAACTGTACGAATGCTCAACTAAAACCAGAGAAGGAGGCATGTTTGGTGGCACAGGCCTGTATCCACAACTGACTGCCTAGAGGCAGGGGGATCAGGAATTCAAGAGGACCTACATAGTGGTCAAACCGCTCATATTACAAACAAAGAAAATGTTTATCTCACAGTAACCAAAAGAAAGTGGAAACCCTTCTCTTCACAGATGATCAGGGGAAGCCAAGTTCTCCAAGCATGCACAGCAAGCCTTACAGTGCAAGCAACTAGTAACAAAGTATTAAAATGCAGAAGGCAAAACTGACAGGCCTGCAGCCCTGACAGGGATAAAGCCATGTCACAGTTGGGGCTGTCAATTCTGCCTACAAAAATGGACAGACCCATGAAGAGGAGCACAGTTGCAATCCCAACACTTTGAAAGGGAGGCATGAGGTGGTTTTAAGTGCAATGCCAACATGGGCTACAGAGTGAGAGCCTGTCTCTTTAAAAAAAAAAAGAAACTGAACAAATGAAAAAGAAATATGTCCAGCAAGGAGAAAATCAATAAGGACACTAGTGAGCTCAACAGGACTTATAACTGACAGCTAGAGACAGGAGTCGGCCTGGGTTACAGGGCCTGGGGACAGAGGCCAGACTGCTACAGGCACAGGGCTCCTTTTATAAGTGATGAAAATGTTCACAACTGACTGAGGGGATGGTCACTGTGCTGAAAGCACACCAAAAAACCACTGTGCTAGCACTTTAAGTGAGTTGGATGGTATGTGAATAAAGCTGTCACCAAAAGATTATCATGTATTTAAAGTATATTCAGATAAAATAAAAATAACTTGAATGGCAAGCCAGCGAGTTTGGGACACTGCTAGGCATGGGAAGGAAGTCATGCAAAGGTAGAGAATCTATGTTTAAAAATTTTAAGAACCTCAGGGTGAGAAACACTGGGCACAGCATAGTTTTCCTCAGTGGCAAATGTTTGGTATAGGATACACAAATTAGAAATCTATTCACA
This sequence comes from Psammomys obesus, assembly GCF_907164565.1. NCBI lineage: Eukaryota > Metazoa > Chordata > Mammalia > Rodentia > Muridae > Psammomys > Psammomys obesus. The sequence goes on from NW_026596134.1 coordinate 3,763,723, forward strand.
ATGTACTTATGGAATCACTACATATCTAAAGAACCAGGTATCTAGTCTCTGCTCTCCATACTCAAGTTTCCTAGTGAGCAGGGTCTCATGATGATGCTAGGATACTGGCCTTTGGCCTTATTGGCAGCTCACCCAATGAAACAGACTCTGGAGAAAAAAAGCAGGTGCAGGTTTTAGAGGTTCAGGGCTCTGGGAACTAACTGCCCTCCTCTACCCAGGGTCTGGGACTGCTAGGGGCACTCCAGCCACTTGTGAAGGCAACCAGGGGGGCTGATGTCACATCAGACATCTTAAGGCACAGATGCCTGTCTTCAGCAGTGGGCTTTACTCTGTAGGCCAAATCCCTTCAAGGCTGTGTCACATCACGCCCTGGGACAACACCTGGTATCTGGTACGGGCTCAGAAAACATCTGTGACATTGACAAATGAAATGTTTCCTCTTCCTGCACTAGAGAAAGAGAAAGTTAACAGCTGGCTTCAGATCTGAGCACCCCCCCCCCCAATCCCCATGGCTGCCTACCTTGCCTTCCTCTCTAGACTACAGGCAGCAGACTCACCCTTACAGGATGGTTAAGGTAATGCTTCCTGGCCTGAGGTTGTACTGGAGATGGTGCCAGGTCCCCTCCCAGAATGACTAGGACAGAGAGAGGTATAAAGCAGGGTGGGTGACCACACCCACAGTCTGATGACAGAGGCTTGAGGGGTATCCAGAGCCTCACCTACCTCCACGTGAGGAACTGGGGTTCCAGAAAAGGCCAAGCATACCCCGAGTACTGCTGCATGCCTTCCTCTCCCCACATCCCCAGCTCTGTCCATCTCCTAGTCTCGTCTGCATTAGAAAGTTTGCAGCAAAGCTTAGTCAGAACTAAGAGAGGACAAAGAGTCCGGATAAAAAGGCGTTTTAATATAAAACAGATGAAAGAGACGAATGGAAAGTAATCAAAACCTCATTAGGGCAAATAAGCAACCTGCCTACAGTGTCACCAGAACTGATGGCATAGAGCACAGCGTGGGCGAAGCTGGGTCTCCAACAGCTGCTGTCAGGGAGGCAAAGGCACAAGAAACTCGGGCCATCCCGCCCAGGCCTCTGACCTAGCACACACATTGAGGCCTCAAGGCTATGTCAGCAGGAGTTTTCAAATATCCCAGTGACGGCCACCCATACAGGAAAGAAAGGCAGGCTGCTTCTGGATGCTTCCACTCATTGGACCAGGGGGCTCAGTGCAACCCCACTCAGCATACACCATCCCCTCCTAGGGGGAAAGTTCTACCTGGAGAAGGCTGCCCACAGCCCCGGCCAGAATTGAAATCAAGTGGACTGTGCCTCTGCCTGAATGCCAACCGGCCAGGTTAATTACTCAGAATCTTTCCATTAGTCTTGATTAGAGCTATTAGTCATTCTTTAAAAGTTTTTCTCTCCTAGAGCCTACTATGTGCTCAGTACAGTGCTAGATGCTAGGAATACAGCAGCAAGAGGGCCAATCCCAGCCTCAGAGGAGGCTCCCTTCTCCTGGGATACTTAAAGGCAAAGGGCTGTGATGATAAAAAGTCTGGCTGAGGGTCCATAAGGCTGAGAGCCAGCCAGGGCCCCACTGTCACCTGTTATGGTGCATGCCACAGGGGACCTGGCACATAGTTCCAGAAGGGAGTCAAAAAGCCAATTCAAGAAGCCCAAATGGCCCTTGAAACTTAAGAAAGAAGGAAGAATGTAGAACAAGCGTGAGATATTGATGATCCGTGTCAAAGCAGAACAAGGGTATACTGAGCAAAAGTGAGCTGTCCTGGCAGAGCTGGTATTTTCGGGAGAATCCCAGAATGGGTGGGAGTCAGGGGTTCAGAGGAGCAGCGGGGGCAAGCAGCAGAGACACAGCAAGTCTGACCACATCTCAGCTGTCTCTTTCAAGGGTAGAGGAGGAGGCAGATTCAAAGGGGCTCAGCCCCTTGCCTGCCCAGCATCCACACGCAGGAAGGGAAAGGAACTGGGCCAGAATCCAGCCTCCCTAGTTCTGGGAGACATTCGTCCTAGATTCTTCAGGAGCGCTCCAGTTCCCTGCCTTGACTGAGTGGTAACTAGCTGAGACGGTTCCATAGTCTCATCTATCCTTGCAAAAAGACAGTCTGCTAAATACAGGACATGACTTCCAAGCTTCTGCTGGGACTTTCTTAACAAATTAGATACAAAGGGGGGGGGGGGCGATTACTTTTTCTAACTTTTGCCTCAGAACACAATGAACTTGAATGTGACCACCACACAACACAGCACTTGTGGGCCCTGAGAGCTGGGTCTATGTCTGTTTTCTGTCAACTCTATGTCAACTCCACCACACAGGGCTCAGGGCCAGGGTATCACCAGACTAGAAACTAGGAGGCTAGCAGCTGTTAACCCACCAGAAGCCAGGAGCCAAAGAAGCCCAACCTTGGCCAAGAACCACAGAGCCCAGTGCACACAGAACCTTATCCCACACAGGACCTCCTTAGTTCTCCCCCTGCCATCATTCTGAACCGCAGATTGTCTTCACATCCCGTTGTTGAAGAGGCCTCTTCCTCTACATGGATCCCAGAGCAACCACCGACAAGGCCACATGGCCTTGGGCGCCTGCTCTGGCTCAGGCTTATTGGAAGATAAGGTGTAGAGAAGCAGAGATGATGGGACCTGAAGATGAAGAAGCCTGTGGGTGTACGAAGAGGTTTAGAAACTGCCACAGTCGCTGAGAAAGGCCACAGGTGGTGTGGACCCACAGATGAAGGCCCAGGGTGCTCACATGATGGAAGCCAGGGACTACTGGGTTCAGAGGTCCTTCCAGACTGGCTTCCCAAAAGTTTCCACTCCCATCTCCTGCTGTGTCCTCTGGAGCCTGCTGACATGCAGAATCCTCCCCACCACAGGGGACTATGGAGGCAAAATCTACATCCTAATGAGGGCTGGAGGGCAAACTTGAGAACCCTGCTCTACCCACAACCCCTGCCACGCTGATGGGGAACTGTGCATCATAGCAGGTTTGCCTGTTTTGCCTTGGGTCACCCAGGTGAGTGAGTAGGGAAGGGAGGATGTGAACCTAAATAACCCACAACTCAAGCCCCTGGCTCTGGAGAGAGGGGCGCCCACAGCACTATGACAGTCAGACTAAGGGCTCCCTTAGTGTGTGGAGTTCTAAACAACGGCACTCCCAGAGCAGATGCTAGGAGGAAGCAGCCACATAATGTGGCCCCAGCAGCATCCGGCCAGCTTAGTTTGGCTGGCTCATGTGGAGTACATCCTGCAGATGCTGGGAGTGAAGCCAAGCACTTTGCCATGATGAGATGGACTCCAGTCAGCAGGCCATGGCAGAGAGATCAGCCAAGAAAAGGAGGAAGAGAGCCAAGCAGCCCATTTCCCATAATGAACTGGGCTGGGCTGGACCAAGTCAAAATTCCAACGTTTGATATTTTGCTGAGTTTAAGGATTCAGAAAACCTGCTCATCGGCATGCAGCTTCAAAGTTATATGTCAACAACTCATCAGATCCTGTGCCTGAGGTCCTCTGGTGAGGCTGCTGACCCACAGTAGTCCAGCAGTGATGGGTTTCAGACTCTTGATCCTGATGGCAGAAGCCTGCCCCTTGCCTGCAGAATTTGAGTTTTTAGTCTTGAGTTTAAGGACCTAAATCCCCAGCGTGGAAAAGCTCCTAAAACAAAGATGCCACTATGGTGGCTTGCATGACAAAGCAAACCTTAATAGTCCACTGAGAGAAAACAAGAAAAATGATCCAAACACTGCTGGCTGAAGAACCATTCAGAAATAAACATCCTCTGAGCAAGTGGTTTCTGTGAGAACGCGTGGAGCAGGACCAGGTATGGGGAGGTGGGATCCCCACTTTGTCAGTAGTCCACAAAGATTAGCCTCAACAGTTATCAGAGTCAGGTCTCTCTATGCCCAGGGTCAGCCAGACTGTATGTATTTATGTATGTATTTATGTATGTATGTATGTATAGTCTCAACTCTGTCACTGTAGTATGAAAGTAGCCACAGAGGGGACATAAATAAAAGCATATGGCTATGTTTGAATAAAACTTTATTTTAAAAAAATGGGTGAACTAAAGAAGTCCTTTTTTCTGATTCCCTCTACATAGAAACCTATCACATGATGTTCTGGGCACAGGAACTAAGCCAAAGAAATGTCACTGAAACTTGATCTCAAGCAGAACCCTTATAAGCTCCATAAAAACAAAACAAAACAAAAACCCAAAAACAAAAAGAGTCAAGAGTATAAAAAGAAAAGTAAGACCAAACTGTCTCTGTACTAAGAAGAAACCAGGAGGTGCTGGGAGCAGTGGAAGGAAAACACCCAAATATCACCCTGTCCCTCTGGCTGGCTGGCTAACTGGCCGCGCCCCTGAATTGCCTGTCATAAGACTACACATTGCTATCCCATAAGCACACCTTTCCCAGATGGTGACAACACAGGGAAGCTCGGATTGACTGTGAGCCCAGGTCTGTGTCCCTCCTGCTCCTGCCTGCGGTGTGCACTGCAACGCTGACCTAACAATCAGAAAAGAGCCACACTGCTGGGCATGAAGGCAAAGGCAGGCATCTCTGTGAGTCTGAGGCCAGCCTGGACTACACAGGAAGTGCCAGCCAGCCAAGACTACATAGTGAGACCTTCTCTCAAACAAAAGAGAGACAGAAACAGAGAGAGGAGAGGGCCACACTGCTGCCTGCAGGCTTCAGCACCAGGGACAGAGCCTCTGCGCCCGCTTTCGGAGGGAAATCAGCGGCAGTGTCACAACAGGAAAGAATGTTGTCCCAGGAGCCCAGCTGATGCAAACAGAGCCACTGTGCCCCACTCTGCGTGACCCTGTGTGGGAGGACTGTTGGTGAAGAGGAAGTAAAAACAAACACTGCACAGATCCCTTCACCCACGTTATTAGCTTGGGAGAGACTCGCAAACGTGCCGAGAGCAGCAACAGCAACATCTGCTTCTAATTGCTTCTCCCCAGAACTCGTCAGCTGGCGTCTGCCCCGGGAGGAAAGCTGGTATTTGCAACAAACTCTTAAATCAGATGGCATCCATAGTGAGTAATTTCTTACGTGTTTGGACTTTGAGGCTAAAAACACAGAGTGCACCTTTACAGGAGAGCTGGGCCATACGGTGGTCCCACGCCAAGGGGCTACTTACAAGGCTTTTTTTTTTTTTTTTTTTTTTTTTTTTTTTTTTTTT
>NW_026596134.1:3769019-3770426 GCF_907164565.1 Psammomys obesus
GGTTTTTTTTTTTTTTTTTTTTTTTTTTTTTTACAGTTTTTCAAGACAGGATTTTTCTGTATAGCTCTGGCTGTCCTTGAACTCACTCTGTAGACCAAGCTGGTCTTGAACAGAAAGGTCTACCTACCTCTGCTGCTGGGATTAAAGGTGTGTACCACAGCACTGAGCTGTAAGTTCTTGATTTACACACCACTCTCAAATGTTTCCTTCTAGTCATTATGTATTTGTGTCCTAAACAGGACATGTGCCAATGTGTTCAAAAATTCCACTGTGTCTGTTAGCTTATGCGTAATATTCCTCTTTCCCAAATATTTTTGCAAAAAGTTTCTTTTGCCAAAGAAAAGTGGTGTTTTGAAAGTGTATGGAGCTATATTGCCACTCAGGCAGCACCTCAGGGAAGAAACCCACCAAGCACCCTGAAGCAAGGGTCTGTTTTCAGGTTCTGCTCAGGAGGCCATGGATCTTCCACAGCCTGCAGGGCACCACCTTCCTGGAATATAAGCCTGGTGCACAGTGTGGATATGGATATAGAACGAGTATGTCCCCCTAGTGCTGCAGACCCTACAAGACTGGTCCCCTTGCTGATGAAGTGGACAAGGACACTGCCTGCTGCCCCACACCTCTTCCTTCCCTAATTATTAGCTTCCGTGCAAGCAGAACACAGGCACAGGGATGTCACAGGCTGTGCCTCTGTCTGCCTAGGAGGAAATGAAAGCAGCCAGAATCCCCAAGCCCCTCAGTCACAGTTAGGCCCATGTGTCCTCTTCTGAGAAGCCTTCCACATACTTCTCCTCCTCAGCCACTGCTACCAGCACAGAGCCCTTCCTCAGTTCTGTTCTCCAATCTCCATGGCCCCATGGACTTGAGTCCTGCTCACTAACTTCCATGGCCCCACAGCACTAGTTCTGACTGGACAACCCTCCTCTGGCAGACAAGCAAACAAGCATAATCTCTTCTCCTTCCCCCTCTCAAAAACTCATGTTTGGTGGAGAGGGATGGGCAAATACAAGAACATGAAAAATTCACACTGTGCCAGGTGATGGCAAAAGCTATGGAGAGAAACAACATGGCAGAGGGGGCAAGTGAACTGGAGGAGGGTGATGGGCCGGGGAAGCGGCATTGGAGTGATATTCCCCCTGAAAACATGCTCTCTAGAGAACTGGAGGAGCAGCAGTGCATGGGCTTACAGGTAGAAATGGGCATGTATGTTCTGGGAAAGGCAGAGTGTGGCAGGGCTGGGCTGCTGAGAAGGGCCTTAAGGGGGATTGTTTCAGCTTTGTGGATCATGGACTTTCAGTTCAACTAAGACAGGAACCTGGAGATTCTGCCTGAGGACAGAGTCCATCTGACTTAGATCACCCTGCTGCTGCTGCTGCTGCTGCTGCTGCTGCTGCTGCTGCTGCTGCT
>NW_026596134.1:3770436-3804145 GCF_907164565.1 Psammomys obesus
CTGCTGCTGCTGCTGCTGCTGCTGCTGCTGCTGCTGCTGCTGCTGCTGCGTGCAGAAGGACTGCAAGGGCTAGCAGCCAAGAGCCAGCCAACAGGAGCCTCCAGCTCTTCTAGCACAGCAACAGCCCAGGCCAGACACACAGCAGTGGACAGGTAACAGAAGGGCTGATGGTGTGAAGGCAGAAACACGCCCAATGTGCTGGCGATTACGGTGGGGGTTCAATGGGAAGGGCGGAGACAGGGCTGCCGCTGGTGTTTGGAACCCAAGTCGGAGTCTCCATGTGTGAAGAGACAAAGACAATTAGAGCAGCAGGCTGCAGCAGGGCAGGAGTGGAAGACCCCCAGATTTTAAGCCTCCTGGGGCCAACACTTCCTCCAGGAAGCCCTGTCTTAACAAGCTGAAAGCACTGTGCTGCTCAGCACATGTACATGTGTCCGCACAGAACGTTCTCCACAGAGGAGCTGTCTCCTGAAGGACTCCTGGCTCACTCACACAGTACACACAGAGGGTACTCAACAAACCTTCGTGGCGCTATGCCAAGAGACCTGTACTGTGATGTTTTAATGTCTATCAACTCAAAACTTTTCTCTAAAACCTCTCAAAATGGCACTTGGACCTCATTAAACATGGAGCCAAAACTACCCTGCCTCAAATATGCAGGTTCTGGCCTGCCCCTACTTATTCACCTCATGAAGGAAAGGCTCCCACAGGAAGGCACTGGGTAGATGGCTTAGTCAGTAAAGAGTTTGTCTTGAACACATAACTCCCTTAACTCTATCATCAGGACCCATAGCAGGTGTACTGGTATGAGATTGTACTGTCATTGCTGGAGAGGTGGGGTCAGGCAGATCCCTGGAGCTCTCTGGCTAAGCCAGCCTCCCCTAATCAGCAAGGCCTTGGACCCAGTGAGATTCTGTCTCAAACACAAAGTGACAGCTCCTGAATAACCCAAGGTCAATCTCTGTCACACAGACACACACACACACACTCCACACATGTGAAAGGCCAGCCTCAGAAGAAGGGTGTCACCTTGCCAGTCCTTGTGTCCCAGGCTTTGATTTCAGAGCTGAAGCCGCCACATAAAAAGACGTTGTGATCTTTTGGATAGAATTTCACGGTGGTGATTCTGAAGTCACTCTGTCCACTAAATACTTGGGTTCCTGCAACACAGACAGACAAGGAAGAGTAAGAAAATACTCAGATCACAAGTATTTTAATGCAGAGATGTTCAGACAGCTCAGCAGGGCCCTATGTGGCCCAGTGTGGTCCTTTAGAAATATAACAAGGTTCGCTTTCATTTCCTGTTGAATTCCCTACCCCGAGACCCAGGGCTAGTGCGGGCAGCCGACCCCAGGACTCTGTGTGTGTATTATCTCATTTAAATTACACACCAACTAGCCCCAACAAGCTGAAACAGGCTGCTTAGGTAACACAGGAGATTGTTTATGCAGGAGTGTAAAAATCTACAAGCAGAGCTGACTGGGATTTATTTCAGGAGCCATCTTCCAATCCTTATAAAAAATAAAGATGGGCTTGTTAGAGTGCAGCAGGTGTGGCTGACCTGACATGCTGGGCCACAAATCACAGTGACCCGCACAACAGCCCAGCCACAGAATGGACATCAGCTGTGGCTCACTGGGGTCTCGCTAGCTCTACGGGACTCCAGACAGCCCTGGTCATTTCTTCTATCATCGCAAGCAGTTGTCAAGTCCCTGTGTGCACTGTGGTAAGTAACTGGCACATGCAGACACATACAGGCTGGGCAACAGCTGTCACTGTGGTTTTCTAGGGATGAGCAATAGAAACTTCAGAAGTTTCCATCACCCAGGGTGGTTAAAGCCAGCACGCCCTCCACTGCCCAGTATGCCCCGTGTAGTCCACAGCAGTGATGTGATTCTCATCTGTCATGCTTAATTTGCCCAAATGTGAACCAACAAATCAGACTAGCTTTAAGAAGCACCTCACAGGGAAGCACCTGGGTTTGGCTCCTGACACATCCCTAGGGGTCAGGTTCACACACCAAGGACAGCACCTGCCACCTGCCAATAACTCGGAGGAGGCTTCCCACAGAGATAGTACCGGTACTTTCTTGGCCAAGAAGGAAAATCTTGGCTGCCTCTGGCTACCAGGCTCTTTCACTGACCCAGGGCAAGGCAGAGCAGGGCACAGCAGCTGACAGCCCAGGAGCTAGGAAAACAGCTGTCAGGAAAATGTTTGCCATATAAGCACAAGGACCTGAGTTTAACCCCAAAACACACATACAGAGACTGAGCTTGGTGGCGCATGCTTGCAACCCCAGTACCAATCAGGGAGAGAGCTGAAGACAGGCAGATCCTAAGGCTTGCTTGTGAGACAGCCCTAGATCCCAGTGAGAGACCCTGTCTCAAAACACAAGGTGGAAGGCTCCCAATGGCACCCAAAGCTGACCACTAGCTCTCACCCACACATACGTATGCATGCACAAAGCTGGTGGCAAACACAGTGATAAAATATCAAGACCAGTGTGTCTGCGTCTAAGCCCTGGAAGGCTGTGTTTGCTCATTCTGGGCAGAAAGCACTCCCTGATGGCTTCCTCTGTCTGCTGACCCCATACGCTGAGTAAGAACCCAGCCAGCTCCATCTCGTCCGGTAAGGAAATGAAACTCATCAATCACGGCTTATAAGAGTTGCAGAGGGACAACACAGATCCAATGGCCAGAGCCACTGTCTCCAAGCCTACCCCATCCAGGACCTAAGCAGATGTCACTGTCATGCAGTGATTTGTTTATGAGTGACAAAATGCAGCAATGTTCCAATATAGCATCGACATGGTTTTTAAAGACTTTTTTTTTAATTGTGTATTTGTGTGTAATTATGAGTGTGTGTGTGTGTGTGTGTGTGTGTGTGTGTGTGTGTGTGTGTGTGTTTGAGTGTATGCCATGTGCATGCAGGTGTGAGCATAGGCCAGAAGAGGGAGTTGAGTTCCCTGGAGCTGGAGTTACAAGCAGCTGCTTGATATGGGCACTGGTCCTCTGAAAGAAGAGCATGTGCTCTTAACCACCGGGCCAACTCTCCAATTCCACTATCAGAATACTTTAAAATACCAAAAATAGGTATCTTACAAAATGAGGCAAAAATAAAGTAGCTAATTTTAAATATATCTTAATATGTCTTGTATTAAGAGCATTGAGCAACTTTTCTTTTTTTCGAATTTGGGGTGAATGTGCACGTGCCACAGCACACAGAGGTCGGTGGACACCTGCAGGGGTTGGGTCTCACCTTCAGCTATGTGTGTCCCCATCCCAGAGACTAAACTTGGTTCATCAGGCTTTGGCACAGGTACCTTTAGCTAAACCGTCCCGCCAGCCCATATTCATAACTTCCTTGAAATCATAAAAACCACGTGAGCTATAGCTATGGTGCTTTTAGTGGGAGCAACAGAACCAATACGCCTTCTCTTATCTAAATGCAGATGGCGTCCAGTGACCCGGGGCTTGAAAGCCATCCAACTGTAGTTTCCGTTTATCCATTGAACTCAATGAGGCTGACAGAGATACCTCCTGGGGATGGGCCAGGATGCAGGATGCTGTCCACTGACCACACAGGAGACATTCTCCACTTCCAGCTTCCAATGACACAAAGGACTTAGAACCCACTACCTCTGGCAAATACCAGCCCCTGCAACTACCAGAAGGCGCTATTCCTGTATTCTTATGTTTTTAACAACTCAGTTCAAAGTTGGATGAAATGTTCATATAAAGGGTTTTATTAAAGCGTCAGAAAACCACTGGTCTGAAGGTCATGGTGCAAACACTAGCTGGTTTATTTTTGTGTCCATCCCTCCTTTTGATGCTGGGAACTGACCTCAGGGCCTTAAACATGCTAGATGAACATTCTCCCACTGAGCTACACTTCTCATCCAAAGGAAAGTCTTCAATAGATGACACAAATCATTTTTGGCAACACCAAAACTAAATGAATAGATTTGTTTTCAGGTACCAGGGCATACTGGATAATAAAACTGTGCTTAATATGTCCAAGGTCCTTTGTCCAAATGCCAGCACAAAAACAAACAAACAAACAAACAAAAACCAGTCTGTTTCAAATCATTCTCTCAAGAGCGAAAAAAATAGTGATTATTAATTTTTAAATGGGAGGGGCAGGGAGATGCCTCAGAATGTGGAGTGTAAAGTGCTTGTCATATCAGCACTAGGATTTGAGTCCAGTTCGCCAACACCAACACAAAAAAGTTCAGAATGGCAGCATATTCACAAAATCCTGGTGCCAGGGATGGGGGGAAGGGGTAGAAATGTGGGGTTCCCTGGGTTCACTGGCCAGCCAGCCTAGCTGAATCAGTGGGCTCTAGGTTCAGTGAGAGACAATGTCTCAAAAATCTAGGTAAAAAACAAATGAGAAAATGTCAGTATCAGTCTCTAGCCTCTACATACATACATCTGTACACACACACACACACACACAGCAACAGAGTCTTGCTGTATAACCCACAAATACTCCCACTGAACTTTTAATGTTCCTGATTCAGTCTCCTTTGCATAGACAAACCCAGCCTGGGCAAAACTTGTTTTGTTTTTACTTTTGTTTTGTTGGATTTTGAGACAAAGTCTCATTCTGCTGCTCAGGCTGGAATAGAACTCTGTATGTAGCTGACCTCTCCCGGCTATCCTCCTGCATCAGCCTCTCACGTGCTAGAATTAGAGGCATAAGCCATCGTACCCAGCTTGTGCAAACTTCCCAGAGCACTGCCGAGGTCACCCTGCACCTGTCCCTGCGCCTGAACCTACCCAACATGACCCTGCCCTTGCCCTTTGCCTTGAAGGTGACTAAGAGCACTGATTTGTTTCTTCTATTCTCTTTTAGGAGTCAAGGATTGGCAGTCACTTGTCATCAGAGTTAATACTTGGCTTTTTATAAAACAATATACCTGTCCCTCTACAAGCTGCACATGGGCCCCTCAGCTACCCAGCAAGGTGGACAGTGCCTACAATCTGCCCTCCAGTAGTTCAGGCATTAAACAAGAATAGAAATGGACCAAGCTAGGAAGAGCCACCGACACAAACCAAATGCTTGAGAGGAGGGCTTGTCAACCTTTGTCACTCACTGCCCCTTTTCATCCAAGGTATCTTCATGCAACCTCAGGTATACAGGAGGTACAAAGACCCTGTATTTACTGATAGTAATTATTCAAAATAATTGTTAAAAATTTTCTTTGATATATATATATATATATATATCAAAGAAATTATATATATATAATTTATATATATATATATACTATTAGTAAATTTAGTAAATTTCACTATTTACTAAAGGTGAGAACAAATCTGTATTCTAATTAGATGAATTACTTGTTTGTTTTACATGAGGAATGAAATCTGAGTACATGTGGCAGGTCTGGTACTTCCAGAACTCAGGAAGCAGGACAGGATAGCCTGGGGTACGCAGTTAAGTTTCAGGCCAGCCTAGGCTACAGAGTGAGGCCCTAACAAAAATATAAATAAATACACAACAAAAACAAACAAGTGTTATAACAGGATATATCATATTTTCAAAGTTTCTCAAAACTGATGGGTGTTGGGAGAGACTGAGAATGACACTTTGCATGAATCCATTAAAAAAAAAAAAAATGGCAGAAGTATGTCTAGAGCCGCTTCAGAAATTGTTGGAAATTCTGTCCCAAGCCAAACTTTAATCAACACTTTTTAAATGAAGTTGATTTTTAAGAGCAATTTTAAAGCCAAACACTGTAACACAATGCAACCCAAAGGTTCCTAACCTGATGCCTACATGCAGAGGAATGTGAAGTATTAAAAGTCCTTAGTTCCCAGGTACTGTTACATTTCTGCAAGAGTGAAAAACTTGTTTCATCACACACAGCCTTGGGTGCAAGCTGAGGCACTTGGGCCCCATTAGCATGACACTGCCTGGTGGCATTCACAGTGCCTAATGCCTACCACATGTGCTCAGACTGAGTTTACAGTGAAGCCGCGAAATGCAGCATGGGTGAACGCGGCGAGGAATATCTTGGATCTATGAGGCATTTGAGCTTGAGTTAATTTTTGGTCACTGCGCTTTCAGAAACCCTTCACAGTTGCTGAGTTTTCCACAACCCCACATGCAGTTACACGACCCTGTGGAGCGGTGATCACAGGTTTAGAAGCTGAGCTATGGAGAAAGGATGACGGCCCGTTAAAAGTGCAGCACTATTTTTGTGCTTTTATGTTGCTGCTCAGGGAACTCAGCAGACTGTGGGTGCCCCATAAGGTCCTCGCACTCTCAACACCACCCTCACATAAACAGACACTGTGCACTGAGCTGCTCTAACTAGGAATGTGCTTTTTCTCCAGTTTACGCTTATTTTTTTTCCACAACCCAAGCTTTTCATGAGTATATGTTTGCACGTGCAGGGTGTGGAGGCCAAAGGTTGATGCCAGATGTCTTCCTTGACTTACTCTTTGAGACCCTGGACCTCATCAATTTGGCCAGACTGGCTAGCCAGCAAGCCCAGGCAACTGCCTGTCTCTGTCTCCCTGGGGCTGGAGCCACCTCCCTTGGCTTTCACATGGGTGCTGAGAACCGAACTTGGGTTCTCATGTTTGAGAGGCAGGCACTCTGTCCACTGAGCCACCTCTCCAGACCCTCTTCCATACCCCTAAGCTACAGCTGGGGATCAGACACCCAGATGGCATACAGGTAGCAAATGTCCCACCAACCAGACGGTAGACAGTCTCTTCCCCTCTACACCCTCCAGGTCTGGAATTCACTGCCCATCCTCGGACCCACAGCAAAGAAAAACTGCCTGTTTGGAGCAGATGCTTTCCTGGGTGCTTGAGCACAGCGTGGGGCCAGCGACAGTCTTCATTTTGAAAAGGCAGCAGGTTACCTGATGCTTATTAAAAGCTGAGTGACACAACCTTGCTGAAGACTTGGAAGAAAGGAAGGGAGGGGTGAACCACCAGAAAATGATAATTGAGGCTTTCCTGCTAAAAAGGATAAAAAAAAATTTTTTTCCTCAACCCAAAGATGGTGAAAATCTGTCTTTGAAAGGTTAAAATTTTCCACTTAGAAAGAGGCTGTTGAATGTATTTCCTACTTCTCAGAGCTGGGCTTTGCTATTTTCCTCTGTTAAAGGGGTCCAAAACTAAAAGATCTTTAATAAGCTAATAGGCACCTAATGGAAAACATGAGGGAAGATTTCTGCATCAAGCTTCAGGTCAGAAATTGGCATCACAGCCACCATCACCTGGCTGGATGTTGGACACAGTTAAGAGTGGTAAGCTGAGAACTAGAGAGACCCACGTCCCAGACCAGCTGTCACTTGTGACGGGACCTTGGTTGGTCCCTTCACTGCTGTGTCTCTGCAGTCAGGAGGAGTGAACATTAAGTGCCATGTACAGCACTCTGTGGAGTGAGCAACCAAAGAGAACTATTATTGTTTGAAAAATTAAACCCCAACTTATTGAATTCATCTGTGGTTAAATTAAAAGCCAAAGCCAAGGGATGCTGGGTTCTAACAGCAGGAACCTTAAAGACTAATGACTGCTGAGCTTCCCCATGAGGCCTGGAGAATACAGCAGCCTGGGCCGGCTTCTGCCTTTGCCGAAGTGACCTGCAGAGAGGCTGAGATAGTCAACACGGACAAGCTCCACCAGAGTACTAGCCACCCTCGTGAAGATGAAGATCTCTCTCCTGGAAATCTGTGGCCACTCTCTCCTCTCTCCCGAATGGTGGCCTGCCCAACATTCTCCCTGTGGGCAGAGCTTCTTCAGCACTTGGGCTAGCTGTAACAGACCTTTCACCTTGGGACTATCTTGCTTGTCTGCTTGTTATAGGAAATTCTGTTTATTCACTGCAGGCTTATAGGAAATTGAGCTTTAAAATATGTAATCCATTGGCACTTGGCTGTATTGATCTGGTTATAATGAGCTCAACCAGTATAAAAACTGTTTGGATCTTCTTGGAGTTAAGAAAAATTACTTCTTTTCCTTTTTGGATCAATAATGATACAAATAGAAAATATGTTTCTGGGCTGGGGGTGGGGGCTCGGCGCAGAGTGCTTGCTTATGAGTACAAAGCTCCAAATTCAATCCCCAGGCCTAGAATAAATCATCCTTAACGCAAAGCCATGTTCAAGAATGCTGCAGAAACCCAGCATGCTCTCTAGACACCATCATTCTGTAGCTTCACCATCCAGGGTCACTGAGGAGATGCTGAGGTGACCGTGGACAGGAACTCCTTGAAGCTAGGCTTCTTCCTTTCTTAGGGAGAGTTGTCAAGCTTCCCTGAGGCAGCCACCCATAGAGCCGGGGTAACATCCTGTGTCAGCTTAACTGTACCAGGGGATACTGCAGGCCGGCAGGCTTAGGACCACAAAGGCCTCCGGCCTCCTTCAGCATGTCTAGCTCCCAGACCATTCCTGGCATTTCAGATGAAATGAACCCCAAGTGCTGGTGCTTAGGAAAGAGGAAGGGCATCCATGCTCCCTGCAGGGAGCTCAGCTTGGCTAAGCCACTCTGAGTTCAAAAGTGGGAAGGGGAACCGGGGCGTACAGTGAGTCTGTCCCTCAGGTCTGCCTGGACCTTGCATTTGTTACCCCACAGTCCTGGGTAAGGGCAGGAATTAACCTGCATCTCGGAGCTGAGGAAAGGGAGTTTGGTGAGGGAAAGGACATCTGGCCCTATCGGCCAGCCATGCAGACACCGAGGACCTGTCTGACCCCAATGTCCCTCTGTCTGCCTCCCACCTCCAGACCCGCCAGCTATTCGTGACCTTTCCTCCTCCGTAGCTCTTTGTTCCTGGTCACAGACTCACGAACATGTAGGAAAAATGTTGACAGGGGAAAGCTCGTGTTGTTGGCTCGTGGCAATTGAGCCTGTGTTCCCAGGCAGCAGGCATATGACTCATTTCGCTAAAATCAATATCGTTACACTCATCCTCTGGGAAGGATTCAGCCAGCTGTAAATTTAACCATCCCAGCTCAAAGTTAACGAGGAAAGAACCTTGCTAACTTCCAAATCAACCTCCGTGTATCAGGAGCAGGGGCCATGTTGGCAAGTGGGCAGAGACCTGGCATGGTGCCGGCTGAGGGCCAGGTAGGCCTTGTCTGCACGCCCACCAGCAGGGCTCTGCACTCGCCAGCAGTGCAGCTCAGAGCCTGGCATCCTTCCTGTAAAACAGGCTCAAAACTGCCCTTCAGAGGCGGCTGTGGGAAAAGACACAGTGCAAGCAGGAGCAAGTCCCAGACCAGACAGCCAGTGGGGACACACGAATGGTGGCTGCAGGAGGCTGGCAGCTGCCATCATGCTTTTCCTTCCAAGCCCAGCCACTTTCAATTATCTATCTGGACAAAACTGAATTTCTTAAAATTAGGGGGTGGGGAGTTAGCTTGCAAACCAGCTGTGTTTGGCTGTAAACAGCTTTGTTGAAACACATAAGCCACCATGCCAACACCAAACATGACCTGACCATGTTCAGCTCTGGGACCAGTCAACAAAGGCGGCCTAACCTAAGAAGAGCCAGTTGCCTATTGATGGCTGCAGCCTACACACAGGAGAAACACGGGTACAGTGAGCCTGTTTCAATTAAAAAATCCTGCCAGGGCCTGGGGGTCCCCTATTTCATAAGGACGGCTGGCATGAGTATCCTAGCTAAGGATGAGACAGGTTTATGAAGATGCAGAAATCCTCCCCAGAGGGTAGCCAGGAAAAGAAAGCTTAGTTTCCAGGAGCGGGTGAGGGTTGCAGATGACAGACACATACAGAAGGGGGTTAGAGGAAGGGTCTTTGACATGGGAAACTTGTTCACTGGGCAAGGGGATACCTGAAGGACAGTGGCCAGGAACTATCATCAGCTCACACCCTGCTAGACCTAGCAGAAATAAACAGACAAAAAAAAAAAAAAAAAAAAAAAAAAGCCAGTCTGAAAGCAGGCCTAGCCTCTGAGGCCTGCAACTCAGCCAGCATGCACTGTTTCCTTTATGGTCTCCAGGGACACTAAGGGACCCTAAGCAGGTCCTCCTGGAGTATGCTGGAAGAACCCAGCGTGCCACAGAGCTTGAGAAGCTAGAGACCCTGGCTGTAACATAGCACTTGCTTCAAGCACCAGTGGGAGCTAGTGCCACTTCAGAGGCTTAGCGTGACACAGAGCCTTCCTCCACGGCCTCTCCTCCAAAGCCTCATGAGCCGACAGTGCTCTTCGCCACAGCCTTCATTTGAACACTTTTCACTCTTCCTGAGCCAAGTGCTTTGCAGCTGTCAGGGTGGCCGCTGTTCCTGCTGGAGCATAGCTGTCCACAGCTCAAGAAGCATCCTTCAGCCACTCACGTAATCAGAGGGGTCAGTCAAGATCATTCTGGCGCTCCATCCTCCCAAGGCCTGTTTTCTGCAGGTGTCAAGCCACTGTCTGGAGATAGCCAAGAGCCCTGCCAGAAGTCAGGCCAAGATAGTTTGTCCAGGGAAGGGAGGGGTGTGGCAAAAGCATACCATTTCATGCACTGGCAGGACAGACACCTTTGTCAGTCCCATAAACCCAACCTATATCCAGCTGTCCCCAATGGTTGGGTGACCTCAAGAAAGTCACCAAACACTCAAAGCCTCCGTTTCTGCATCAAAGGAATAGGGATAAAGATACTATCCTCCCAGACCAGTGGGAGACTAAGCATGTCACCTAAGCAAAGGGCCTAAGCCATTTATCTGTATCAGGTCGCTACAGGCCTAGTGGCATGTGGGACACCAGAGCCACAGCAAGGACTTGGACAGCAGACCACCCTCTTCCTTTGTGACATTGGCCCTAGTCACGATGGGCCTGAAAACAATTCTTGGAAAAGGAGTAGGGTACAGTTCCACCCGACCAATCCTTCTACCCACCATGACCCCAACAAGAGACACAGGGGCATGGAGACACAAGGAGGTAGTCAGGACAGTGGGCATCCCAGAGAGAAGGGCAGATGTCCCTGGCCATGACTTCCTGGAGCTCTGAACTGTGGGGTCTACACACCTACCTCAGACCCCAGAGAGAAGGCACATGTCATCCTACTGCCAACCCACCACTAGGGAGAAGTGCAACTGAGGGGCTGAAATCTGCAAGGGGCGGGCGCCCTCAGAGCTGAGGAAGCTCCCAGGGGACTCGAAGGGTAGGACTAGCTGATTGGTATGCAGGACAGGTCATGCACAAAGCCAGTGACACTCAGGGTCTGGGTGGTGTCTGCCAGTGTTCCCTAAGGCCGCCTGTGCCTAATGTAGCAGAGACGTTCGTTAGGGAGATTGCAGACGGAAACAGGAGCGCCAAAAATAATTAATCTGTGAGCAGATTTGATTAAGTGTTGATTCATGGCTGTTCCGTAAGCCAACAGCCCGTCATAACTATAAATTAACGAGATAAAATGGTACTGGCCCTCCATATTTCAGGCCGGGTATTGACATTTTAGAATCCACAGATTTTTAACTGTATTGATTGAGGACACCAGGATAAATGGCCTTGGCGCCAAATTCCCATTAATGACAATGGGCACCAAGTGACTAATTCCCAAAACACTGCAGAAAGAACGCCTTGCGCTGCCTTCTCCTGGCAGGGCGCTCTAATTAGACTGAAATGAAAAAGCCAAATGACCATGGGCGGGAGAGGCAGAGAAAGGAAACGGAAGATCAGACTTGGGGAAGAGAAAGGACAAGACTAGTCAGAGCTGGACGAAGGTCATGGCGTGCTCACAGGCTAAGAGAGTGTGCCCAGCAAGACAAGGGGCCAGAGACGGGTATGCAGACATAAGGGTGCCCACCCTGGCAACCTTGGGAGCTTCCTTATTCAGGATAGGAGGATCCAGCAGAGGCCAGCCTCGGCTGTCCAAATATGCAGATGTGAGCCAGCCCAGTCCAAAAAATGGACAAAGGGACCACCAAGGTGGGTGCCTCCTTGGGGACACACACTTTCCAGGATGCAGCTATCCCCACGGGAAAGGCTCATCCCGGGCTGGAGGCCTTCCTTGAGGCTGAGCTCCAAAGCCATCAACTCTGTCTTCTCTGGGTACAAAAGACATCCAGCATACCCCAGCACGGGTCTTATACACGGTAGGTACATAATAAGTAACAAACTAATAGAGTGAAAACAACCCTTCAGCAGAGGAGTCCCATGCAGACACCATTTCCAGGAGAGCAGAATGAAGTGCCTTCCATCGCTCCCTAACGGACAGCAGCTCTCAGAGGTGGGGCCATGCCTCTTACCTACCCTGCACACTTGGAGCCCTGCCAGCATCTGCCCTCACCTGAAAGGACAGCGCTTCCTCTCCCCTCCGCTGAGCTACATGCCACGTGATACCAGCAGCAGTTCCAGACCCTCCTAGCTGTAACACAAAGAGACCATGCTCCACAGCTGTCCCAGGCTTGCCATCAGTCATCTGAGTCCCTAACTTGTCAGGCATCAGGGCCCTCTCTCACCTAGAAAATGGTACCCGTTGCTGCTGACAGCCAGAAGGAGATTTCCAACTGCCTTCCCTACCTGATGGAGGGCTCCTGAGGATATACCTACATGAATCTCCCTTCACTCCACCACCACTCATTCCCTCTCAATACAAACTGGGAAGGGCCCCTCTGAAGATTATGGAACTTAGTTCCACTGCTCAGACTGACAGGAATTCTAAACCGATGCCAACCAAAGGACACCGTGATATTTTGGTCCCAATTACCCAGCAGAAGTTGATTAAAAAGCTGCCTCGTTATCTGGCCCTGCAGCCTGGTGCTGAAACAACCTTGGCTCTGTCCTTTGCTGACCGGCAGAAGACTGGTTCCAGTGCCATGAAGACAGCTGTGATGCCACTGGCAAATGATCTGCACGGCCATCAGGGAAATGAGTCTGTCCTGAAGCCCCTGCCACATCATCACCATGGCTAGCTTGCAGTCAGGACCCTCTGGAGAGGCTTCCCCAGTGAGAGGGCTGCCAGTTGACCTGGGCCAGTTGGGACATAAGGACACACCTGTTTCCAGATCTGTTAGGTGCAGGGCAAAGTCGAAACCACCACTGAGGATGCGCCGGCCACAGGGAGACCACCGAGCAGCCCTTACCGCCTCACTGTGCACAGAGTAGGTCTGCAGGCAGTGTCCCGAGTCCACGGCATTCCACACCTGCAAGGGAAACACAAACAGGCAGCACCAGACACTGTGATGAAGGCCTGAGCTCCAGGTCAGCAGGGGACTCCCGGGAAACTGGGTTCCTATTAACTTACATCAAAATAGCAGCTAGAAGCGCTTTTCCTCATAGAAATGCACAGGTGTCCTTTTTCTGGGCCTAAGGAAACAGCATTTCCTGTCTTCACCCAACCTTCACATGTGCTCCTACCTACTGAGCACAGGCATGTCACAGTCCTGCCCATGTCTTATAGCCTGCTACCTGTCCTGGGGCAGACAGAGCACATGCTCAGGCTACAGGCAAGGGAGCTCTTTACAACTGAGACCCAGACTCAGGGGCTGGGCCATTGTGCTTCTTCTTCTTAGGAGAGAGGTACCCCCCTCCCCTTCATCCTGGCTCTCTGTGAAGAAGTGGGGTTTCCCCAGAGCATGTCCAGCTGACTCCTATACATGGTTTAAGAGCCCAGGCAGGAGAGATGTATCACTACAGCTGACAGGCCTGGTAGAGGGGCTCAGAGCTGGTCCTGCTCACTGTCAGGGCAGGTGGAGGGGCAGGCTGTAAGCGCCTCTCCTTGACACTGTATCTTGCTGGTCTCGGTCTCCTCTCCATGAATGGGAGATAAAGGCACCACCCGAGATGGGAGTGAGGCTGGGGGAGGGGGGAGGTAGGGGGGGAGGGTTGCAGCACACACAGCAGTGGGGCATGTTGGCTGTAAGATTCGCCGGCACCAAGAAACCATGCTTCATTTTCCTTAGTGAGAGAAAAGCTCAAACAAGCAGCACAGTCATTTCCACAGACCTGCTCCCAGTGAAGGGCGCTAACTCTACCTGCCAGGGCCCAAAGTCTCTCAAAATGCAGCTAGGGTTCTGAGAGATTTCCTGTAACTATGTAAATGTCTAAGCTTAAGCAAACAAGAGGTCATAGAAGCCTTCACAGATGTGGGGAGGGACCCCTGCTCCTTTCTTTTATATCAGAGGTCAATAGCTCGGTCTCAAATTGAAAAGAATAAAACCAAGCAGGAGCAGTAGTTATGTCAAAAGCACACACTGGGAGTCAGAGTCAAAGACAGGCGGATCACCAGGAGTTTGAAGCCAGCCTGGTCCAAGACAGCCAGGACTACACAGAGAAACCCTGTCTGGAAAACAACAAAAACAACAAAATAAACAAACAAACACAGAAATAACAGGAGGAGCAGCCAGAAGATTGGTGAGTGGAGCAAGGATTCGTGGCAGGGCAACGGGGTGCACAGAAAGTGGCTGCTTCTTCAGAATCACGTACAAGTATGATGTTTTGTTTTGTTTTTAAGATTTATTTATTTGTTTATTTATTATACAGTATTCTGTCTGCATGTGTGCCAGCAGGTCAGAAGAGAGCATCGGAGCTCATTATATATGGTTGTGAGCCACCATGTGGTTGCTGGGAATTGAACTCAGGACCTTTGGGAGAACAGCCAGTGCTCTTAACCTCTGAGCCATCATCTCTCCAGCCTACAAGTATGATGTTAATAGCAAAATTCACCAAGCAAGTGAAATTCTTCAGTTTCACATGGTTAGACAGTAAGAGGCCAACCCCGAGGATATAGGACAAACCACATTTACAAAGTATGTCATTTTCTAAGAAGCATGAACTACAGCATCATGTTAATTAGGCTGGCTGGTATAAAAAAACAAAAAACAAAAAAACAAAACAAACAAAAAAAAAAAACCAAAGATAACAAGTGTTGACATGGTGCAGAGAAATCAGAACCCCCTACACTGCTGGTAGGAAGGTGAGCTAAGGCATCTATGATAGACTGCAGCTTGGGGCTTCTCAGGAAGCTGTGGGGTTACCCCACAACCTAGCACCCCCACTTCTGAGAATAAATCCCAACATCTGGTCCTGCGGGCTCAATGAAGTTGTGCCTTTATTCATGCGGACAGAAGGTGGAAGGAAACCACTGCCCACAGACAGGTGAGAGAGCAAACAAAACGCAGGCCATGCACACAGCAGCATGCCTCTTACATAGTGCCCCCCAACAGCTGCTGCAGCCTGGAGCAGCCTCGATGACACTGTCCTCAGTAGGACAGGCTGGACGCAAAAGGATGAATTCTGTACAGTTTCCCTTCATGGTGTTCCCCGAGTAGTCAGAACCCCAGGCAGGAAACAGAAAGGCCGCTGCCAGGAGCTGGGGAGCAGCGTGCGGGTGAAGTAAGAGAGGAGGGTGAGTACAGGCAAGGGCGCCCGGCAGCACAGACTAGACACCTAACCCTGACTACAGTGCTCAAGTTTGTGATATTTCACCATGGGTTGGGTTGTTTTTTGTTTTTGTTTTTTTGTTTTTTGTTTGTTTGTTTGTTTGTTTGTTAGTTTTCAAGACTGGGTTTCTCTGTGTAGCCTTGGTTGTCTTAGAACTAACTCTGTAGACCAGGCTGGCCCCAAACTCACAGAGATCCTCCTGCCTCTACCTCCTGAGTCCTGGGGTTAAAGGCGTGAGCCACCACCAAGCCACCATGTTTTTTATTTGTTTGCTGTTGTTATGGTATGTGCACGCACACACACAAACACATACACACAAAACGTTATCTTGTTCATTTATGAATTTGCAGACCCTAAAAACAAGCTCAGTATGGCTGTCACTTCTAGGACTCCCAGGAGCTGTGAACATGGCTCAGTATTTCCTTTGAGAGGTTGAGTGCAGGTGGGAGGAGCAGATGGGAAGGAAGAGGCAGCTCTGAAGCAATGGTGTCCAAATGTTTTCCCATATAAAACTTTTTCACTTATTCATTCAACAAACATCCCTAACTGCTTGCTAGCTAGCCAGGCACTGTTGACAGGGGCACAGCCAGAATCAAAACTCTTGCTTTCCAAGAGCTAACTGTCAGGAAGATAGGTCCTACACAACCACCAGAATAGAGTGTACCAGGCACCAAGACTGATGTTCCAAAGTCAGCAAAGGAAGGGTCAAGAAAAGGAGTTGAGGGAGTGGTCATGTTAGGCCACTCGAAGGACTGAAGGGTGACAGAAGATTTCTGCCAGAGCATGCAACAGCACGAAGGCCAGTCTGGCCAGATAGGTGAGCAGGATGTGGTCAGAGAGTGTCTCTATGGGCAGTAGAGTACCCAGGGCCTCCTGAGGAGGTGCCCAAGGCTTCCTGGCTCCAGCCTACAGGACCCCGTTAGCTGCCCCACAGGAAGAAGATACAGGGAGACAGAGTGGGGCTTAGGCAGAAATTTGGGACAGAGGCGGCAGCAGTGCAGAGGGTCCATATAGGAGTCCGAAGTTCATGGAGTAAAGAGGCCAGAGAGACCAGGACACCTTAGGTCTGGGGCCTGAGCATGAAGGGGGATGGCCAGCTCTGGAAGCAAGCTAGATGGCAAGGCTAGAGCTCAGCACTGCATGAAGGAAATGAGAGGGGAAGCCAGGCAAGTCCCTGCCCTTAGAATTATAGAAGGTCTGAGTATAAGCCAGGCCTACTTCTAAACCTTTCATCATGTGCAGTAAGATGTTGGGTTAGTGAGAAGGGAGAAGTAAAAGGAGAGGGTAGAAAAGATGAAAGAGAGAAGGCAGGGAAGGATGAGGGACAGATAGAGAAAGCAGGGAACGTGGGAGGGGTGAAAGGAAAAAGGTAGAAGAAAGCTCAGACTCCATGGTGCCTGGATCAAAAGGGCAGCACAAAGTGCTTCTTGGGCAGTGATGTCTAATGGGCCTGGGTTTAAGGAGATACACAGCTGGGTCTAAGGTGTGACAGCCCCTGGGAACACAGCTGCACACCTGTGTGATGACGCACTGCTGACAGCAGGAACAGAATCCATAAGGACCAGTCAGTCCCAGCATGTTACTGAGGGCGAGGGCGAGAGAATCTTTGCCAATTGCTCTCCCTAATTGAATTGAATGTTCACTGTCAGGCTTTAAAGATTAATTCCCAAACACTGCCGCAGCCCAGAGTGTCTGCCTTTTTTCAACCAAGTAATTAGAGATCCCAAACTGCCTTCCTGGAATTAAGGAGCTCAGTCTCCTGTTGAATGTTCTGAGATGACTCCATGTATTAACTACAATTATTAACACTGTTTGTGTGTCCAGCCGAAGTCACAGATTTGACAAGAACATGATGAGTAAAATGCAGTACAGTTGGGTGTCTTCATCCTGGGTCCCGCCACAGCCATAACAGCTTTTTGGGCTCTCCAAAGACTATCCAGCCTGCTGCTTCAGCCTCAGGCCACACTCCTGGTTGCCTTTTGGCTTGAGTTTTGTTTTTATTTTATTTAACTTATCATCATTATTGCGAGGGGACATGAGCATGCCCGCAAATGTGTGGAGGCCAGAGGACAACTTTGAGGATACAATTGTCTCGTTCCAACAAGGATTCCAGGGACCAAACTCAAGTGGCTGGACTTGGGCATTAAGTGCCTTTACCCACTGAGCCAGTTAGTTCATAGGCCCCATTCCTTGTGTTAAGAGAAATGGAATCCCCTTAGAAAGTATTCAAACTCTAAAAAAAGTGTAAAAAAAAAAAAAAAGAAAAGAAAAGAAAGGAAAGTCCTCTAGGAATCACTGTGGGGTTGTTTCTCCAGTTACATGGGAAATAAGCATGTTCTACCATAATGTATTTATCAAAGACAGAAAAAAAAAATCAGGTAAAAATGGCCCATATCTCCACATGGAGACGATGATTGTCACATTTTTGGGGGTGGCTGTGCTTGCTGTGAGATCCAGCTTCGGTAGCTGCTCCTGCCTCATCAGCTCCTGTTGCTCCAGACTACTCCCAAACTCACAGGTCCATGGGAACCCACACAGCTAGTGTCTTCCTTTGCCAAGGGCTCAGAACCAGCCCAACTGTCCACAGGAGCCAGGGGAAGCCTTCGTGGGATGTTTCAAGCTCAGACCTGCGTTAGTCACAGCCTGCTTTGGAGATAAACTTTAGCAGTGCTGGCTGTGCTGCCCATGGGCAAGACACAGTAACAAATCTAGATCCATGGCATCTTTAAGCATTAGCACGAAGCTTTTACATGTCATTTGTCAAATGGACCCCTGACAAGTTCTTGTTGGAGGTTATAACTCACTTTCTATACCAGCCTTGAATTCTGCACCCTTAACTCAGTTTTTAGTTCTATCAGTTATCTTACAAACCCAGTGGGAATTTTTCTACAGATTCCTGTGTCATCTACAAATATAGTTTTTCATCCCCCTTTGCTTTCTTGCACTGGCTGAATCCCACTTGTGGGCCAAATAGACATAGGGAAAGCAGACAGCAAGGGAAAGCAGACAGCTTTCCCAGTCACTCAGCAAGCTTTCCCAGTCACTCAGCAAGAGCAGTCTGTCTTAAACCCAGAGCCTTACACATGCCAGGCAAACACCCTAACATACACACACACACACACACACACACCCTCCAGTCTTTCATACAGTTAAGTGTGTTGCCAGAGCCATCAATGTAGAAAGCCCTTATTAGTTGAGAGAGGCTCTCTTCTATTTTCCCAAAGTTGTCTTTTTTTAAACATGTTTTGTGTGCATGTGCGTATGTATGTGACTGAGTGATCTGTACATGTGAGGACAGGATCATGCATGCCATGACAAGTCAGAGGACAATTATGAGGAGTTGGTTCTTTCCTTCAACCCTGAATTCTGGGGATCAAACTCAATCATCAGGCTTGGTTGGCAAGCCTTTTCATCTATGTTGAGTCACTGCACTGGCCCTGAAAGTCAGGGTTTTTGTTGTTTTGTTTTTAACATATATAATTGGGAATGAATGTTAGCTATTGCCAAGATCCATTTACTGATGGCTTTTTCTTTATAGTTAATCACTAATATTACAGTTCCATCATCTAGAACTGCACTGACTGATCTTCAAACCCTAAGCCAAGATCCCATTCCTGAGACTGCTCCTGTTTAATCATATTTTAAGTGGGTAGTTAGATGGAGTTGCTAAAGTCCTGTCAAAAAATGTTGCCAGCTCATCAGAGATATTGGATGGATGTTTACTTTTATTACGTCTTTTTCTTGTCTTGGTGTCAGGAGAGCTCGTCGTGAGGTGTTCCTCCTGTTGTATGTTCCAGGATGGTTAGTTCAACTGATGTGACATCCCCAATCTGAGTGGCTTGACCAACAGATACTGGTACTGTTCCAGAGGCTGGAGTTCTGGAATGAAGGTACTGGCAGGAGCTCGTCCCCTTCGAGAGCTATGGGAGAAGAGTCCGCTGCCACCTTTCTCTTATGCTTAAGTGCTGCTGCCTTCATGTCCACACACCTTTGTGTCTGCATGCCAGGCTTCCTCCATGTATGCCCGTCTCCTGATCTCCCTCCTTACGGACACTGGTCACAGCACTACAGCCCACTCTACGGCCTCATTTTGCAACAATTACCTCTGTACAAACTCCATCTCTGAACATGGTTATGTTGTGAAACACCAGTGGTTAGGACTTTAAAAGAGAAACTGAGGGTGAAAGGGGAACTTGCAATCCAACCCACAGCAAACAGATAGATACTCTTTCTCCTCAGATGCTTGGTAGAACTCATTAGTGAAGCCATTAGGGCCTAGAGTTTTCCTTGTGGGAACAGTTTGAACTAAAAATTCAATTATTTCCGTAGCTGTGAGATATGTTTCTTCTTGGTTAAGCTTTTATTATTAGGGTCTTCTGGGGGATTGTTCGTGTCACCTAAGTTGTGGCATTCATTAGCACATGCTGATCATGCATTACCTCTGTATCCTTTTAATATCCATAGCATCTATAATTAGCTCACTCTAATCATCTCTCATATTGGTAATTTGTGTCTTTTCTCTATGTTCTTGATTCTGGCTAATGGTTTATAACATTCATTCATCTCAAAGAGCCACCTCCTGAGCTGGGCGTGGCGGCTAGCTTCTGTAATTCCACACTCAGAGGAGACTGAAACAGGAGCATCACTGGCAGTTCAAGGTCAGTCTGGGCTGCAGAGCAAATAAAAATAAAATGAAATTGGGCCAGAGAGATAGCTCAGCAGGCAAAAGAGCTTATCATGCAAGCCTGATGACCCAAGTTCGAGCCCCAGAACCCCTGGTGGGAAGAGAAAAGCAAGTCCTCAAAGTTGTCCTCGGACTACCACATGTATACCATGACACGTACACTTCCATGCGAGACAGAAATGCAATAAACACACTAAATAGATTTTTAAAATACTGTCAAAAAATAAAGAGGGTAGCTCTTTTTTTTTTAATAACTGATTTTCTTTATTGCTTCCTTTCCCTCTATCTTAGGTGCTTCTGCTCTGTCCTTCTTTGATTATTTGGACTTAGTTGGTTGGCCTTTCCTGGTGTTTGACTGGAAGTTGCGTTCATGGAACAATTTCCCTTAACAAGCCATGTACTTGGTGCTACAAGCCTGCTGGGCCAATGTGTGCTTGCCTACACTCCCTCAGAACACCTTCCAGAACAGTGCCTTCTTTGATGGTTCAGTGGGGCGTGGTTCTGCCTGTGGTGAAGCTGGGGAGAGAACCCAAGCCTCTCAAATACTAGACATGGCCTCTCCTGCCGAGCCACATCCCTAACTGACCCTTTGGCCATTCGAAATATGTCTAGTTTCCCAATATTAGGGACATCCCCAGCTATCTCCATTGCTGATCTTTCACCTAATCCTGTCCTAGGAAAGCAAGATTTCAATAGCTCTGCATGTCCCAATCAATTTGTTTCATGGCTGCAGCACGGTTATTTGGTGGATGGTCCGTACGCACTTGAACGGGATCTGCACTCTGCTGCTGTGATGTGGAGGGTCGCACGGGTGTCAATCAGGCCAGCTGGTGACAGTCCTGTCCCAGTCCTCTACACAGAAAACAGTTTTCTGTCTAGGTGATCTACTGATCATGGAGAAAGGGCTGGAAAATTTCAAGCCATTGGTGGGATTTACTGCTTATACCTCCCATCTTGCCAGCTCCGCTTCTCGGGTTTTGGAGCGCTCCTCTTCTGTGTGTATATAAATATCGATGTGTCTGGGGGTGTGCACCTTGGGGGATGTGCTGTGATGGACTGATCCCTCCTGTTATTCTAAGATGACTCTCTTTATCCCTGTAATATATCTGCTCTGAAATCTGCTTTGCCTGATATTTATACAGCCACACAAGCTTTCTTTTATTACTGTTAGTATTGCTTATCTCCCTCCATCCTCTCAACTTAACCTTTCTCTGTTTTTATATTTAAGGTGAGTTTCCTGCAGGCACTGTATAATTGTGTTGCCTTTCTATCCAGCCAAACAATCTTTGTCTTTTAAATGGAGTGTTTAGACCTTTCCGCCTGTTTTTGATAAGGTTTAAGTTTGTTTTGTTTAACCTGCCTGTTATTGTTTTTTCCTCATTCTCTGCGCTTCTTTTCGATCTTTTGTTATTTCATTATACTTCCCATTGTTAGGACCAGTGACCATACATCTTCCTCTGTTCGGCTTGTTATTGGTCACTTAAAGGTTTACAGCACACATCTTTAAGTTATTCTGACCTACTCTCAAGTCACAACCCTACTTCCCTTATGATATAAGAACAAGCAAACAATGCACCCCATTTCCCCGTCTTTCATCATGTGTTACACATTATAAATGTCATGCCGCATTACAGTTTTAAATGGTTAATTGTCATAAGAAATAATTTTAAAGTAAGAACCAAGTATTTACATTGCCAAGTATGTTTGCCATTCTGCACGCCTCATTTCTGGGACAGGTGGAGAGTCCCAGCATCCGTTTCCCTCTGCCCCAAGGAATTCCCTTTCCTAACGAAAATACCCTGTAATGCAGGCTTGCTGGCCATGCATCAATCAGCTTTCAGGTGTCTGAGAAAGTATTGAGCCTTTGTCTTTTTAAGATGTTTTGCTGGTAATTGTGAGCAAATGTTCCTGAAAGACTTCACTCCCAGCCCTCTACAAGGCTGGGTCACTGGTTCAAGCTTCAATTACTGAAGAGGCTGGACAGCTAAAGATCCAGAGACTAATTACAATTTATCTCAGGCTACCCTTCCCACTTTTGTGTGTGACCTAGCAGCCTTGTAAGTAGCAGGTGAAGGCTTTGGACTGTCTTAAGAGACCAAGCTTTCACCAACCCAAAGACTAAGAAAGCATCCCAGGCCTTCAGCCCCACTTTGCTGTAACCCGCCCACGGGATGTTCCACCAATGCATATGAAAAGTGTCTTGACTGATGATTGTATTGTTCCTGTAAAAATTCAGTCATGTGGGAATGTAAATTTGGGGTGACCAGAATCTGTGTTGCCCATCTTTGGCTCGATAATAAAGTCTCTATTATTCCCACTGAGGTAAGAGCTGTGCCTGCTTTTTGTTTTTTGATTACTGTTTTTCTTTTTTCTCTATGTGTATCATGTGTATGAGGGTCTGCCTGCACATGTGCCTATGCACCACATGCTCGCCTGGTGCCTGAGGAGGCCGGAAGGTGGCATCGGATGCCCCTAGAACAGGAGTCACATGGCTGAGGGCCACCCTGCAGGTGCTGGGAACCAAACTTGGGTTCCCTGCAGCGCTCCTAACCACTGAGCCATTGCTGTAAGCCCTGAAAGTTGTGTTTTCATGTTGTCAGTATCAAGTTTTCACTCGCAGTGGTTTAGGTTTCTCTTCTCTATCTTCTGGCATTGATCTTTGTTCCTCTGTATATAGTGTCTTTTCTCTTTTTAAGATTTTCCAAGACAGAGAGACGGCTCAGGGGCATAGCACGTGCCTCACTAGCATGGGTAAAAGAAATAGTGTGTGTAATCCCAGCGCTCCTGACACAAGACAGCCAGGCAGCTAGCCAGGCATACACAACAGTCAACAGACCCTGCCTCAAACAAGAGGGAAGGTGAGAACTGACACCCAAGAACGTCCTCTGACTACCACATGTATCATAACTCTCTCTCTCTCTCTCTCTCTCGAATACAAATACTACTCATTTTCTTTCTTTTTTGTTTTGCTTTTGTGTTGAGGGGGGTTCTAGGACAAAGAGCTGTTGTAGAACCCACTATGTACCAAGCTGGCCTCAAACTCACTGAGGTCTGCCTGCCTCTGACTCTTGAGAACAAACTTTTTTTTTTTTTTTTTTGGTTTTTCGAGACAGGGTTTTTCCATATAGCTATGGCTCTCCTGGAGGCCAGACTGTGCTCAAACTCACAGAGATCTGCCTGCCTCTGCCTCCCTGACAGTGCTAGGATTACAGGCATGCACCACCACACCTGGCTTGAGAACAAACATTTCAAATAAAAGGATTTTTGTGACTCTGCTGCAGCCAAGAGCCTTGTCAATGTCCATGGTCCGTGTTAACACCAAAGGCTATGTAGATGCCCAATGTCTGTGCTGATAACTGAAGCCATGTAGATGGGCAATGGGCCATGCTGCCACCGGGGGCCATGTTGATGTCTGTGCTGTCACCTAAAGCCATAATGATGTCAGTGTGCCGGACTGCATGTGGGGACCACATTGGTATCCATGGCCCATGCCCCAGAGGCCATGTTGATGCCTTTGGTCTGTGCTGCTGCTGAAAGCCATGATGGTGTCCGTGGTCCATGCTGTGGCAGAGAACCATGCTGATGTCTGTGATCTGTACTGCCACCAGAGACCAGGCTGAGGTCCGTGGCGGGTGCTGACGGAGGAGGCTTATGTGGATGTCTGTGATCTGTGCACTTACCAGGAACCATGTGGAAGTCCATCTTCCATGCTGCCCCTAACTGTAGAGGGCAAGGGAGCTACTTCTGCAGTGGCGTTGATGACTATAGACCCAACAGTTGAGAAAGAGACACAGAAGGCTTCTGTGACAACTCCTACTCCAACAACCCCCCAAAACTTGCAGGAGTTGTCCATCATGTGACTCAATTAGCACCTTTGTTGGTCCTGGGTATTGTCAGTCACGTCTCTTTGTTTAACATGCCCATACTTTCCTCTTCTGGCATAGTGGAGTTTGTCACCATGGGTTTACTGACCCATGCTAACTCCTGCTCTGTACCACTTCTGTGTCTGGCCCTCTGCACAATTTTCCTCTTCTTTGTGGCTCATGTCTTCCTTCTTCAAGTGCTTTATAATCTTTATTTGTATGCTGGACAGAGTAAATTTTACTTTACGAATGTTTCCCGTTTCAGTATTCCTATAAAGATCTTTGTAGTTTATTCTAGAATATAGTTAAATACTTGGAGACAGCAGGCTCCGTGACAGTACAGTTTTCTAGCCCACTACTCCCCTGATTCCCTGCCAGAACTTGACTCCCAATGCCACCTCAGTCATTCAGGGACATCACAGAACCAGGATTTCTCCTCTTTTGCTAACCTGAAAATTCCCCAAGGCAATGACAGACACAACTGAGCGCTTGTCTCGTTTGATATACCTCCTCAGGGACATTTGCCTATACTGCCCTTTTTCATGTCTGAAAAACCACTGAATTGTACATTTTGCCAGCTTTCACTTGTTGAAGACTGGGCTATAAACCCAATCTTTCTACCTCGTCATCAATCAGGAGCACTGAGCTCCACAAGGCACTTAGAAATACAAGATGGCTTAGCACGTAAAGGTGCTCAGTGCCAAGCCTGAAGACCAAAGTTTGATCCCTAGAACTCATATCGTGGAAAGAAAGACCCAACTCTCTCCACTTGTTCTCTGATCCCCACACGTGTACTACACTGTGAGTAAGCATGCATGCATACATGGTCACGTGCATATACACAGAATACTACTCAGCTATTAAAAACAAGGAAATCATGAAATGGATGGAACTAGAAAAGCTCATCCTGAGTGAGGTAACCCAGACCCAGAAAGACACACATGGCAAATGCTCACTTATAATCGGATTTTAGCCATATAGTATAGGATAGGCATACTACATACAATGCATAGATCCCAAGAAGTAAGTTTGTTCTTTTTTAATGCATTTTTAAAAAGATTTTTAAAAACATGTATGGGGTGTTTTGCAAGCATGTATGTTTGTGCAGCAAAGAGGCCAGAAGAAGGTGTCAGATCCCTTGGAGCTGGAGTTACAGGCAGGTGTAAGCAACCATCTGGGTGCTGGCAACTGAACCCAGATCCTCTTCAAGAGCCATTGCTCTTAACCACTGAGCCATATCTGGTCTAACTTTTCAATCCATTCTGACAATCTCTTTTCATTGTCTCACTTACTTCATTTAATGTAGCTGTTGATAGAATCAGATTTCTATTTGCTATTTGTTTCCTTTTTACATCTCTTTTTATTCTTATCTTTCTCCTCTGCTGCCTTTTTAAACATAGCTGAATAGTTTATGATTCCATCTTACTTGGCTTCTGGCCTTTTCGCTATCTCTTTACATTATCTCTTAGTGGGCGCTCTGGGGACTATGATACACATTCTTAATGTCTTGCTGCCTTCTTGCAAATAAGACTGTACCTATTCCATGCATAGCACGCAACTATAAATGTACTTCCTTCAAGGCCACTGTTCACCCTGCAGCATCGTGGATTGCATTTATGTGTGTCATAGACCACACAAAGCAGCACCCTCTGCCTTTAACAGTGTGTTTTTCACCTAAGATGAAAGAGTCTTTCAGAACCCCCCAACACACACATATTTCCAGTCCTCTAGTTCTTGCTGCATTCTCCATGATGTCACCCTGTTGCACTCTAGAAACCTTTTAGAAAACAGTGCTATGTACCTGCTGGCAGTGAATTCTCAAAGTCTTCGTTTACCCAAAATGCACTTATTTCACCTTCATTCTGAAGGACACTGACCCACAGGTTTGGGGTTCAGTCAGCACCCTCGGTACTGCCCCATGATCTCTAGACACCATTGTTTCTGGTGAGGAGTCAGAGGATTTTTACCACAGCTCTCACTTTCACTGGGTGAAAGTCATTTTTCTCTGATTGAGGACAAGGTTTTCACTTTAACCTCCAAAAAACATGAATGTGATGTGCCTGCATGAGGGTCTCCTCATGCCTGTCCTGTTGAGAGTTTGCACCACATTGTCTTCTTCTCAGCCTATAAATGGACTTGAGGAATTTCCCAATGCTTCATACTGGAGGCATATTTATTCTTCCACCTCATCTGAAACCTCCACTGCTCACATAATCGATCTTGCAGCATGGTCTACAGGTCCCTAGGCATCTGCTCTTCCTAACCACCATTTCCCCATTGGTTTTTAGGCTGCATAGGCTCCACCACCTGTCCTCTTGTCATCCCCGCTCTCCTGTGTGGCTAAGTGCTGTGGTCTTGACATCAGGCACGATTTTCAGTGCTGGTGTTTCAAGTTGGTTACTTGTATTTTTAACATCTCCACCAACTGGGAGTGTTTTCCTTTATGCCCCTGAGCATATCTATGATAGCCACTTGAAAATACTTGTCGGCTAACTTCAATACCTGGACCATCA
The DNA here is from genome assembly GCF_907164565.1 of Psammomys obesus. Taxonomy (NCBI): domain Eukaryota; kingdom Metazoa; phylum Chordata; class Mammalia; order Rodentia; family Muridae; genus Psammomys; species Psammomys obesus. Next base: position 3,796,845 of record NW_026596134.1, read on the forward strand.
TGGACTCTTTTTCTCCTGTTTCTGGCTTTACCCAGTAATTTGGGGTAGACTACAAACAATACAAAATGTCTGTTATAGTACTTCTGGATTCTGTTGTGTTCCCTCAAAGAACATTAATTTTAAAAAGAGAACAGGGAGCTCCCTTAGCACCACTGCACTTTCAGACTCCACCCAGCCCACCCCTACCCCATGAATGGGTAGCAGGTCTTAATCAGCTCTCGGCCTATGCTAGGCCCCACGTGTGGGATAAGGAGTCATCAGAATCTCACAACAAATCTGGGGCTCTAGCTCTCTGCCCTCCTTTCTAGAATCTCTGACTTCCTTTGTAGCTGCTGTGGCTGCCCCCACTCTGGCCTCTGATTCTTTAAGTCAGAAACACTACAGCTCTCTTCTCTGGCTTTTCTGCACTGTGCCTGCCCATAGATAGAGCACACCAACACAGGGAAGTAGTGCTACTTTCTGTCTACTTTCTGCCTGCTTTTTGTGTTCTTCCAGGGGACATCATTGTTGCAGAATTGACAGTTATTAGTGATGAGAAGAACAGGCCAGCAGGTGTCCTGCTTCATGAGCCAAAGCCACGTCTAACTTTCAGCTTTAAACTTCTGTTTTACAACAGTGGGGAGTGCTGAGGTTCAGTCAACACCTTACCTATTTCACTGGCCCTCACACATTCTCCAGGATCACATTACTTAAATAAACATCTTCTCCACACCCAAAAAGATACTTAGGACAATAGGAAATAGGGGTATTATTTTTCTGGAGTGTGTTATTACACCACAGATAGCAAGAAGGACCACTGGAATGCACAGAAAATTATGATCCACTGCGGGCACAGGAGTGGGCCAGGTCCAGTGCAGGTTCCATCTTCTCTGCTCCAAAGACAGGACATGGAGGCTTATCCTCTCGCTGCACTCCTACAGCGTGGGAAGCCTGCAGGGCTTCCAGCTCACTCTGGCAATGTCACTTGAATTCCTAAGGACAGGGCACCCCAGCCACTACCTAGGTGGCAGGGTCTGAGCAATGGCTTCTTACACCACCTTCTACCCACGTCCCAAAATGTTCTCAATGCCCCAAGACACAAGGTCTCCCAGAGTAAGGGCTGGGGAGAAACTTGACCAGAATCTGTAAGTACAGGAGCATCCATTTCAGAGAATTCCAACCACTTACTCTCTCTTTCTAGCCAACACCATCAGAACAAAGGGTGGAATTTTAAATGTTAACAGAAGATGTAAAAGGGCAAAGCACATCACTGAGTACTCAAGAGTGGGAGCTGGGGTATGGGAGATCACCAGGGACACTTGCTTGAGAATGGTTACAGGGTCCCCAGCAGGTGACAAGGGCAGGCACAGTAGTCTTGGGAGTGACTAGTCCTCTTTCCTAAAGCTCTGTATCCTGAACCTTCATCTCATGGAAAAAAAAAAAAAATACTGTCTTGCTTACCACCTCCCAGTGACAATGATGCTGTAAGCAGGTATGATTTGAATGCCTTTAAGGACCTTACCAGAATCAACCAGGTTCTTATCAGAACCCAGTGAAATAGTTAACATCCTCTGCCTTGTCCAGAGATGGAGAAAGTTCAGGAGATGAAGATGGTGAATGTGATCCATACCACAAAATTATGTATATTTAAGGGTGGTTGAGAAGGGGCTGAGAGTGAAGTTGCATATTTGCAATCCTGGCAGCAGAGGGCTGAGAACTGAGAGTTCTAAACAGGACAAACAAACAAAAAAGATTAAAATAGGAAATATTTTCTCTTCCTGCAGCTAAAAGCAGTGTTTTGTTGGGCACCATCATCCCAGCCTATAGCCCACAGCAAGCAAAGCAGCCCTGAGCTGAAGCCATTCCACCTTCCCCTGCTAACTCTCGAGAGTTCTCATCATAGGCCAAAAGCCTGTCAGCTGCCTTGACATGAGTCCCCACCCCAGCAGCCCTACCTCCCGTGACCGGCTTCTACACCAGGCCGCCTTCTCCAACCATGTTCTTTGCACCCCCCTGCCCTTCACTTGAAGAACATCTCTCCTGCTCAACCCCTTCCTAACTTTCTTCCTCCAAAAAGCCCTCTCAAGGTCCCCAGGCTGGGTGAAGGCCCAACAGATGTTTCCATGCTACCTGAGGCTTTTGTGGCCATGCTCCCCCATCCCCTTCTAGGTTGAGGTAAGAGCCCGCAGTCAGCATGCTCCACACTCTCCCTTCCCACCGCTTCTCCACTGTGTCATCTGCAACGGAGCCCACATAATCCATCTCACCCTCTGACATGGCTGTGACTGGGCCGATTCATAGATGACAAGGCAGGGACTCCCAGTGGGAGGCACTTATCCAAGTGAAACAATGAGCTGGCCATAGGCAGGGGCAGGTGGCAAGGTCCTCACGCCTCCCACCTGGAACAGGCCTCCACCTCCTCCACAGTTGGGCAGCTGAGGAGACAGAGGGCAACACTGGGCCTAACGCTTGCATGCAGGCAAGAGCTCTGAGTCCGCCAGCACTTTCCACTTGGCACGCTTCTATGCCGCTGTTCTTTCCTGGGATCTCACTGAATATAAAATTGTCATCCTGCTTCCACTGCTTAACAGCTTCTACTGCTCATAAAACCCCATTTTCAAAGGTGTTGTTCCTCATCAATCCCAGAATCGGAGCACACAGATATGGCGGGGGCCCTGAACTTGACCATTTTCCCCTGATGCCAACAGCTACATGCACGCAGCAAGAGGATATAATGGCCTGATTTGGCATGGTGGGAAGGAGTAAATTGCTTGAGTCTGCGAAATACATTACCTCAATCTCACAAATGGTTTCTGAAAATCATTAGGCTGCAGAGCCGTTTCTGCTGCCTTCCTCACCCGCTCAGTGCCACCCAGTCATTGCCTGAGGCAGCACCAAATTTAGAGTGCTCAAGCCTGGGAGTAGCAGGCTGAGGATTACCCCCAGCCTAGGCCCTTGTGAAAGGCCAGTAGGATGTCCACAGCCTCCCTGGCAGCAGCAAGTCAGAGACATGAGAGCTGTGGAGACCTGAAGAGCAGATCTCTTCCTACCTGGGACCCGCACCTCCCACGTGTGCTGTGCACCCCAATGCACACACATGTGGTGATCCATATGCTACTACCCCCATGCTGCAGACCATGCATTTGACCTGTCCATACACTGTGGTGGTCATGTTCCCCCTCCACAGGCACAGCTGCTACCTTACTGAAAACAATCTTTGAGAACTCCTGGTCCCTCATCCATCCTGAGAAATAATCTCTGATCTAAAGGGAAAGCTGGGAACTAGCTTCCAGCTCACCCGACTCACGGCAGAACCAAGCTTATGCCCAAGCCTGGGGTTCCTTTGGGAAGGACATATGCTGGACCCTCACGCATGGTTCTATGCACACATCAGCTGGAGTTCCCGAGAAATGAAAGAGTACTGAAACTATCTGTTGACCTGTGTGGCTTCAGGAAACACAAACTTCTATTTCCCATAAAAGTTCAGCAAGTGACCCAAAGAACAAGGTGTGGTCACAGGGCAGGTGGCCGCACATCCAGGGCACCAATGTCCATGGGTTTCTGTGCCCTTGCAGCCTGTAACTGACAGAAGTAGGATGGCTGGATATCATGGGTAGCAACCCCTGAGCTGTGCAAGAAGGTCTCACAGGGGAAGGTGTAGGCAACCCCTGCACCAGCTGTAGAAGCCATGCTGTCTGTAATTTACTCTCAGCCAAAGCTCTCAGGTATGGTTCATGTCTTCTAGATTTTTAATGTCTTTATATTTATTTTGCATGTACGTGTATGAACATATATGGACATGTCACAGCACACGTGTCAGAGGACAACTTGTAGGAATCCTTTCTCTCCTTCCGTTATGTGGGCTCTAGGGATTGAACTCAGTTCATCAAGTTTGGCAGTAAGCACCTTTACCTGCAGTACCACCTTGTTGGTGACTCCTCCCCACAACCCCCCGATTTTTTAAGACAAGAGCCTGTTAAACACTACTGCTTTTTTTTTTAGTTTATAAGCTGCTTTTTTGAAATAAGTCATTAGCAGCACTGTTGCTTAACAGTTGTGGTAAGTCGTTCATCAGTACAGATTCTGGTCACCACCACTGACAATGTACTGGCGGTGGCTGTCACTTCTGAACATCCCTAGGACCCCAGGAGCCCACTGGCTTCTCTTCCAGACAGTTAACCCATCTCACCCTGCAAGGACGAAGGCAGGATACAAGACCTCATTAGTAACAGAAGGCTTAGCTGCTCTGGGAGCCTTATCATTTACCTGAACAGCCAACTTATAACCCCTTCCCTTAGCTTGCTCTCACCTAGGCCCCTCCATGTCACCACAGAGGAGCAATATGGAGTCAGGGCCAAGGCATTATAAACCCCAGCAGCTCCAACCTTCCACAGGGAAAGGCAGCTTTGCCAGATGGTTAATTCTCAGCTAGGCCTTCAGTTTGCCTTGTCCTTGGAGCCTTACCCTTTCTCAAAAGAAAAAGAAAAAACCTATATAAGGTTTTTTTTTTTTTTTTTTTTTTTTTTTTTTTTTTTTTTTTTTTTTTTTTTTTTTGTGTTTTTTTTTTTTTTTTTTTTTTTTGTTTCTTTTTTTTTTTGTTTGGTATGCTTATAGCATGCCCAAGACTCTAGCTTTAATCCTTAATATGGGGTGTGTGTGTGTGTGTGTGTGTGTGTGTGTGTGTGTGTGTGTGTGTGTGCGTGTGTGTGTGTGTGTGTGTGTGTGTAAACCTCTTAAAGCCACTGTGGCACACATTACAGACAAATGAACAAAGCTGAGTCTCTGGGGCAAATTTTTCTTAGCACCTTTAAGGAGCTCCATATCATTTTTCTTGCAGTAAACATGCAAATCTGGCATTCAAAACAGTATGAGTTGCTTTATTTTGTGCTTATTTGCATGACTTTTAATGGCAAACAGTAATAAAATGTAACCGAAGCCTCTAATCCTAAATGTGTCAGACTTTGCTGCAGAGAAACACATTTATAATAGACTCAAAGTTTCACAGAAGGGCTTGTAGGGCAGAACTTGGAGACTCCTAGAAGAATGGACAGACCCTAGGGGAACATAGGAGGACAGCAAAGAGGACATTGAGGCCTGACTCTTCAGGATACCTCAGGGTCTGACACCTCGCTCTGTCCCTTGACCCATGAGGCCTGGGTAAATGGCTGCCCCTCTGAGCCGCCATTCCCATTGCTAAGGTTGGTTGTCCTGGGGCCATGGGGGTACATGAGCACATTAATGCAATGACAGCAAAGGCACCACAGAAGCCACAATTAGCTCTTGGCTCTTTCCCAGCCTTCCCTGACTGCTGCCAAAATCTGTGTTGGTACACACAGAGCTGTGGGCCAAAAAGCATGGTAGAGAGGGGGAATGAGGTATTTCTTGCGTCCTTTAAAGATGACTATCCAGCATGTGGGAGAGCAGACCGAGGTGTGCTAGGTGTGGCAGACCCATGGGCACGTACAAGAAAGGTGGTTGCTCTACTCTGGGCCTAGCCTGGGATGGGGACCTTGGACTTTTACCAGTACTTAAAAGACATTTATCTTGCCCTTCCCTGGGGCAGCTCTCCTGAAGAGCTCACCATAGGCACATCCTCAAGTCTACCAGAAGGGAACCCACCACTTTCAAAAAAAATTATCACCAGCCACTATGAGACCCCTGAGGTTCTCTTTCCACATGTTCAAAGTTTAGTAAGACACACTATGACATGTCTCTCAGGCAACCCCAGCTAGGGATAGAGGTCTCCTTCCTGGGGACAGCAGCTCTGTGGTGCCTACAGGGCCAAGAGAGCCATGGGCAGGCAGGCCCAGGCCTTCCTTTCTGGGGTTCACCGGAGAAGCAGGGCAGAGAAGGTAGCATTGCTGCTGGGGTGGCCTGGGAGATGGGCATATGCAAAAGAGCTTCTTCGCCCAGCGCCCCGTTATTATTACTCACGTGCCATTCAGTCAGCAAATATTCCTCACGCCTTCCAAAGACGCTCATTTCACATCAGCCTGCAGCAATCCCAATTAATGAGAGAACAAATTAAACTGTCATTACTTTGGTTTAATTCTGTAATTAAAGAACTTCAAGAGGCGACAGGCTCTAAATAATGCATGCTTTTGTCAGAGGAATGTGGAGTTCTGGGCAAGGGAAAATAAATAAATAAAAGGGGGAAGCTTTGGGGGAAAGGAGAAAGCAAAGAGATGAGGAGGTAGCAATGAGGTTTGTCCCTAAACATCGGAGGGAACAACCTCATGACAGCTGAAGGACTCAATTTGTTTTTGAATTAGAGCTTCAGCTATCAGGAAAGCAGGAGAAGGAGCTGCCCCTCCCCTCGGCACATCTGCCATAAACAGGAATGGTGTCGGGAGTAATTCAATCGGTGGCTTTTCCAGTTGACGAGGCAAAGCACAGCAGTCATTTTGACATCTGCTTCTTGTGACTCCTTTTTATGTCAGTTCAGGGGAAAGAGAAATAAAATTTTTAAAAAAGGGAACGCATGTGGCACGTAAATTTTTTTAAATGTGTGTTCCTCATCCAGCAGATCACGCAGCTGCCACATGCTACAAACCTAATGAGGCTGTTACGTGCAGCTGGGGACAGAGGCTGGGTTAGAGCTGGCTGGACAGGATTCAAACCCGGCGTGGAGCACCCTGCCCCAGGCAAGAAGATGCTCTGTAAGTGGACCCAGCCCCCACTTTGGCAGGTCCAGGACTCAAGGAGACAGGCTGCAGAAGGCACGCCTGTGCCCTGGTACGTGGTGCAGGAGGCCTGAATTATGAGTCAACACACAGGCCTGCAGCTCCAAATTAAATAAGTTACTGGGATGTTTTCTTCTTGTCAAGCATTAATGTTTTCATAAATCCCATACACAGTATAATTGCTGTGTCCTGATTCTCTGAATCACATAAAGAAACAGTATTCAGACACGGCCTCCGTTTATGTTTCTATTAGCCACAGAACCCAAAGGATGAAACATTATTAAGTGGAACTTTTTCCTCATGCACTATCTCAAAGTTCCAAGAACAGCTTGGAGGTTTCCCTGAAAAGGCTGGCAATGTACTTACTTAGTACACAGAATAGTGGCTGCTTTACAAACTGCATCCTTTTATCTAATTACTGCCCCTGCAACATCCTGCCAGCCATGGGATTAAGAAGCAAAAGAAATTAAGCTGATGGGAAAGGCTCTGAGCAACAGGTTGAAGGCGGGGACTGATCTGGCTCTAAAACCATGATGTTAGGGCAGCGGGGGGGGGGGGGGGGGGAGGATGGGAGGTAGCGAGGGGGGTGTGGACTAAGAAAGTACAGGGAAAAAAACCCTACTTGTAGAAAACAAAAGT
>NW_026596134.1:3804245-3821154 GCF_907164565.1 Psammomys obesus
GGGGGGGGGGGGGGGGGGGGGGGGGGGGGGGGGGGGGGAGAGACAGGTCGTTAATGCAGGGGACCGAGAACATGAAGTTATAGGGACATAAACCTACTCTTGTAATACTGAAAATTTTCTTATTCACATTGCTAAATGTGGCAATTTTCCCCTCCCAGCCTAAGATCCCCAGGTGCTGGCTCACAGTCACCTACCTAGAACCTATTAGATAGCTGAGCATTTAGTCAATGCTTACTGAATACTGGCTTTGTGGCAGAGTGAGTGGAGTATTTGACTCCTGGGTCCATCTAGAGGCAGTGTGAGGAAACCACTGGCACCTGGCGGGGAACATCCTGACTAAGGGGCCCGCTTGTGAAGGGAGAGCTCAGGCTACACCAGAAAAGATTCTCCTCATCATCCCTGACCAGGCAACAGGAAGCCAAAAAGCAGCAGTGTTGCCTGGGATGCTCATTCTGCCTCTTCAGCAGGAGGTTACCTGTGCTCTGCTCCTGTTCCTTGCAGAATTCCTGTGAGGACTGTGGCTCAGAAACTGCACACAGTAGGAGCTCAAGATAGGAACATGGCTACTGGGAGTCTGTACTTCCGCCTGAATCTCCCTCTTGTCTACCTCACTGTATTTGCAATGATGCAATCAGAAACAACATCCAATGGACAGTTAGATTGTGGTAGCTTCGGTAACTTTGGTGGTAGGCTAGGAGGCAACAAATGGAGCCCACACTTCTCCAGAGAACCCCAGTCTATCCACAGAGCCCATCTCATGCTGCACCCATACCTCATCGCTACTTTCAGACCCTGTGGAAAGCTTTAGACAAGACCCTGCCTGGTGAGGAGCCCTCCTCTGAAGACCCAAACTGCTTCTGTGAAGAAAAGGCGTGGCTTCTGAGTATCCACTGAGAAATCAGACACTGCAAACAACCCGATGATACATCAAGGCCTTAGAAAAACAAGACAAGTCCTAAATCAGAGGATAGAAAGAAAGTCAAGGTAAAAGCTAATGGAATGGAGACTAAAGAACAATATAAAGACTCTATGAAACTCAAAATTCATTCTCTGAAAAAATAAACAAGACTGGCAAACCCTTAAGGCAAAACAAAACAAAAAGGTACAAGACTCAAATTAAATTAGAGGTGAATAAAATTACAGGTAAAGGGGGGGGCATACCACAGATCCTAATGAAATAGAGAGGTTCTTTAGGGAATACTTTAAAAACATATACTCTAAAAAGATGGCAAGTCTAGAAGAATTAATACATTCCTGACATATGTGACCTACAAAAATTATATCAATACAAACAACTTAAACAGTCTATAAAGAGAGGTAAAATGGAAACAGCAAATAAAGTCTTTTTTTAAAAAAAAGGCTAGAACCAGACAGATTCACTGCTGAACTCTATCACATTGTTAACTAGCGCCCCTTTAAACTATTCCATAAAAAATAGAAAGGAAAGAATACCAATAATAAATGTACTCTGAAAAAGCTATTACTACTCACCTAGAACCAAATTCTGATAGTCACATCAGAAAAAGAAAACTATAGACCAATCAATTTTCCCAATGTACATAGATGCAACACTTCTTAATAAAACATGTGAAAGGCCAATTCTACACAAATTTTTTTTAAAAAAGTATATAGCATGATCAAATTGGTTTCATTTCAGGAAAACAAGGATCGTTCAACACATGCAAATTAGTAACTGCAATACAGCAATAAAGACTCAGCCATAAATCACATGCTCATCTTAACAGATACAGAAAGGGCCTTTGACACACTTAATGTCCCTTTATGATTTAAAAAAAAAAAAAACCATGAAATTGAAGAACATACCTCAACACAACAGGAATCATATATGACAAACCTAACGCCAACAGTATGCTAACTGGAGAAAGGCTGGATCTCCTCTAAGACTCGGGAGTAAGACAGGAGTGCACACGTCATCACTTTCACTCACTACAGTGCTTAGACTCTTAGCAAGAGCAAGAAGGACTGAGAAACATACGAAAGAAACACAAACCAGAAAGAAGTCAAAGCACCCCAGTTTGCAGACATTATCCTCTACTTTCAAAGACCCCAAAGATATCGTCAGGAACTCTGAGAACCACAAAGACTTCACAAAGTAGTCAGATACAAAAGCAACGTACAGTGATCAGTGGGGTTCTACACACCAACAACAAACATGCTGAGAAGAAACTGGTAAATACATTTTACAAATTGCTCAGCATCCTTCTCCATGAGAAAAATTAAAGTTAAAAGTGTTCCAAGATTCCCTCTCACTCCAGTGAGAATGGCTAAACTCAAGTAAACAAATGACAACAAAAATGAAGGGGCTTAATCACTGCTGGGGAGAGTGTCAACTGCTGCATCCTCTGTGGAATCAGTGTGACCCAGCTAAGCACACCTGGGTCTATACCCAAAGGAACCTATATCAGGAGACACCACACGGAGACCTGCATATTCATGTACACGGCAGAGCTGGGCACAGAAGCAAGACAGGAAGTCAGCCCGTGTGCCATCAATGAATAAAGATTAGCGGACTGGGGAAATTCTCAGCTAGTAAACCACCTGTACAAAAGCAGGAGGTCCTGAGTTTAGATCCCAAGTTTCTGCAAGCCCAGCTCTCCTATAGTGAAATAGGAGGCAGACACAGAAGACTCCCAGGAGTTTGTGAGCCAACCAGACTTATTACAGAAGAGAACAAGAGATGGTAGTAAGAATTGTGTAATTTTGGTTTCTTTAAAAACATGAAATATTATAAGCATATGTTTTCATTTTAATTCCAAGTATGGGGATATGGGGCTGCTTTGCAAGAGCTGACTATGATTTGCCTAGTGCTCTAGCAGGGATGTGAGGTGGAAGGCAAGGTCATCCTCTGCCACAAGCGTGCAGTAGCATGCACAAATCTGTGCAGACGCACACACACATAAAAAAATTACATGCATATGCACACACAATGGAGTTTTATTCAGCTGTAAAGAAGAATGAAATAGCCAGTCATAGTGGCACCTTTAATCCCAGACCTAGGGAGGCATGGGCGAGTAGATCTTTTGAGCTCGAGGCCAGCCTGATGTACACAGTAAGTTCTAGGACAGCCAGGGCTGCCTCAAAATTAGGAGAAAAATGAAATTGTGTCACTTACAGGCAAATGGATGGAACTGGGGGATCATCTCATTAAGCAAAAGGAGCCAGGATCAGAAAGACAGGTAAGTCTTGCATGCTTCCTCATCCATAAAGTCTAGGTTACAAAATAGGAAAGTAGAAGGCCCATGTGTGGGAAGGAGGGAACCTAAAGGGATAAGGGATGGCACAGTGAGCAGAGTGAGCAAGGAGACAGGGGCCGCATGTTTTCTCTCAGGTGGAAACTATTTTCTGTTTTGTTGTTGTTTGGTTGGTTTTGCTTGTTGTTGTTTTGGATTGTTATTGTTGTTTGCTTTTTGTTTTTGAGACAGGATTTCACTATACAGTGCTAGCTGGCCTTGAACCTCCTATATAGACCAGGCTGGCAAAACTCACAGAGATTCACCTGCTTCTGCTTCCTGAGTGCTGATATTAAAAGAGCACACCACTACACCCTACTTAAAATTGTGTGTGTGTGTGTGTGCTTTTGTGTCCCACAAAAGCAAAAGGTGAGCTGTTGTGGGAAAGAGACCCAGAGACAAGGAAACAAAACAAGGTAAATGAGGGAGGGATCAGATATGAGCTAAGTACAGTGATATACATACATAAAATATAATGAAATCCATTCCTTTATACATCAACCAAAAACTACTCTTTACACTTGCCTCCTGCATTGGTTCCCCTCCCACTCAGTCCAACAGGCCTATCCTGCCCCACTAAGAACACACAACCACCCCCTTCAAAATCTGCCTGTGCCTCCACTCTGCCATTACTGCTCCTAGGGAAAGGTTCTCCAACCCCACCCCTTAGAATGTAGCACAGTGGGAACTCTGCTACCTCACTGATGACTACATGAGTCACTGAAACGAGTGCCTCCTGTGTGCCCATGATGATGATGCCACAATGTTCTGGAAAGCAGACCAAATCAGGCAGGGCTCTGTCTGCCTTGGCTGATTAAAGTGATGAACAGGAAGTAAACACAGGCTGTTTATTGGCCCCACACCGAGTCCTCTCAAAATGCCAGGGACCCAGTACTTTGACACAAATTCTGCAACAGCATCTTTAATCATTTCAGGGTTAATAAAAAATGTCAATTACGTTTGTCATCATGGTTATCCTGGGGGAACAATCCCAGCACAGACAATCTCTGGCCAAATGACAGCCTGGTCTGTTTGTCACATATCCCTCCAGCTGCCTTACTGATGAATTAATCGAGTTGGTTCCCTCCCCCTGGCCGGTCCGTTCATAAATAATCAGAAGTAATATGGCTCTTTGGTAATATGGACCTCCCAAATACTCCTGGCCTGCGGATTGCTGCTCTGACTACCCCTAAATAAGAAAGGTAATAAAAATTAGGAACAAGGCTGTAAGTCCATCCCAAGATGTGATGCCTACTTATGACACAGCCAGAGCAACCAGACTCCCCAACACGGGCAGCTCCCCAGTCTTTGCAAAGGTGCCCCTTTCCCTTGGAGCTCAGCTTTAAAAAAAAGTCCCCATAGGGCTTATCCTCTGCATCAGGCTCATCAGCCTCTCCCTGCCCCCTCTCCAAGCTCATTATGGGGCCCCATTGTACAGCCAGTGCAAAACAGGAGCTCAGAAGAGCCGGGAGAGGCATGCCTCCCAGGGACTCAAAGCCAGGTGTCTAGCGCCACCCTGCTGCCCGCAGCCAAAGGGCTGGCTGAGCAGCTGTCTCCATTGGAGGAGGAGGGGTTTGCAGCCAAGGATCCTTGAGGGCTCCACTTGGGCAGCAGCAAAGGCATCAGGAGAACACCACTGCCTAGAACAACTGCCCTCAACATGCAGAGGAAAACAGCACCTTCTACCCCTGAGCTACTACAGACACTGATAGCAGAAAAGCTGCCTCTTTCCTTTGACTCTTATCAAAAGACAGCCTGACATGAGCATGATAGGGCAGCTTTCTACATGAGTCTCTTTGAAAGGAGTCCTCTTTTGGTGACAGGTGGGTCCAAGCTCTGGGGCAGACTCTATTCCCCTAACCCCCGTCACCTGAGAACGCACTGACTATCCCTGTTAACACCAATGCTTTACCAAATCCCCAGACATTCAAGTCATTTGTATTTTCAGAGAGAACATGGACAGCGCAAGGAATCTGCAACTATTCCCACAGCTAATGTTAAAAGCTGCAGCAATTCAAAGGGTTAAACTGAGCATCACTCCTTGGAGATTACTGTTAGCTTCCCTGCCTTGCTGTCACATAAAAAGTGTCCGCCCCCACACGGCAACTGGGAGATGCCAACTGTCCTTCCAGAGAGTTCTGTTGCTAGTGAGAAATGCAGATGACACACTTCTTCCACAGCCCAGCAGTCATTAGGTTTGCAAGTTCACTTTCATGAGACAGGCAGACCTTTATTCTGACAGCTTCCCTCAACTGTTGTTGGCAGTTCTAGCTCCTTCCTAAACATTACGAGCTTGTGAATGCCTACGATGGGTACAATACACTGTGCCAGGCTACCCTTCACAAAAGGCCATCCCCCATTCCTGCTGGCACCCGGTCATCTGATGCACAGGGCTGAGGTGGGATCAGTGGCTGGACCTGACCAGCCAGGGATGCTGAGGCCAAGTTCTAAGTGCCTGCCTAGATCAAGGCATGACAGCTATGCCTTATGCATGCTGCCTATAAACCAGCAACCACTTCAATGACATAGTGCCTTTCATTCACCAGTAAGTAGAATAAGGATCAATAGGAGAAATGCCACCTTCCTAGGACACAGTCAGAAAATGCCCAAGAGACAAGCCTGGCTCTGGCCCCTTGTTCCATGCCACACTGCTGGACTGTCTCAGAGTAATCTAGTCATGAGCCAGAAAAGCACAGGCCCCAAGAGAGGTTCTAAAAGGAACTACAACTTGGAAAGCTGTCCATTCTGAACTCAAATCTCAGCCCTGCCTATCACCAGCTGTGTGACCCTGAGCCTCATACTATGCCTCTCTGAGTGTTCCTTTTCTTAGATTTAAGATAGACACAACTTTACAGTGTGTCTGAAACAGCTTTAGAGAAAGGCTAAACAAGATGCAAAGCCACTGACTTTTTAGCCTTTTTAGTCAACTACACTGAAAACCAGCTTAAGAGTCAGACTCACATCCCAGCAATTGGGAAGCAAAGGCAGGCGGATCTCTGAATTTGAGGCCAGCCTGGTCTATAGAGCTAGTTCCAGGACAGCCAGGGATACACAGAGAAACCCTTTGGAGGTGGGGAGTCAGACCACCCTCCAGACTGGCCAGCTGGAAGATGGTGAGTATGGGGCTAACCCTGCAGGCCCCTCAACTGGCTCAGCTCTGCATAGCCACAAGGTAGTGCAAGGGTTAAGGAGCTGATGTCTGGCACAGAGTGGGGGTTCAATAAAAGCTCATTCAATTCAATTTGACTTAATTAAAAACCTTACTCATAGCCCTGGGAAGGGCAGGAACACAGAGGGCTAAAATTCCAAGCTAAAATCCATTTGAAGCTATAAATCCCATGCCCTGCCAACGGATGCATTTTCTTATTAAGCGACAATATTATAAAGCTCTTCTGAATTCCTAGCAATGTTTAAGAGCCCTGTCTTCATCGGGCTGAAAGCTGTTGTCAAGTCACAAAGAACTTGAAGGGGATCTAAAGACAACTGATGAAAAGGAACAACTGAAACCAAGTTTACCGAACATATCAAATGATTCTGAGGCCGTGTCTGCCTTTGCAAAGCTCCTCCAAATTACACTTCATTATGAGACTAGGAAATTAGACACCAGTAACAAAATGAGAACGCCAGAACACATAAATATTTACATAATCGTCAGAATGATATTCGTCTCCTGTGCAAATTGTCCTACCACTTTGTTTATTCTTATTAACTCAAGTTTAGAAATGGGACAATCATGTGAAATGGGACCCTGGGGATTGCCTCCCCCAACTTAAACCATTTCCTTTCTTCTTTTTAGAAAACAATGGTGTCAAGAGAGGACACCTAAAGGAGCAATGAGGGAAGGAGGTATCTTCAGCCTCCTTCAGTACTGGGAGCAGCATGGAGGTGGGAGATGTGGGGGCGGGGTGGAGACAGTGGAGCACAGTAACACCAGTAGAAAGAGTGACAACAGCAGCAGCTTATGTCCCTCTACAGGGTGCCAGGTGCCTGTTGCCTGAAATCTACACAACAGCTTTTAACAGATAGGGATTTTGACCCTCACTTCACAGTGAGGGAACCAAAGGCCACCAGAACCAACAAGTCACCATGCCCAGGTCACATGGCTGGAGAGAGCCAAGGCCAGAGTCATGTCCAGTGCCTGGCTATCATCACATTTACCTCTTGGAAGGGCAACAGGCTGACACCTAGGTGGTCGGCCTTGCTGGTGCCTGCTATGGAGTCTCTGAAGGAGACACTGGGGCAGAGGCTGCATGAGAATGGATACAGCCAGGTATTCCTCCAGACTGGCTGTGCCTGGGCTAGGCCTATCTCTTCTCTCTTGCCATCCTCTCCAGCCTTGGCCACCCACATTCAACATATAGACCATGAGCCCTGGCTCTAGGTCACTGGGGGCCTCACACAACTCTGGTCCAGGCCACGCTGAAAGTCATCCAGGGCCCACTAGGTGAGCCTTTGTAGGGTCATATTCTCCAAAACAAAAAGGTGGGATGGGATGGATAGCTCAGTATACAGTGGAGCACAGTGACAGGTAAGAGCAGTGGCCTTCACACCAGGGGCTCTACATACACGGCTCAGGAGAGTGTTCACAGCCACGCTGCTACATGATGCCATCACACAGGAATGTCAGGGTGACAAAAGTAACTGGCTGCAAATCCACTGAGACACCATTAAGATGCCATTAAAACCCCATTAGAAGATCTGAGCCCAGGTATAGCTTTTCAACATGGAAGGAAAATCAACAGGGGATGAGCTTCGGAGAGCAAGGCAGTGTCAAGAAGGAAAACCGGCCCTGATCAAGCACCAGAGAGCTCTATGTAAGACTTGCAGTTGTGGCAAAAAGCCAAGCCGAATCTGGCAGTCACCGGCCTGGCCGTCAGCTTCACCTCAGCCTCCACTGAGTACCCTGTTCAAGACTAGGTAAGACTTGCAGTTGTGGCAAAAAGCCAAGACTAATCTGGCAGTCACCGGCCTGGCCTTCAGCTTCACCTCAGCCTCCACTGAGTACCCTGTTCAAGACTAGGTAAGACTTGCAGTTGTGGCAAAAAGCCAAGACTAATCTGGCAGTCACTGGCCTGGCCTTCGGCTTCACCTCAGCCTCCACTGAGTACCCTGTTCAAGAACCTCTTCCTCTCTGAACTCCAGATCATACCCTGTCCTGGGAAGCCTAGAAACAGAACTCCAGACTGACAGTGTCACACACCAGGCCCAGGCAGAAGAGATTCCAAGGACAGCTATTAACTGTGGTGTCTGGTGTGGCCTCTGGGCAGACAAGAAGCACCTCCCAGAGGCAGTATTCCCTTTTTCCTTTCAAGGGAAGGCAACTGAGGCCCAAAGGACTCTAGTGTGCCAATGTGCACTTAGTCAACTCACCCGTGGGAGTGATTTCTTTCCCTCCAAGCCCAGATACCTATACCCTCCCACGTGACTCACAGCACCAACACCAAACTCTTCCCACCCTAGGTCTGTCTGCCTTGTGTGAGTGAGCATGTGCACACAACACACACACATACAGAGAGAGACACTCACAGACACAGACAGACACACACACACACACACACACACACAGACACACTCCTATCCCTCTGTCCAGCTGCCCTGCTTACTGCATGGGGTCTACTTCATGAATGCATGTCTGTATGCCTCCTTACATGGCTCATGCCTACTGTGGGTACCAGGCCAACCAGGGTGCTCACACTTCAAACAGTCAAGACAATGCCTCTCGGTGGTTTCCCAACTGCTGTAAGCATGGATTACTACTACTTTTCAATTTGTTATATATACATATATGCTATTCTGTAGCATACGACATCTGCTCTGAAGCAAACACACAAACACAGTTCCAAAGGAGGAGCTGAAAATCAAGGATGAGAAGTATCTCAAGATCTGGCCTAGGGAGCCTTTCCCTCCCTGAGGTCTTTTTGCACAGCTCCCAAGGTGGTGTGTGTGCTGATCTTGGCAACTCAGATGTGTAATGAACCCCACAGGAAGGCCTAAGTGCACCCTCATGGCTGAGTCTAAGCTCTGACATCAGGCAGTCCTGAGCTAGGCTTTAGGTCAGCAGGTATCTCTGCATCAGTGGCCTTACTACCACCCTAGCCCTTCTCCCTGTCAAACACACAGCCAGGCTGCTGAAGCCAGACAGGAGACATGAGGCCCGCTTAGGGCCTCTATTATCTGCGCTATTACCAGCTCTTAGGGACACAGCAGAGTTCCTGAACACCTAAATAGCAGCCCAAATGGCCCAATGATGGCGAACAATAGACAATGGCTCTGCAGCTACAGAAAGGATCTAGGCCGCTCTGAGAAGGACTGGTGTGGCCTGATTGGATGTATTGTTAAATGGGGGGGGGGGGGGCGCAAACTGCAAAAGAAGATCTATAATGTTCTACTTTTTATGAAGAAAGAAAAGAAAATGAGACTAGCCATTTGTGGGGGTCGGGGTGGGAAAAGCCAAGAGTAAGGAGCCTGGTTATCTCCCTAGCAGGGGAAGAAAGTAAGTGGATGAGATCAAGAGAACTGGGCAAGGTGGACAGACTCCTCTCTGAACAGAACTTTTTGTACTGGCCCAAATTTGGGAGATATAATGGGGAAGGCAGAGAAGGAGAGATCCTAAACAATACAAGAAAAAATAAACGAGCCAAAGTATCATTCTAATGAGTAAGAGGACTAGAGTGAAGAGAGAAGAATAAAGGGAACCCAAGGAACATAAACTGAAAGTTGAGTTGCGTACCCTCAGGCCAAAAGCAAATGCAGCAGTAGACATCAGTAAACTTCTTCCCTGTCAGAACCCTGACCTCTCCTTCACAAGCTGGGATTAGACAAGTCTACAAATGGCCTGTGAAAATGGAAGCTGCAAATGGTAGAGGGCTGGGGGAGCTCTGCTGTGCTGAAACGGAACTAGAGACGCCAGTGTGCAGTACTGGGTTTCCACACAATACGTGTGTGTGTGTGTGTGTGTGTGTGCGCGCGCGCTCGCGTATGCATGAGCACGAAAATTGTCCATATCGAGCTGCTAAGAACTGGTGCAGCCCAGTCACAATGAGCACAGCTAACCAAACTATGCTTTCAAATACCTATCTCCTCTCAAAGAAACCAGGGCTTTTCAGACATGGCTGATCCTAGACTCAGGCAGAGAAAGAGCAAGTGAGCCTGGAACATACTGTTACACACACACACACACACACACACACACACACACACTCAAATGATGGATTCATCTCAACTAGATAGTGAGCTGGCATGAAGGGGCTTCATTAACCAAAAATGGGTACAGTGTATCATTAAGCTAAGAGTACAGGGAGTCTACAGAGATACAAATTAAATAAATAGACTGCTGGAAAAGGAAACAACTCTTTGCAGCCAGCAAGCAATCTGAGAATTAGAAACTGCCTTTTGAAAACCATCATCAGAGGTCTGATTCCCGTAAAAAGAAAAGCATCACCAAGGCCAATGGATGAAAGTTTGGGAACTAGCAGAGCACTGATGTAGACCCAAAGTGCCTCCTACATGGAAGATGCCATCAATAGATCTAACTGGTGTTTATGGTGATGAGATGCTATGAAAGTACACAATAGGACCCAAACATTCCTGCCCAAAGTGCAGAACTGGAACCTGATCACAAGGAAGCACATGGCAGAGCCACAAAGGTAACTGTCACGTGCCCTCTAAGCATGTGGATGTCATGAGACACAGAAACTATCCATACTAAGGGAGACCAAAAAAAAAGAGCAACAATGCAAGTGACCTAGGTCCTGAGCTCCCTTCGGCTAGCGGGATATTCTTGGGTCTCAGGTGGTAGAGTACTTTGGCTAGCACGCACTGAGCCCTGGGGTCCAGCCCCCTCACTATATAAATGGATGGGCAAGGAGGTCTGTAATCCCAGCACTACTTTGCTACTGCATTGGCTAGTTTTATGTCAACTTGACAAAAGCTAGAGTCCTCTGAAAGGAGGGAACCTCAAGTAAGAAAATGCCTCCATAAAATCTGGCTGTAAGGCGTTTTCTTAATTAGTGATTGATGGGGGAGGGCCCAACCCATTGTGGGTGGTGCCATCCCTGGGCAAGTGTGCTGGGTCCTAGAAGAAAGCAGGCTGGGCAAGCCATGAGGAGCAAGCCAGTAAGCAGCACCCCTCCATGGCCTCTGCATCAACTCCTGCCTACAGGTTCCTGGGTTCTGCCCTCACTGCTTTTGATGATGAACTATTACATAGTACTATGCATGAAAATAAACCCTTTCCTCCCCAAGTTGCCTTTGGTCATGGTGTGTCATCACAGCAATGGTAACCACTAAGACAACTACATAGCAAGTTTTGAACCAGCATGGCCTACACGAAACCCTACATCAAAAAAAAAAAAAAAAAAAAAAGAGAGCATTTTAAGGCAATTGACAAAAGTTTTGGAAAGGTGTGCATACAGCAGAAGAGATGGTAAGGTTGAGGACTGTGCTGAGGCTCTCTTGCTTTAAGAGACCTACACGGGAGTATTTAGAAATAAACAGCCATCAGTGGGACTCTTTAGAGTTCAGAAATGTATGTGAAGACATATCAATAATATATAAATACAGGGTCTGAAATGATGCTGACACTTGCAGAATTTAGCAAAGAGTGTCTAGGAATTCACTGTGCTGTCCTTGTAAGTCTTCTGTAAGTTTGAAATATGTCAATGTCTTTAAGAAAAGGAAGAAAGGACAGAAGCTGGGTTTGTTTGAGCTAGTAACTTGCTAGACTTATTTGTAAGGTCTCCTTCAACAGGCTACACTCTGTGACGGTGAGCTTCCAAAAATAATGATGAGAAGAGCTGACTCTTAAGGGGGTAACAACCAGGAGCTTGCTACACTTTGCAGCCCGCCCCTCCCTTCCCTTCCCTGCTTCATCTCTTTCTTTTCAAACTTCTGGCTTTGGCAGACTTCCTAACCCAAGTGAAAAGAGAATGGAGCTCCTGGATTCACTTGGGTTCCCATTTCAACCATTGTCATAACTTAGGATTTGCTTACAATGAACTTGGGATGTTCAGGACAGCGCATTGATGGCACTCAGAAGCAGGGTGAAGAAGAAAGGTGTTCATCTTTGAGGAGGGATTACAAAGAAATGAACAGAAATGCAGTCCTACTTCTCTACGCCAACTCACTCTCTAACTGCCAAATGTGTTTCATATCATCCTTAAAATTAATTCAGCTCTCAAGGATTTTCCCCAATATATAAAGAGGGAGACATTAATAAATAATCCTTGAACTGCCTTTATCAAATGTATATTACTTTTAATTTGAATTAAGCAAAAACAAACGAAAAACCAATTTCTTTTAGTTAACTAGGGAATTGAAGTACCTTGCCTGGGCAGTTATATGATTCTAGAAAAATCCCTTGGAAAATATAATTAAATCTAAATGCTCTAAAATCACGGGTCTTATCAAAAGTTATTTTATTATCTGAAGCACCAATGGTACAGATATTCAAATCAATCCATGTCAATGTTTTAATGTCCTGCATTAATTAGCCACTCTAATAAAATCAGAATGCACCTAAGCACATGTGTCAGGGGCCAACCAGAGTGACAGGTTAACTGGCTTAGCAGAAATGGCATCGACTGAAGCCTGCAAGTGTGGTTAATGTGTTCTTTCATTGATTTGCTCAGGAAACTTACGAAAGGCTGGTCACATGGAAACCCAATACAGAGGGAAGCCCCTCTCCAGCAGTATGTCCCACAGGCTGAAATCAGGAGCACCCTGGGCACTTCAAGAGTTAGTGGCTAAAATAATTCACCAAGGAGGGGAGTGAGAACCCCCCAGAGCTCCAGCTAGCCATCCCAAAAAGCGCATCAATCAAGTTGGGGAGCAAAGGGCAAGCTTGCTCTGTACAGACTCACTCAAGCATGGCCCCCTTCCTGGAGCTATCAGCATTGGTCCTCCCATCCAGCAGGATACAGGCTCCCTCCCTGAGTCACCCACAGTGAGCCATCCTTTCCTTCTGTGCTTTGGTGTCCCCTGTAATGGAGGCTGCACCCTGATGAGAGCTGTGAGGCTGTTGATACACACAGCCACTCTGCCCAGCGTGCACGCTAGTTAAATCTGCACTCAGTGGGTCCACGGTCACTGTGTGCCCCCCCCACACGCTGTTTCTTCATTTGCTCTACAGTGCTGGAGATAGAGCCTTGAGCATTCTATGCAGACACTCCACCACTGTGCTAGATTCCCAGCTCTCACTTGAGACAGGGTCTCCCCAATAGTCCAAGTTAGCCTAGAACATACTTTGTAGCAAGGGCTATGCTGAAACTTGTAATAATCCTCCTGCCTCAGCCTAATGAGGACTGGGAATACAGACATCCAGCTCTAGACATTGGGGCACTGGCTAGAGAAAGGGCAAGACAAGCATTGCTATGCACACCCTGAGGATCTGAGACAGGAGTCTCATCCCCTCTTCTTAGACAAAGGTCACAATTTCTCTGCTTCAGAAGGGGAAGGGGTGGAAGAGACCTCCAACCAGTAGGTCCTATGCCTAGCCTTCATCTGGTATACTCAAGGTAGGAGGTCACTGGCCCTGAAGGAACCTGCAACTGTGAGATCTAGGTAGAGCCTCTGAGACCAGCTCTGTCTCCTTGTAATCTTTCAGGCTCAAACATAACACAGAATCTGAGAAGATAAGGCGATATCTGGGTATGCTTAGGGTCACGCCTTTCCCAAATTCACACACCAGAGTCCTAAACCTCTTGTATGGCTGCATTTAGAGATAGGCTTCTAAGGAAGTGATTAAGTGATGTCCTAAGGCGGGGGCCCTGATCCCACAGAGTTCACATCTTTGTAAGAACAACCATTTGACAGTGTGTAACATGTGATTCCCCTTCTCACAGCATGCACATATGCACATACACCTCAAAGGTCTTGTAAACACACAGTGATCCAACAGGTTTGGTGTTTTTGTTTTTGTTTTTTTGTTTGTTTATTTGTTTTTGAGATAGATTTTCTCTGTATAGCCTCAGCTGTCCTAGAACTCAGTTTGTGAGCAGGTTGGCCTTGAACTCACAGAAATCCACCTGTGTCTGCCTCTGGAGTGCTGAGATTAAAGGCTTGCACCACCATGCCCCTTGATCCATCGGTTTTATACAACAAAACGGGAGCCTCTCATGACCCCAACCCTGCTAACACCTTGATCTTCTTAGCCTGCCAGTCTCCAGATGCAATTGCACATGGAGAACCCTTGGCTTCCTGAGACTCAGAAGCTGTGTGCATAAAGGGTTGCATAGGCCTCCCTCAAGCCACTGGAACCTGATTTGCTCTCTGGAAGAGCAAAGTACTGCTGTGCAAGAGGGACAGGAGGCTCCCGGAGCCTTGTGATGTCCCAAACACCTGAGAAGCTGCTCCTTTTCCTGTCCTTCACTTCAGTCTTCACACCTTCCTTAGAAGAGTCCTTCACCTCACAGAGGTGGGAGCAGAGGAGGCTCTCCATCCATGGCATGCGGCCTCTGCTGCAGCACTTCTCATCCTGAGAATGGAGGAGCCAGTGACAGGACAACTGAGGCACTGGAAAAGGGGATAAAGTCCCCTGTATGAAGGCACAGCAGGTCCTGCTCTACAGCCTTGACTAAAACTCAAGGGACAAGCCACCTCAAAGTTTCACAAATGAGTGCCTGAGGCAAGGTAGAAAGTTTCTAGTGGCAACAGCATACTCTGATTCACCAAGGGCAGGATCTGAGAAGGTTGATGGGGAGTGAGGCTGACACGCTTGCTGGAGAAAACTGCATTAGATGAGTCAGAGTGGCTCGGGGGATAATGATGACGCCGACGCCAAAGATACCAGAGGAAGCTCAGCGATACTGCTCTGTGAGAGGCAGGAAGGAAAACAACCCGATCTCATGAAATTAATTCCTATGAGATTTTAAATATGAATGTGCAACTGAATTAAAGTTCTATTCGAAGAATAAAAGCGAAGGTACAGTACTTTGGAAAGAAACATCTCAGGTTTTTAAAATACCTCTACCTGAGCAAGAAGGGGTACAATGGCTCCTCACAGAGGCAGCTGTGGGGAGGACATCTCTCAGGGGGGAGGACACCTCTCAGGGGGGAGCGCACCAGGGCAGGGTGACCTCAGCCAGTGAGCTCCAAGGAGTCTCCTGAGTAGCATAGGGGTCAACTAAGGGTTGGAACAGGCAGCAACTGCTGCAGGTGACACAGCTACTAAGACCTCTGAGTGACCAGCACAGGGTGGAATACTCGGTACTCGGAGGAGGAAACTGAGGTCCAGAGGGGCTATGCTGCCTGCCTGCACCTTGCCTATCCCTGGCAGAGCCAACACTTATACCCAGGCCGCCTAACTCTTGGCCTGCCTTGCAACACACAATAAGTAAGCCCTGTCACTCATGTCTTCCTGCTGCCTACACTACTCAGAGGCGAGAGGACTCAGGACAGGGCAGCACAGCCTTGACTTCCTGTCTTGGGCTCTGTGCTGAGTCCTCAACACTTTGCTCACATGTACCAGCAGCTTCAACACTTTGGTTAGAGAAGAGGACAGATGTTTCCTGAAGGGGAAGTGACCTCGAGGAATGTTCCAAGGAAAACAATGATGCATCTCTGGCAGGGGAAACCAGGTAAGGCAGGGGATAAAGGGAAGAGTGCTGGGTCTTCCGAAGAGAACCTCTAGCCCTCAAAGACGCATCAGGATGGCAGAGTTAGAGTGAGCTATGAGCTGCCTTCCTGGCAGGGAAACTGGCCCAGAACCACAGGCCTAAAAAGACAAGGGTGCAGAAGAGTCCTCCCAGCTTGCCTCTGGGTTCCTGCCTACGTGGAGGGAAAAAGGTCAGGGTGTCCGTGAACATAGCCAAATACCAGCACTTGGCCAGCCCAGTACTCTTACAGCAGCATTGGTCCAGATACCCTGAACTTGAACTGTGACCCAGGCTAGTTTTCCATGGCTCAAGAAGGATGCTAAGTGACAGGATCCATCTACTCAGGAAAATAAGGCCTGGGACCCTAGAGTAAACGTTCTCCTCCCCATTGTCTCCAGCTCAAGCCTGGCCTGCCACAGCTAACCTGCACTGGCAGCATAAGACAGCTCCTTCCTGCGGTGCTCACAGCACTCTAACCATGTGCCACCTACTGTGATCACACCAGGGAACAGCAGTGAACAAGATGCACAGGTCCCTTCCTCACAGTCAAGGGGAAATGGTCCAGGTAGCTCTTAAGTCCTCTGATGGAGGGTTCAGGGCATGGGAAACAGCAGCAGAAGAATCAGGGAGGGCTCTGTAGGCAGCATGCACCTTAGAGAGGTGAGGAAGGACAGACAGGAATATTAGGATGCAGGAAGCAGCAGTCAGGTCATGGCAAGGAGAGACACCTGAAGCCCGCCATGATTATACCTGTAATCCCAGTACTTGGAGGTGGAGGCAGAAGGACTGGGAGGTTAACGCTAATCTGAGCAATACTACACATTTGAGGCCAGATAGAGCTACATGAAATTCTGTCTTTTGAAAAAATAAATAAATAAGCATAGGCCAGGTATTGTGGCATAGCCTTTAGAGGAGGCAGAGGCCAGCCTGGTCTACATATCAAATTCCATGCTAACCATGGCTACACAGTGAGATCTCATCTTGATAAATATGTGAGTATGTATGCCTGATGTATGTATGTATGTATGTATGTATGTATGTATGTATGTATGTATGTATGTATGT
>NW_026596134.1:3821164-3884266 GCF_907164565.1 Psammomys obesus
TGTATGTATGTATGTATGTATGTATGTATGTATGTATGTATGTATGTGAAAGTGAAGACCCAGTCCAGGCAAAGGTAGAAAGGCAGAAAAGTGATAAAGGAAAGGCCCTGGAGGCTTGCAAAACACACTGAGGACTCACATATCTGTTCTGGAGGATAAGGGGACTTTAAATGGCTTGGGCAAGCCTATTGGTCATCAGTGACTGGCATTAAAGAAGCCACCAGGGTAGGGGATACAGAGTCTACTAGGGTTTGGGTAAATAACAGGGCAGTCAGCACCCAAGCCCAGTAGCATAGTCAGAACATGGTGTATGTCTTTTCTTCCTGTGTTTCCAATGCCTGGCACAATGCCTGGTCCAGTAAATGAGATAGATAGAGGGCTGTTCTTCTGGGGACAACAAAATGAGCTGGACTGGGCCTTGGCTCTGGATGGCAGAGGGTCCAGGAGATCCCACACAGGCCAGCTGTGGGGCCAGAGGATCAGAAATGCTCAAGCCCTCCCTTCTGTGCCAAGCAGAAGGCTGGCGAGCATTCGACAGGTGCTGGCTGGGGGCAGCAGGCCTCTGTCCAAGCCTTCACTGACTCCCACTGGTTCTTCATGCCCACATGAGGTACACCTGGCCACTCTGAGAGTCACCCTCTATTCAGAGAATCTGGAACACAGATTTATAACTTGTCAGATAAGATGCCCACTGTTCTCTGGAAGGGCAATCTCGTTCAGAAAAAAATAATCAATAACTCTTCTGAGCTGGAAGCCCATTCTCAGGTTGATTTTCCAACAAACAGAAGAGAAACAAAGCAAACTGTAATTGCATAAATTATGAACACAACTGAACACGGACTCCATTATCTTCTCTAAACTGACTAACAATGTTGCTATGGATTCTTCCAAAAAGCTTAATTTGTGCTTTTAATCACAAGTTAGTGAGTCAGAAAAAAATTAATTCTGGCTTAGGTTCATAGAGAAAAAGTAAGAGATCTCTATCTGTTAATGTAAGAGATATCTATCTGTTAAGTTCCCCACTGGAGGCTCTGGGTGCATATACACCATGACACTGTGACACAGCCTTGCACTCATTTTATGCTTGCATAAATCTCTGGTAGAAATGTCCAGAAGGAGCCCTCAGAGGGCCTGGGGTCTAACCCTACCCATCTGCATGCCCACAGCTCACACGGACAGCCAGCTTCCCAGATCATTTCTCTGCCTGCATATTGTACGCCTGAAATGAGGCTGAAATTGTCTTAATTCTGTCCCTAGTACACAAGAGCTTTGAAAACCAGCCCACAAATTTCAGCCAGGGACACTATTAGATTAACAAAGACCCTTGAAATGAAGCCTGTCATTTTCGAGAACTCCTTCAAAACAAAATCGTGACAGGGCCTTCAAAATCAGCCGGCTGAGTCTGCGTCAACATGAGACCTTGCCCGCCATCATCCGCCTGTGACAGCACTGCCTAATGGGTTTTGTGCGTGGGAGAGCTGAGCTGCCATGGACGTTTATGTGACATACACAAGCAGGCTCTGGCCTGAGTACCTGCCCCTGTCAAACTTCTTTTGCAATCAATGGGGAGAGGTGGAGAGGCTCTGCAGACTAACAGATGTAGGTCTTGCTGCTTTCTCTGGGTGTATTCACCCTGAAGCTGCACCCAAACACCTGCTATGTGCCTCCCCACACTAGGTGCTCGTATAGCTACTGCTCAGACCTGTGAGGCAAGGACAGGACATGCATACTAAGGAGGTAGGCAGGAGACCAGCCTCCAAGCATCCAGGACCACCTGAGCCCTGTGGCCTGTGAGGCCATACCCAAGCATAGTTTTTATAGAACTGTTTGGCTGCCTGGGCAAGGTAGAAGCAAGTCCGACATTTGTCTAGAGCTGCTGCCTCAAAGCAGATGGTCTGGATCACAGACATGAATGAAGGTAGACCAGGCTCTTCAGGGAGCACACATGACTGACAGACCCAGCTGATGAGCAGGTCATAAGATCATGTTCTGAGAATTCTAGGGGAAGTGTAGGCTTGCCAACACTCAGTTTTCTTGTCAGTGTGATGGGATGATCAAGCTCTTAGGCTGTAAGGTGTGTGGCAATGCCAGACCAGAGCAGGCTCACCTAGGTGGTGACAGCTGCTGTTGCTACAAGGACTGCTCGTGATGGTCCAAACCTGAATTTCACTAACTAGAAAACCAAGACATTGGGCCAGGAAGGGCTGTCCCAGAATCTAGTGCTAGCTTCCCAGACCTAAGCACTGAGAAAATGGCATTGTCCTGGTTCTGGGAACTCCCCAGCAGGTTGGGGTCCTAGGCTGGGCAGGAGTGGGTTACACTTTATGTAAGGCCCCAACACGATGCTATTTAGTTTCTCAGCTCACCACAAAGCTCTGGCTTCAGTGAGCAAATCTCCAACAGCAAGGCCAGGTCCTACAGACTCTCAACATGCAAATAGGGCCTAGGGCTTAAAGAAGGCAAGAGGCAAAGAATCTATATATGGAACTGCTGGGCTGTGAGTGGTCTGTCTCAGAAATAAAAACAAAGACCAGCTCCTTTGTGGGTTTGCTGCTACCAAGCAAATTTTGTGGAAACCCCAAGGCTCTGCAGCCAGAATGTAAGGGTGTGAGAGTGTAGTATCTGGAGGGGTGACAGAGTGCAAGTGCCTGGACTCAGGAGCAGTAACCATGCCAACCTGGGTAACTGGCCTGGAGTGTTCAGGACACCCTTGTTGGATCCATGGAGGGAATGCTCAGACCTCAAAGCCTTCTTCCTTAACACATCGGGGAGTTAATACTGGGTGCAGTGGTGTACACCTTTGATCTGAGCACTCAGAAGGCACAGGCAGTTGGATCCTGTGAGTCTGAGGCTAGCCTGATCTACAGAGTGAGTCCAGGACAGCCAAGGGCAAAATAACAGAAACTATCTCAAAACAACCATCACCAAAAGAAAGAGATGGTAGGGAGGGAGAGGGAGAGGGCTAAGAAGAGGGAGAGGAAGGAGAGGGAGAAACTCATTTATACTCACTCTATGTAGGGAGAGCCTCATGGATGCTGGTCATACACCTGGCTTTCCCATCCCATGGCAGCAAACACTGTTCTTAGCCTCACAGGGACCAGCTGAAGCCTATCCAGCCTCCACCCACAATTCCTGCGGAGGCCTGTGCCCACTCACTAGCTCTGAATAAGGCTGCTGGGTTCACAGGCCATACAGCACCCAAACAACCTAGAAGAGCTAGATGGCTTAACACACATGGCACATAGCACGACGCCACAGGTGCAGCAGGCCACCTCTGAGAGCTGCAAAGCTGTGGCTCTGCTCCTGTGTACCTCTCACTTCCACAGCCAGGCTGTAGGTCCCAGCACCCCCTAGGAGGGAAGCAGGGTAGGTAATGTTCTTCAGTGAGCCACAGGCGGAGGTCTTGATGTTCAGACAACATAAGCTTCAATTAAAAAGTAGCCCAAACCTCCACTTTTCAAGGACAACTTAGAAATTTATTGAAGAACTCCCGCCTGGTCAAACACAGAAATTTTCCAGTTCTTTCTGAGAGAAGTTAGTAGATCAGACTGATGATTTTAATAACCACTCCTTATTATGTGGGCCAAAGTGTATTTCCTGAACACACACACACATACAT
The DNA here is from genome assembly GCF_907164565.1 of Psammomys obesus. Lineage (NCBI taxonomy): Eukaryota > Metazoa > Chordata > Mammalia > Rodentia > Muridae > Psammomys > Psammomys obesus. The sequence goes on from NW_026596134.1 coordinate 3,824,784, forward strand.
ACACGCACTGGTTAGGCTTCACACCTGTATCTAATAGTTACAGGCTGTCCCTGTGACCTCATCTGAATAACCATGGACTGTGCAGTCCATGGGGAAGCATAAGTGAGGACCTTGGCTTCCAGTTTCCTCCACAGGTTTTACAACAGAGAGTAAGGGAAGTAGGTACCAGGAGTAATAAAATGTCAACAGAAAGGCTTGGGGGTGGCTTGGTGAGCAGAGAGCTTGCTGTCCAAGTGTGGTACCTGAGTCCAGGTCCCCAGCACCCATGTAAAGGTGGGGTGAACCTAGTGCTGGAGAAAGGATGAGACAAGCAAATCCCAGGGCCTCACTGACCAGCACAGCTAGTCAAAATGGAGAGCTCTAGGTTTGGTAAGAGACTAAGGTAAACAAAATAAGGTAAAGAGCAACAGTAGAAGACACCCAACATTAACCGCTGCCAATTGTGTGTGTATGTATGTGCCTGCATGCATGAACACACATGCATGCACACATACATAAAAATTAAAACTTAAAAAAATGTAAACCTACAAAGACAGCAAGAACTAGGAAACATGTTGGCACGATTTCTTACTTCTATTATTGTGGTTCAACATACTAAGAACAGGGCTCCCAGACAAAGAAAAAGCAAACTTTGGGACATTTTTTAATTGGGCAAATTACAGAGAGATGAGAGATTAAATGAAAATCTATGGCATTACAAATGCAGCCTGCAGTTACTGGGATCATTTTTTTTTTTTTTTCATAAATGAGTCATGCCAATAGTAACTCCAAGATCTTCACGGTAGTTTGCAATAAACTCTGTGGGAAACTCACCACTTCCCTCTTAAAAGATTGACATCATAAGCCAAAAAATAGCACTTTGACGTTTCTGTCTTCTTTAGGGTAGCCAGCTGGTAAGGGAACACAAAGCCATCCCCACACAGCCCCCCAGGGTTCAAGCTGGATAGTGGGCAGGCAAATAAAACAACAAGAGCTGATCCCACACCCACTGGAGGGGCAAAACTCAAAATCGGAACAGCAAGGACTGGAGGGGGTGACGGCATGGAGCTGTCGGTACACAGGTGGGTGTCGGAACAAACACGTAGGAGAACCATTCAGCAACACCTAGTGGCTCCGGAGGGGACCAGTGCCAAGGTGCATCTGTTCAAGGCCAGGGGTCCAAGCACAGAAACTCTCCTGTCACATACAAGGAGGCACACTTAAGGGTGCTGATCTCAAAATAGGCCTGCAAGACCAGTGACGCTCTCCCCATTCAAGGCAAAGTCTGACTGTTCTTGCCCTGAGTGGGAACTAGCCTTGCAGACTTGCTTCTAAAGGACAGAACCTGAAGAAAAGAACACACTTGACAGTGAAGTCTAAGTCCTAAGTTTCAGCCTGGATTGCTGATCATTTCAAACCACTGAACCTAGCTACCACAGGAAGCCCAGACACATGGGCAGTACAGGCCATGGATGGCAGCACTGCTTGGCTCCCTGCTGCCAATATCATTCATCAGATCCCAGGTAACCAAGCCTGAAGGTGAGACTAGCTGCAGCCTTCTAACTGCCCTATACAGTACCAAGTCAGCCAGAGACAAGCAGACCCAGTAGGCCCAGCACAGACTGCAGATTCACAAGTATAATAAGCACCACTGTTTTAATGTTCTAAGTTCATTGATTACTATTCAGAAATAGATGGCCGGAACACGTTTACCACAAATTTACTGGCAAGACATAAAGTAAGTAAAGGCTTAACCATCCCCAAATAAAGATATCAAGTACGTAACTCCATTTATTCATACAGAGGAATGCTACGTGGCAATTAAAAATAAACAAAGTTGGGACTAGAAAGATGGTTCGGTGGCTAAAAACACATACTCCTCTTGCAGGGGACCCAATTCAGTTCCCAGCACACACATCAGACTGCTCCAGGGGATTAGATGCCTCAGGCCTCTGCAGGAACCCAAACTCAAGTACATATACCCACCCACCCTACATATTCATAAGTAAAAATAATAAAAACATCTTTAAAATGAAGTAGGTGAGTGGAATGATAGGTAGATGGGTGAGTGGGTAAGTGGGTGGATGGCTAGACAGCAAAACAAACAAATGAAAAACCTATAAAACTGAGTATTTTATGAGTAAAAAAAAAAAAAAAAACAGCATGTGGTAACATTTTTATGAATCTTTAAAATGTAAAAAAAACATGGCCAGCCAGATGGCTCAGTAGGTAAAGGCAATTGCTGCCAAGCCTGGTGACTTGAGTTTCAGCCCTGGCACCCACACTTTAGAAAGAAAGAAAGGATTCCTGCAAGTCATCCTCTGACCTGCACATATATATGACGTGGCACCCACAAATATATACACAGATAGATAGATAGATAGATAGATAGATAGATAGATAGACAGACAGCTAGATAGATGGATAAATAAATGGAATTGGGTTAGTTGGTTGTTTAGTTTGGTTTTTTTGAGACAGGGGTTCTCTGTGTAGCCCAGGCTAACCTGGAACTCACTCTGTAGACCAGGCTGGCCTCAAACTCAGAGATCCACCTGCCTCTGCCTTCCAAATGCTCAGACTAAAACTATGTGCCACCACGATCCAGCAAAATGGAAAACTTTAAAATTAAAAAATACAAAAATAGTTGGTCAGCAGAGGCAGGAGGATGTTTCTAAGTTCAAAGCCAGTCTGGTCTACAGAGTGGGTTCCAGGACAGCTAAGGCTACACAGAGAAACCTTGTCTCAAAAGCCCAAAACAAAAAAAGTATTGTACATTGCTTACGAATAAACATACACAGGAGACATTAACATATTCACCAAAGGCAGGGCAATGGCCATACCCAGGGAGGAAAGACTTTAGCTACCTTGACCCTATCTTATTCTTTACAAAACAAAGAGTCCAACATAAATATGGCAGACTCTTATAACCGTAAAACCTGGTGGTGGGTATGTGGGAGTTAGCATTCTCACACTTTTCTATACAATTAAAATAGGCCACAAATCACTCATTTCTACTCAACAAACCCAGTTTGGCTTACTCGGAGCAGTGTGGCAATTTAAAGAGCTTCTGTTTCTTCCCTCTCCTGAGAGCTCCCTGGGGGCTGTGGTTGCAGCTCCCAGTTCCCACCACACAGGGCAGGCGCTCAGCAGACCTCCTTTGCAAGACTAACCCCAGGGACCAATGAGCTCAGAAGCCTCTGTTCTCTTCCCTGGCTTTACCACATAGGAAGCAAAGGGTGTTTTCTAGCCCTAAGGTCTTGGCAGACTTGAAATGTGGGAAGAAAAGCAGCCCTTTTAAAAGGATGTGCTTCTTCTAGTCCTGAGCTCAGGTTCTTCCACTTCTCCATCAGGACAGGTTTCTGCTTTGGCCAGATGGACTGCCATCAAACATACAGCTGAAGATTGAAGAAACACAGGAAAAGTAAGTATCCCACAGTGATCCAAGAGCAGGAGGGGCTTCGAGTATCAAAAATGAACAGAGATGACAACTCAACTGAAGTGGGAGAGTCCATAAAAGGCAGGTGAGAGCTGTCAAGGGAGTACGACCAGCAGAGGAAGGACAACAAAAACATGAAAGCTGCTCTCCAGTGGCATAGCCATTATCACTAGGGAACCAGCTCAAACTTCCTGGTTCCCAGGCTTCCTGCTGTTTGTAGCCCAATGTGATCTTGGCTGACACACTGCCTGAGGCCCATGGCTCATCTTTATTTCTATTTTCCAAAACTATAAGAAATTTTTAATTACAAAAAGAAAAGCTGTTCTTAGTCTTGGCTGGTTAATTGTAGACATAGAACCAAACCTGGGAAACAGCTGCACAGAAGCCAAATATTATGTACCTAAGATAACCATGGCAGCAATACCTGTAAAGCAATGGTAAAAACTGCTAGAACAAAACCTCCAGCATTCAGCACAAAGGGTACAATTCTGCTAACCCCAGCACAACTATGGCACAGAGGGTGACTGTCAGAGGCTATAAACATGAGCCAATTTACTAATTAGCTTTGAAAACACAACCCAAAATGGCATATGAAAAATCTCTACAGAACTATAAACAATATGTTCACAAGTGAAAGATACAAAACAGAAGTTATTTGCTGTGGGCCTGAATGCCCCAGCCAGCAGAGGGAGGCGAGGAGGGAGGCAGCTGGGGCCTTGTGCCATCTATAAACACGACTGTGGAGGCAGCAGCCTCAGGCCTTTGGATGCCTCTTGGCAGGTGTAGGGTTGGGAGGCTCTTCCCTGTGGTTGTACATACATTTATAGACTGAAACAAGGCAGGCCACGTGGCACAGTTTCTAGGCCCAACCCCACAATCCAGGGAAACACAGTATCCAAAAAAAAAAAAAAAAAAAAATCCCAAGAGAGACAGGCACAGTGGCGCTGTAATACCAGCACTCAGGGAGGCAGAGGCAGGTGGATCTCTGTGAGTTTGAGACCAGCCTGGTTTACAAAGTGAGTCAAGGACAGCCAAGGCTACACAGAGAAACCCTGTCTTGAAAAAAAAAAAAAAATCCCAAAAGAGACTTCAGAGCATTAAATGATGTATGCAAAATCCTTCAGCTTCCAATTATTTCAAATCCTTGGACAATTAGCACAAGAAAAGAGTTTAAGCATATGACATGGTCATCAGCACTGATCCTGGGCCAGGAGCATAGATTGCCTTGGGGCACAGGAGAGGCCCATTTGTGAAATGTGGACATGTCCACATCCCTACCCGAGATCTTCCTCTAGCAATGAAGACAGCCCTTGACACTGTTGTCTGAAGCTACTTATCAAAGTTATCACATTAATGTGAATGACTACGAAACTATACCTCCCTTCTAAATGAAAACACCAGGCTGCCAAACCTTCCAGCAGATACAAGGCCGCTAATGTGGTAAAGACTATTACTTCTCCAAAGACATTACCATAGCCCCCACCCTTTTCAACAAGGAGAGATGCTGAACTATATTGGAAATCTCTGTGAATGGCCTAATTATAGTTAATAAGGTCATCATCTTCCCATGAAATAGCCTTTTTGTTTTCCAACAGAGCCCTCAACAATTCTAAAAGCTTCATTTGAAGACTCCCCAAGAAGGCTATCACATTACAGGGCAGGCAGTAGCAGAAGGGAGTGAGGCATGAAGGAGAGGAAACAGGATGCTCTTAGGGTCAGCATCTCAGGGCAAGATGCTAAGTGAGAAAACAGAGGGGAAGGCAATGAAACTCCCATGAGTCATGAGTGTGAGAGCCACCATGGGCCCAATGCTAGGCCCATCCTGGAGCAGGATGGGTGTGACCCCCATCTTCCAGACTGCCCCACAAACTCACCTTAGTATTGACCATGCCTATTGCTCTCGCAGCTAAGACATCACTCAAATCTTTCCCTTTAATAGTTGCACAGAAACCAAAAAGCCAACTGTGGCATGCCAATGTGTGAGGTACAAAATTGCAAGCAGTGTGAGAGAAAGAAACAAGAAGCCAAAAATGACCTTTGAGCACACCTACAGGTTCATGTTAGGAGCCAGGATGGCAATGAGTCTCCATGACAAGGCTGTCTATGAAGAGATGATGGAAGGTAGATAACAGCAGTAGCAGGAAACGTCAAAGGTCTGGCAGAAACCATATTCTAGCCCCTGTACTTGTCTCCAGCCCCACCCAGCAATGGGGTGAAAGCAAGCTGATCTGCACAGGCCTGCTCATGGCTTCCCCAGCCCTGCTTGGCACACAGCCACAAAAGGCTCTGTCTCTAGCACCCCCATCTGTGACAGCAGGAATAAGCCCAGCAGCTCGCCCCAGAGGGTGAAGGTGGCTCACATGAGCAGCAAGAGCAATAAGCCAGCAGCTTGGGGCCTTCAAGGAGGTTCCCTGGGCCACGGGAAAGAGCCTGGCCCTACACCTGGACATTACCTGAGCTACACAGGCTGAAACACATGTCTCCAATCTCACAGGAGACTGGCAGACTAGCAAGTGGGCAAAACACACATCACGTTATAACAACCCACCAAGGAACTCACCAGGCTCAGCTGCTTACTCCCGCTACTGCCCTGAGCCAGTGCGGGCTCAAGACTTGGCAAAGTAGACAACCAGAACTTACCATGACTGACAATGGGAATGGTGACCACACAATCACCGTGTGGCACCTGCTGCTCGCCTGGGGCACACGAAGCACTTCGGTGGTGCGTACTCTGGCAGCCTGAAAGTGTACTTCCCACACAGGAGAAACAGACTGTAGTGAGAAACAGATATACTCAGGAAGACTGTGCAAGTCAATGAGTCACAGCCCGGTGAATGATGACAGCAAAGGCTACACAGCATGTGCCCGTTCTATGAGGGCTGGAACACGTGCTCCACCTCTCTATCTCCTGCCCCTGGGCCTGCCATCTGGTAGAATACTCATCAAAAGCAGCAGGGCAGTGGAGAGGAGGTAACACAGCTGTCGTTGGTGGCTCACAGGCACTGTCAAGAACTGCATGGCATATGAACTAACCCTGCTAGCAAACTGACAAGCTAGACTGCCAGAGAGTCTCAACACACTTCCGGGAGACACAAGACTCCTGGAGCAGAAAGAAAAGTTGTTTTAATGGCAAAAACAGCAATCAGAAAACACATCCCAGATTCCACAGGTGATGAGATGAAGATCAGGTGGTACCTGAGCATACCTTAGGATGTACCACAGAAAGGATTCCAACACTTGGAAGACCCAATTATGTATGAGGGACTGTGACACCTCTGGTCTAGAGGAAGACACCATCTGTATTAACCTTGAGGGTAATGAATAGAGACGCTTCACTTTCTCAGCTGCTTGCTATACAAACACACTTGAAAGCATGCCAGAGCAAACTGGCTGTTCCTGTCTTTGATCAGGGGCTGGTGGGAGGGGTTTACTTTAAGAGGTAGTCTGGGGACAGGATTGCTGGTAATTGATGATGGGCTGGAGGATAATGTTCTGGCTCCAGTAATTGAGAATAAGATGCCATGTACTATGGGTGGGATATGATCCTTGATACATCACATGTTACCCATAGTACATGGCATCTTATGTAAATTATGTTTTTATTTCTTCAGAAGAGGGGATGAAATGAAAGCTATACCCAAGCTTTATGAATACATGGTTTGGGCTGAGCCCAGAGAATTTCTATCCAATTATCCCTAGGCCTAGGCCCAGAAGCTTCTAGCCTCCATACAATTTAATCTTCTGCAAGCCCAAACCTTGAAGGCTTCAGCTTCCAGCCTCAATCTGCTAATTTAGGCCTAGAATGTTTTCAGACTCTGAGACTTATTACTGAATAAGCTCACCCTTTCTAGTTCTTTCTGAACATTGGCTGGCTGGTTCAACTCAGATGTTCTGGCTCAAAACTCCTTTCTGAGCTGACTGATTCAAACTGGCTTCTCTCCGCTTCTCACTGAGTTGCTCTGCTTGGAAAAACTACCTTTGAACTCCATGAACTTAACTGCATGAACTCAATTGTACTCAATTGAACTGCACCAAACTGTACTATCTCCACCAACTCTACTGTACTGTTTCCACCATGAACTCTCCTGCTCTCTCTCTTAAGTAGTTTCTCTTTCCTGTCTGTTCTCATGAGAGTTGGGTGCATCCTATCTCTGACTAATTCTGTCAGCTCTTTCTCAGCTTTGTCACTTTGTCTGTCCCTCAATTAGACATCATTGTTTGGGATTAAAGGTGTATAAAAAAGACACAGCTGTATTCCAGATAAGGGGATTAAAGGTATATACTATGGGTGTGCCTGCATTCCAGCAGGATCACATAGACCTAGGTCTTTGGACGTGATTCCTTGCCATATTGCTGGATTAAAATTCCTCTATAATCTTATTCTCGGTCACTGGAACCAGAACACCGTCCTCCAGCCCATAACCAGAGCCCCTCATATATAAGTGGAACATACAACTACCACACCATTTACAGCACTACTTTTAGATGTGTGCCCAGAAAAGATTTGTCCATGTAAATGGTCATAAAAGTATGATCTCTGACTGCCCCAAACTGGAAACAAAAGAATGGATGGCAAATCACCGTATTTTCACACAGTGGACCACAATTCAGCAATGTTAAAAAAGTAATTTAGGGCCAGTGAGATGGCTCAGCAGTAAAAGTGGCTGCTCAAATCTTACAATATGGATTTGACACCTAGAACCCACTTAATGGAAGAACCAACTCAGCTTCAGAAAGATGAAAGTTGTCCCCTGACCACAGCCACACGAGTATGCAAACATACACACACTACACATGCAAATGTGTAAATAAATAAATAAATAAATGAACCATAATAACAATTTACATGAAATATATGATGACCATTATGGACAAAGCTCAGAAATATTTTGTTACATGAAAGGAACCTGAGCTGGGCGTGGTGGTGCATGCACACAAAATCCCAGCCCTTGGAAAGTGAGTAACCAACACACACAACATATTGATCATCACCCATTGCCAGAAACACTGCACATCTCATGAAGCATCAGTGTGCTCCTCTCCCTAGGCATCAAGGGCAGGGTTTGCTACTCCTTGGAACTGGTGCTCAAACCAGCCAAAGGCACCCCAGGGATGAGGAGCAGGGATGGGAATCTCATTCCAAGCACTTCCCAAACCTCCTTCCAAGAATCCTTCCATCACATCATATCACCGCAGTTCCCAGCACACTTCCAGCAGTGCCCATGGGGGCTATTTTGATTGTCTAAGGGAAACACAGCAACATCTGCTCAACGGTGTGACAAAGCTGCAGTCCTGGTTTTGACATATGATCTGTCTCCAGACTTTGGATAACATCACCTCTCTGCAAAGCTGGGTTGTGGGTAGCTGCGATGGTAGAATCTAAGTATCGGGTGAGAACAGCTGCAAACAGTAACTGAGGGTTCTCTGAGAGCCTGTGGAGGACAGGATAGTAGGTCCATGCTTATCACATCCTTTGGCTCAATGGTGGTCAGGACTATGCAGATGTGCTGTTCCTTCTAGAATTGTTCCCTGCTCCCTCAAACGTACCCCAAATCCCTTCCAGTCCATTATGGGCTTACATGAGATTCCCACAGTTCCCTGCCTGCCCAGTCATTTCCCATGTTTTCCAATAAAAACAACTCTGCCTTTGAGAATCACCTAGTTGAGGAACGGATTTAGCAGGTCATGAGTAAGCTAGCTCTCCAGAAGTGCCCGGCCAATGCAAGGGCCTAATTAAAAAGTGGCTACTTTATCAGTGTTCTTTCTTCTCATTAGCCTCTCTATCTTCACCAAGAGGCATGGTGCATACCCTTACTCCACAATTCTGAGCCTGGCCATAACCCAGGACAAATGTTCCCAGTGGCCTCAGAGCAGGCAGCTGCTGGCATAGATGGTAAAGGGCACCCTTGCCTTCCCCTAGCCAGAGGCTGCTGGTCCTAGCACCACTTGATTCTCTCCCTCCAGAATTCGGATGGGCTCTGGTCCACAATGTTCTTACTTTTAAAACACCTGTTTTCTGAAATGGCAAGTTTTCGCGGCTACTGCAAACAATTAAAATTGAGAGAGAGCCATGGAGAGATAGAAGGGGGAGGGTAATTATTACCGGCAAAACCAATGAGAAGGAACAAATGTATTGGGCCAAAATCTAATAAAATAAGTATGCGAATTCTGCAGCAGCTCCACAGGAAGCAAATTACTCTTCAGCGTCTTCACAGACAATATGTGGGAGAGGCAATTTATTCACTTGCGCCACGCCGGCCTCAACATTAACCTGCCCCCCTCACGTACTTAACTCTTACCCAGGAAGCTGCTTACTTGACTTGCATTAGGACACACAGGGCCGATGCAGGTTTGCTATTCACAGCCACAAATTCAATTTCAAGGGATCCCTGTTCCAATTTCCTGTAGAAAGTTACTCCGTGTTCTAATACATCAGTGTCAGGAAACATGGCCTTTACTTAATTTCTTCTCATTATTCATACAACCAGGGATCACCCAGAGCAATTTCTCCTCCTTTATGTGCTAACAACAATGATGGGCTTTTACTTTCCATCTTTTCAAGTGCCAGCTGCTCTGGGGTCTCCCTCAAAAGCCAGCCCTTTGGGGGAACCTCCATCACCTTTCAGGGGTGGGGGTCTCTGCATAGAGCCACAGCTTATGACAATGAGGCAAGCTAAAGTGCTAATACTTCTAACTGATTCGTTCTAAAACCCAATGGTGAATCAGAAGGCATGAAGACTAACCTCAAGCTACCAAGTCACCTTTGAGCCAGCTACATCTCCATGACGTAGGCTCTCTCACTTGCCAAATGAGAGGCTGGGCTACACCCCTAGACCTTCAAATCAATTAACCCATGACCAACATTCAAACGCAGCCAGAGAATGACCAGTCATGGACCAGCCATTCACGGCTGTTACAGAACTTTAAGGATGGAGTCAATATAACTAGTTTCTTTTCCTGAGGCACCCCTAAAGACTTCCATGGAACCTGTGGAGATTTTAAAACACAGCCTGCAAACTGCTTATCTCATTATCTCAACAAGCCCCTCAAATAAGTCCAATGCTCAAATTTCCTTTGCATAAGCAAAACATCCTTAATAAGACTGTAATGGAAAAATAATTCATGCATTTTATTTCCTAGTTAATGCATTCATGTGTTTTCCACAACGAGCATACATTAGTTCAATAATCAGAAGAAAACAAACATTATTAAAGAGAAAAATCATTCACATAGATTTTAAGAAGAAAACAAAACAACCTAGGCCCAAAAAAGAGCAGCCGGGCAGTTCTGCGTACTGTTGGCGTCATCTGCTACCGTATTGGTAATTACTTTCATCCCTCCAGACGAGGAAAATATCACAAGTGTTTGGAAAAGGTCTGATGAGCTGCCGAATGCTGCAGCGCTCAGCTGCGTCACTGAGTTCTGTGCTGCCTGCGTAAATATTCATAACCCTCCAGTTCACCTCAGGCTTCAGAGCCAGGCGCGGGGTGGCACAGGGGAACTGCAGGGGAAAGAAGAGAGTTCTGCAGTGTGGGGGCTCCAGCCCAGCCCCTAGTTTGCCAGGGGTCTTTCCATGAGAATATGACCTTTCCAGATCTCAGCTTTTTTCCATGCTGACACCCACCACCCAGGACTAAGGAAAGTAGAAACTCAATACTCTTATGCAAAATACATATTTTTCTTAACAGACAAAGGGGTTCCTAAGGCCTGAAAATGTAATTAAATATGCTCCTATCTTGAGGATCCTTGAGGAAGGAGAGCTGTGGCAGAGCTATCTGCAGTCAGGATCAATGCAACACCACTGTCTTTGGCCCCAGAACATCACAGAAGCCTCGCAGCTGGACTTCCCAGGAATTCCACTTCTCAAATGGTTGATAGCTCCCAGTTATAGAGAAAAACCTCCAGATCCGCCTCATACCTCAGGAAGCCCCAATCCTCACGGCAGACCCTCCCCATCACTAACCTGATCACCCCACAGCCTGCCCATAGGACCCCCCTTACCTCCAGACCCAGCGTAAGTGCCCTTCCCTGCCAGTCAGGACCCAGGCCAAGGGTACTGCCTGTGTTCCATCTTTGCTTATCTGTTGGGAAGGTCCCTCACTCTTGGTACCACAAGCTCCCACAGAGTGGCTGCCAGATCTCTGTCCCCCAGGCACAGTCTAGCAAAACTGAGTGTCAGGGCCTGCTGAGGTACCAATGTGGGAAGCTTTGGTCCTTGTTCTTTAAAATAAAAAGTTGGACTTCAGGGGAAGCATCTTTCTCTAAAGCCTCCAGAAAGAATGTGCCACCATTCTCAGGGTATTGATTTTCCAAAAGTTTTCTTTGATTTGTATGCAATATGCATCCACCACCAGCAGCTGCCCTGGGAATGCATCCTCTTCCAACTAGACACACACAAGAAGAAAGAGCAGGACCTAAAACTGTCACCTGTCCCTGTCCATGGATGGGCTGAGTTAAGAGCTTCTCTCTACTGCCTCCCAGACTCTCAGAGGTAGAAGTCTGAGAGTAAAGGAGGGTTGTTTGTGTCAAAGGACAACACCCCCAAAACTGTACGCACATCAGTAAGAATCTGAAAACTTCTCAGAAATGTAAAACACATGCAAACAAATGGCTGAGCACAGAATGTGTGCCATCAGCTGATCACCAGAAACTCTGTGATTACTACTAAGATGTTAATGCAGGTTCAGTGAAGCATCCATCCACCCAAGGAAACATATTGATTGACTCTGCTTGTCTCTGCTCACCCTCCTCCACTCCACACTATTACCTCACATTGGCCAAGGGTGCAGGCTGACTGAGCTGGTGGACTCATCCCATCCCGACACCTCTCCTCCCAAAGAGCCATGCCCCACTTTCTCAGTCCACCTGGAGGGTCCCTCATTCTCATTCCGTCACAGCCTAGGTGTCTACCCAGCACTTGCTCTGGGGAGGGCGGAGAACACAGGAGTTACAGGACCTGCCCAGACCATGATGAGCCAGGTGGAACAGGCACAGATGTAAGATGCCGCCAGAGGGAATCCGTAAAGGATAGACTCCAGCTGGGTCACCAAACAGCTGTGACCTTGCCCTCTGAGCCTGTGTGAGCCCCCTTGTGTGAGGGGTGAGGGGCATCCACTCCCACCAGTGTGTTCCCCTCTTAGACCTGGATCTTCACATGAAACACAGGCACGCCATGAGCTTAAGTCTCAATGTCCTCAACTGCAAAATGAAGGGAGGATGCTTGGAAGGGACTGCTGTGAAGCTGTGGTGATGCGTGTACAGATCCTGCATGTAGCAGATGCTCAGTGAAGAGCAACTGCTGTGACTGCTCTTCCTCCACTTTCCAAATGCTGCACACACACCCTCGGAGTGTGCCAAGGACAGAAGTACAGCTTCATCGTGCTCCCTCATCGAACCCACATCCCTGATACTAACAATCCATCTGAACTCTGAGGCATGGTCACTCAAGGTCAGCACTGCAGCACTTGAATTCATGCTGGGGTTTCGGTAGGGGTGCCCAAGCCTCTTTCTCTATCCTATGCTATGAGCATGGGCCTCACCTACAAGTTGTGGACCAGAGCATCTAAACCTTGGAAGAGGTTAGCCCACTAGCCCTCCCCTTGCACAGATGGCTGGCCAACCTTTTTAATGGCAAACCCATTGTCAACCACTCAACAAGTGCACAGTCCATGAGCTGCCCTTGGCTAAAATGTCAGGAAACACTACATAATCTCTTTGGGCCCCATCTAGGCACCTCAAAAATTCAGAAGCCTACATATGGCCAGTTCCTGCTTCCAGATGGCCAATTACAGGGGGTCAAATCCAGGTGAATTTCCTGAGTAGTGGCTTCTCTTCAGCATCACCATCGGCCCTTCATAAAAAGTGCTAAAAGCCAAGGTACACTTAAGCTTGGCTTACCAAGAGCTGCCTAGAGTGGTAGCTGCCTCTCACGGAGTGCTCAAGGAGAAAAGAGAGGTGAAGCACGTGCCACCAGCAAACTCAGCTTCTGTGGACCAGAAGATGCTGGGTTTTTTTTCCATATATGGTTTTGGCATCTTTGTCAAAAATCAGGATTACCTCCCCCTGAGAAGGGAGTAAACTTACCAGAAAACAGAGGAAGACAATGCAGCCAGTCCTCATGATAACTGATAGTCTAGGATCAGTTGGAAGGGGAGGAGGACTTATCAGTGGACTTGGAGAGGGCCATTGGAGGAGATAAAGAATGAAGGGTGAGACTGGGAGGGAATGAGGGATAGCTGCCCATAGCTTCACCAGGAAAACAGGAATCCTGGCTCCAAAATTCTGGTACACTCCTAGGAAGCATGAAAGAATGGACAGGACATAGGTTTTGGAAGCCAGAAACCCTAAACTCTAGTTCCAGTTCCTTCACCATGCCCCTAAACCCTCATATGTACGACAGGCATCTCAGAGATTTGAGGAGGATGAATCACGTGACCATGCTACTCTCTGCTAGGTGCATGGTAGAAGCTTGGAAAATGTGGAGCTTTCAGTGCTACCAAAAGTGAGCCTCAGGGAGCAGGCCATGTAGAGTTCAGTGGCATCAGACACAGCCCCCGATAGAGCTTGCACCAGCATGGCCTAGAGCCACTCCATCAGGCAAGCCAGAAACTGGCAAATGGGAATAACTTAATGCTCTGCTTGGCAGTGCTTCCCGGGGTCCATCATCCATCCTGACTCCTGCAAGCTGCCAGCCAAGCAAACTGGAATATTGATCACTGCAATCATCTCGATGGAAGTCTGAGGACCAAGCACTTTATGTGTGTTTCAATTAGAAAAGAAGGCTTGCCATTTGAATTCTGCTTCATTCCAGCCAGCTTCATTCTGGGCAACAAATGGGCTCCTAAAAAATTCAAGTAATCAGCCATCTATTAATGGAATCACACCTCTGCATTGATTTTATACTATCATTTCAAAATGTTACATATTCATCTCTGTCCTCAATTTTGAGCACAGGAAAGGAGAAGCTGCCTCAGTGCCTATGCCAAGCTCTGGGTGTCACTCAGGGCAGCCACCTTGCTGACCAAGCACATGGCCCTGCAAGCTGAACACACCAAGCTGACTCTACATGAGACCCCAGGAGAGGCAGGGCTCTCCCAGGCCCAGACTAGCCATGGCTCCAATCCAAGGCCATGTTCCTTTGCAAGAGTCCTTCACCTTTAGTCTGATCCCTGACAAATAGCCAGACAGGCAACATGGCCCAAGCCAGCTCTACATCCCACAGGAGGCAGGGTGACCCTAAATATGGAAATGAGGCAAATGTGGACACTCCAGAACCAGGCAAGGAATGGGGGTAGGGCATCTTTTCTCTATATCCTTTTATCTCTTTTGAATTTTGTACCAAATTCATGAATTCCCATTTCTTAAGAGAAATAAGATTATTTTCTTGCTCCTACAGAAACTTACAACAAGGGATCAGGCACAATCTGTACAAGAAATTTTAATTCGCCCTGACAACAATTTATTGGGCACTTCTGATACAGAAGGTAGGCAAGACAGGGTCACAAATGTAATGAGACTCAGCTGTCAGTTCCTCGGAGAGAAGCAGACCTTGTGTGACCTAAACGGTATCCACTTAGCAGGTCTCTAGAACTCTGGCTGTCTGTGCTGTTCTCATCCGAGTAGCATTATATATATATATATATATATATATATATATATATATATATATATATATATACCTCATTAAGAGAAAGAAAAACAGGACTAGAATGTACCTTGGCCAGACCATTTAGGAAAACAAAACACACAGGCTTATGATACTATGGTTTAGAAATTATTCAGAGGATACTGAGGAAATGACTGAGTGGTTAAGAGCACTGATGGCTCCTACAGAGGACTTGGATTACGTTCCCAGCACCTCATGGCAGCTCACAATCATCTGTTCCAGGGACCTAACACCTCCCTATGCCCTCCAAAAACACCAGACACAAACAACACACACACACACACACACACACACACACACACACACACACACACACACGAAAACACTTATCACATAAAACAAAAATTAACAAATTTATGGGCTAGGAAGGGTGATGCACACCTTTAATCCCAGCAGCACTCAGGAGGCAGAGGAAGGAGGATCTCTCTGAGTTTGAGGCCAGCCTAGTCTACAGAATGAGTCCAGAACAGCCAACACTATATAGAGAGAGACCCTGGCTCAAAAATCAAAGGCAACAAAAACTATTTGTGGCTCAGCAGATACAGTTTGGTTACCAGCAAGCCTGACAACTTGAGTTTGATTGCTGGGACTTACATGATAGAAGGAGAGAATCAACTCCCCCACATTATCCCCTGCCCTACACAGAGTGCTATAACACATGTAACCCTTCCCCTCCACACACACGTAAACACATGCAAAAATGCAATGAAAGCTTTTACAATAAATAAATAAATAAATAAATAACATCAAGGAGCCTAGGAAGATGAATTGGTAAAGTATTTACTTAGTTAGCTGTTTCTATTGCTGCAATAAAACACCATGACCAAAAACTAAGGGAGGAAAGGATTTATTTGGCTTACACTTTCACACTGCTGTTCATCACCGAAGGAAGTCAGGACAGGAACTCAAACATGGCAGAAACCTGCAGACAGGAGCTGATGCAGAGGCCATGGTGCTACTTACCGGTTTGCTCCTCATAGCTTCCTCAACCTGCTGTCTGATAGAGCCAAGGAGCACCATCCCAGGAATAACAACACCAACAATGGGCTGGGCCCTCCCACGGCAATCACTCATTAAGAAAGTGCCCTACACGGCTACCTACAACCCAATCTTATGGAGGCATTTTCTTTTTTTAAATATTTTATTTATTTATTTTATGTATATGAGTGCTCTATCTAAATGCACACCTGCATTAGAGGGCAATAGATGGCTGTGAGCCACTTACGTGGTTGCTGGGAATTGAACTCTGTACCTCTGAAGGAGCAAACAGTGTTCTTAACAACTGAGCCATCTCTCCAGCCCCTGGAGGCATTTTCTTAACTGAGACTCCCTCCTCTCAGATGACCCAGCTTGACATAACACTATGTCCAGTTGACATAACACTATGCAGCACACTGGATAAGCATGAGGCCTTAAGTTCAGATCCCCCAGTATCCCCGGAAAAGTCAGGTAGAACAGCACATGTCTGTAACCCCAACACTGGGAGAAGAGACAGGCAAACCCCAGGGACTTGCTGGCTAGGTGACTGGCTGAAATATCAAGTTCTAGATTCAGTGAGAGTCGGGAGTGACTAAAGATGGCTCTCTGTGCTGACATCCAGCCCCCACAAGCACATGCGCACAAATACACAAAGAATCGAACAGTATAAAAATAAATGGTGAAGGCACAAGCTTACACAGATTAATAAACGTGGGTGCACAGCTGGTATTTAAGGGAGGCAAGGGTATGGATGGGCACTGTATGGCCTGGCCGAAATGGCCTTCCCAGACGCAGAGAAGTCCCCAGCACCATGCTCTTCATTTTTCCCAACCCACAGCATTTTATGGCAAGCCTGTGGCTCTGCTCCAGAGTGGTTGCAAAGTGTTAGGAACTTCTTCCCTGTTTGCTTAATGACCTCCTCTGGATGTCACATAGAGAGAAAATCAATTGAGAATAGCAAATGCTCGCTGCAATGGCTCTGCAGGAAAGGCTGCCACCTGCAATCCCTTCATTACTGCACAGTGCTGCAGCTACTCCGGAGACCACAGAACCACTGTGAGAAAGAGCATCAGAAAGTGGTCAAACCTCCATGCGCTCCCAAATGAGGAGCCCAACACCCAGAGGCTACCTGCCTGCCTGGGGCCTCAGATGGTGACTCAGTGTGAACCTCTAGCCCCTGGCAACCAGCTTCATCACTCCATCTATCCCTGATGTCCCACCTGTCTCAACCCTGTCCATAGCAATAATCTCATTAAGAAATGAGTCACTCCTTCCACAGATCATGCCTGTAAAGTCAGAAGGTTGGCTTTTTTTTTTTTTTTTAAGAGAAGGTAATAACAAAGAAAAGGGGGAGAGTGTCTTAAATAAAGGTTGTCCTTCCTACACGACAGATGGAAAGCTTTTGGGCACGAGATGGAATGATGCATGATTACACCAAAGTAATAATGGCTGTCACATGTCACTACCTTTTGACAGAGGGCACTTGGGAAGAAGAAGTCACAAATAGAAAGCTTTCCCGTCACCTTCTGAGGGGCAGAATAATAATTCACCTGAATTGTCAGGATCTGATCCAGGCAGCATTTTCGCAATAGAGAGGTTCAGAAAACCTCCCGTGCCATTATGGGCATTCATAGGAGCAGCAGTAATAACTGGGTTTTAAAAGCCTCTTGAGATTGAGCAAAAGTACTTTCAGCACTTACTCCTCCTTCATCAGTACCAACTGATGCCAGTAGCACCTCAAGAAATGTGCTGAGGAGAGTGAGACCCAGCCCTCCTGGCACCCATTGCACAGAAGACACATAAGCCCTGGGCCCAGGAGAGGCAAACTACAGAAAGCACCCAGCAAGGCTGCTAGGAGAAGCCCAGGGCCAGAGCAGCCAATGGCTGCAATCTGCAGGTAATGATAGATCACCCTGCTTCCTGTTTCCTCCAGTACTTTTCCATTCCTCTAGGCAATCGTACTTCCCCCAAGAAGCAAAAGCAAAGTTAAAAAAAAAAAAAAAAAACCCAATATGAAAAATTTAAGCAAACAAAAAGACCACACTGTGATAGCACAAAGCTAATAGGAGGGGGATGGATTCCCATAAAGGGTGAGGGGATGTCTCCAAGAGGAGACCCAAGTTGAGGCAGCCATACAGGGCAGGAAACTACCTGGCAGGGGCATAGCAGAACCCTCAGGTTCATGCATGTCAAGGAAGCCTATGACCCTGAGCCCCCACTTTGAAATCAATGTGCAGGACTGCCCTGAGTTCCTAAGCCAGCCAGAGGTGATTAATAAGGAAGTGCTTAATTAGGTAGTGCACAGGGGACGGCTGTGGACTGAAGGCAGACGGAGCAGGGCAGAAACAGGGACCTGAGCAACCCCACACTCGCTCGCTGAGTCTCAGGGGAGGCAGGAGGCCTCTCTGCCCTAGGAATGGAGGGGGGGCCAGCCATCGATGCGCCCCAGAGGCCCAGAGGAAATATTATTGCAAGACAAAAACTGAATTATGAAATCCGCAAGCAATAATTAGTTTAAATTACTACTTCTACTTGAATAATTAAACACGCTTATTTTCACTCACTGATGTTTTATTCATTACCATACATCTTTCCTGAAAGTTGTTTTTAACGTGGATATTCTTTTATTTGCAAAGATCCCACAGAGATTTACTATGCTAATTTCAAACCTTTCTTCTAAAATAAAAACAATAACAAAACACTCCCAGATTATCACCCATTAGCAACTGCTGTGTGGGGTCCATTATCAATTTAAGTCACAGCAACTGACTAGAAATACTGTGGGTAGCCACGAAGTTATTCACATAACATAGCGTCCTCTCTTGAAAATTCACTACTGAAAGGGCGGTATTTAAATAAGCTCCGAGTGATTATAAAAATAAAAAGACTCAAGTGCAGAAAGACCATTCAGGCACAGACGGAACTCGCCTGCGCTTTTAGCACACCCTCTATTAATGAACATGTTTGTGCACTGCCACAAATAATATTTGAGGTTTGTAAGTCGTATTTGCACACCCTGGGGCTGGGATACCCATAAGCACAGTAATAGAGGCTTAGGGTTTTTATTAACAAAGTTACCTTTGGGAATAAGGACTAACTTAAATATAATCCATGGACTAACTCTTCCCTGCTGGGCTATTAGCTGGTGTTGGCTGAATGGCAGGACTCCAAATCCTCACTAATGCCAACAAGCTGGGCCTGAGTCAAACCCAGATGGAGTGTGGCTGCCACCGCTGTCAACCAGCTCCATGGTGAACCAGAAGCCAAGTGCTTTTTTTTTTTTTTTTTTTTTTTTTTTTTTTTCCCTCCAAGGGGACTGCAAAGCCTACTTAATGTGCAGACAGAATGGGCAGCAGCTGAACTCACTGGACCGCTGTGACAAACACCCATGTAACGTCAGGACAGCCATGTAGACACAATCGGCCCTGCTTACTCAAGGACCGACTCTTTGGGCTGGTACCAGCTCAGTCTAGGAACCAGCAAACTTTTCTCAAACACCTGCTGAAGGAGACTAAGATGGGGAGTTTTTCAAATCCAACTATACCTGAAGTTCCTCTCCTAGAGCAATCATTCGCTCATGCCAGCAAGCGAGCAAAGATTGCATGTGACCTGTTCCTGCAGCCCTCCTTCTCATTGGCATCCCCACGTGCATGAGTTCAGGGGAAGCTCTACCATACAACACAATCGGTATTTTCAAGGGTCAGGAAAGCAGATTTCTCAGATTTTGAAGTTTCCAAATATAAAATGACCATCAGCTGAACAGAACTACAAGCTGTAATGCTGATGTGGCCCTTGGAAGATGGAGGGCCTCCAGAGGTCATAGGCCAGAGCTCAGTTGGTTCTAGCAGTCAACATGATCTGCGTCATCCTGTTAGACGCACAGGGAAAGCAGAGCAGAGCCTCTGCTAGGCTTCTGTTACCCTGGCAACAGCTTCACTGGCCTGTTGCTGGGAAAGGAATGCAAGAAGGGAATTGGAGAGGGAGTGGGGAAAGGAGGAAAGGCAAGCGGAGGCGGACAGAGATGATGGAGGACTAGGGGCAAGAGAAGGGAAAGTAAAAACAAGACATGAGAGAACGGATGGAAGGGACAAGGGAGGAGCAGGACTTGAGATGGGAGCACCCACAAATGTGCAGCTATCTGTATGCAAGGAGAGTTTGTTTCACTCATTAAAGGCAACACATTTCAACTCTTAGTTGCTGCCTCAAGACACACTCAATTATCCGATAAACCACAGGAAAACTGTGTGAAAACGTCAATGTGGTGGAATTGCCTAAACACAAACTCTCGATAATGTCAGCACTGGCCCAAAAAGCTGGTTGGGTCAAACCTAGAAGGAAAAGGGAAAGAGGAAAGAAAGGAAGAAGAGGAGAAAGAGGAATGGGCATGAGGCACCTGTAGCGGGAAACAGCCACCCTGGAGCACAAGGCACTTTGCACATGAACTCTGTTAGCCTCATTGAGGAGCACGCCCTCTCTTGCTCACGATGTAAGAAGCAGCAGGCCTTGAGATCTGAAAATCTAGGCATGACCATGCCTGTCCCCTGGTGTAAGCCAGGTAAGGGTTGAGGCAGCACAGAAAACTCAGAATAAGTGGTCAGGACAAGCGCCAGCCCATTCTTCAGATTGCCCAAAACACATCACCTGCCAAGTATAACAGCCATCTAAGTGCAGCATGGTGCCCTCAACTGGACCCTGAAACAGAAGAGGGGCACTAACAGGAAAATCAGTAGAATTCAAGCAAGCCCACAGTGCAGCGACCAGAGCTGCCAGGCGCCAACTTCTTAGCTAGTCTGGTGCCTTGGAGCCACGTTAAGAGGTCAGTGTCAGGAAGGCGGGGAAGAACTGGGTACTCTGTGCTGCTTCACAACTCTTCTATAAATCCAGGGTTATTTCTTAAAGTTTTACAAGAAAAATAAGAAGGGCTGTTAGAAACTAAGAGTCCCGTTTTCCTCACAGTGATTCATCTCTTTCGTATAAACCAGCACCCCTGACAGGCTTAACCGCCATAAAGTTTTATTGGAGTGCTGGCTGAAGCATTACAACAAAGCCACACTCCCCACAGCCAGAGTGAATTATTAAACCCTGAGTGTGCTGGCAGCGTCCTTCCCTCTAGAGCTGGAACATGCCTCCATGCATCAAGGATCTGTGGCTCAGACCACAGAAAGCAGGCACACTTTGAAGACTGTGTTGGAAGGGCTTTGCCTTCTCTGCTGCTCGGCTCTGGCTGCACAGGTCTCTCTGGACCAGCTCCCTGCTGGGCCTCAGGTATCCAACCAGCCAGGCAGGCTACTTGTGTTGCCTTAGTTTACTGATGGCAGTGCACTCTGCCATGTGGCTAGGCCTCTGCAGTCTACTTGGAATGGCCTTCGGTGGCCTTGCTGTGCATCTACCCAGCCTCCCCGGTGTCCTGACAGCCCCAAAGCACCTTATCCTCATGATTCTGCCTGCCATCATCTACCTGCCCTGTGCTGCTTCCTCTCAAGGGACACTAGGAACGAAACGAACGCATGTCTGTATCCCGCTCTGTCCGAGCACCCAAGTCTTGCAACAGATGCAGGATGAATGAAATACTATGAGTCAGGAATGCAGGCAACTCTTCCCAACTCTCAAAAGAGAAGACACCAGTGGCAACCTGTGAAAAGGTCAGAAAGACGCTATCTGTCAGAAGAAAGGGAACGGTCTTCCAGAAGAAACAGATTTTGCTACAGAAGGACAGGTCCATTCCCACAGACACCATGAGTGTGGCATAAGAGTCCTCTTCCGACCAGGAAGCTAAAAAGCTTTTCAGAGGCTTTGGTTTCCTTGACAACAGCATAGCTGTAGACAAGCTGGGAAATAATTAAAAAGTATGTTCCCTTTGCTCCAAGTGCGTAAGTGTTTTTAAGCAACAAGAAACAAAACATTCTGGGTGACATCAGTGTGGACAGAGCCAAGGGCACACACAGAGACTCCATCCTGCCATCGCCTCCACACTTCCTCTGTACTTAGGGGGCCTGAGAAAAGGACTGGAGCCATTAGCTCATACAACAGTGTATTCTAAGTCAGATTAAAAAGAATCCTTTCCAAGGACCAAATCCCTGGCAGTTCTCTGAACTGACTCTCGTTAACTCCATGTGCTAGAAAGAAACTGAGGCACAGAAAAAAAGAACAGCCAGGCTGTATGGCCAGGGCCTACACATAGCCCGTCTTCAGGCTGACTTCTACAGATCAGCACCCCTAGAAGTGGCTCACTTCCTGTCTTCTGAAGCTGTCCTCAATAGGTCCCGATGCACTGTCATTCATGCTGGCTACTTCACATGGCAGGACCCGGGTGGCCCTGTGCCTCTGACAAAGCAAGCACACACAAAGCTGGGCTGTAGGACAGCCCCGCCCCTGACCTATGTGCTCCCCTCTTTTTTCAGGTGGCTCTAATGTTGTGTTTTGTTTTAACAGCTTTACTGTGTTCCTGTCTTTTATTGTAAGCTTCCTCAAATCCCTTCTGGATTTATGATTTATAAATAAGTAATAAATAAACACACAAGCTGCAAGCAGCGGCCCAAGACTATTACCTGGGAGCGTGAATACAAACATTTCAACAGATGTGGCACAATCATGGTTTTGATTTAGCTCCCAGCAGCTTCGAAGGCCCTTCAACAAACCTGGACAAAGTTAGCACATCACCCTCCACAGGGCTGCTTCCTGCACGCACTGAGGGCAGGATGGGACCAGGCACAGGAGTACAGTTGAGAGCTCTGGGAGCTTTCTCGAAAGTGTCTTCCTAGCACTGATTTCGTGTTCTCTTCTCCTCCAGGACTGGCACCCATGGAAAAGAACAGAGTCCTGTCATCATGGAACCCAGAGTGGAGCCCATCCCTGTCAGATGAGCTCAACAAGACTAAAAAAGATGAAGGGCCTTAGCAAAGTCACCTGACTGTCCTTTGTCACTCTAATAAGGTAGGTGTCTAGAACACCCTCGGAACAGAAACAGGAAAGGTGTTCAGAAGCAATTCTTCAGAGCCCCTCTCAGGTCCTTGGTTTCCTCAAAGGGGCAGAAGGAAGTTGCCAATGGCAGCTGTCATTTGGGAGTGTCCATAAGGGGCCTGTTACTCTCTATATTGATTCTCCGATCCTTGGAAGGCTCAGGTGGATGTTGTCACACTCCTTTGCTTACTAACAGGCAAACTAAAGGCAAGAGTTGAGCCCAGCTAGAACAAATGGGGTATGAGGTAAAACCCCGAAATAAGACTTAAGAGCTCATTGACTTCCCTGTGCCCACTGTGGCAAAATGGCATGGAAGCCCTGGAGAGGCCCAGTCCTCCACAAGCACAGGAAGTGGCAGTTGCTTTGTGTGTGGACTATCCAGGCCCAAAGCCAATAACTGAGCCAGGCTCTGCATCTGACCAACTCTCATTGCCATCCTCCCCTGGGGGCTCTTCTCTGTCACCCAGCACAGGCTCAACCTCACTTTCCCTGAACCTAACCTAATCTGTCCCACTCTCTTCTAGACTGCACTGTCCCAACACTGGTGATCCCTACAGAGTTGTCACACTATTTCATTTTCATGTCCCCAACTAGCCTTCCTGAAGGCCAGGGTGTACCTGCTCACCTCCAACCTGGAGTCCTGCATAGGAACAGATCCTCCCCCATGACAGGATGAACAGGTGGATGACCACATGAAGGACAACATAGAAAAGACAAGCCTTCTGATGCTGTAATCAAGGGCCATCTCCCAGTTAGTCTTTGGAGCCCTTTTGTCTATATTTCAGCCAGACACACAGCCCTAGGGAAAGCTAGAGGAACTCACGGGCCATGTAGCAATGTCCCAGAACTCTGGCTGGCAGGCACTTTCAGAAGCCCATGAGCTCAGCTATTTCCTACTCTGGTACCTCACCTATCCTAGCTGGCATCACGTTACTGAACTAGAAAACAGTCAGCCATGCCAGCAGGAGCCAAGGCCCCTGAGAGACCTACTGGAGTAGGTACCATGGAGTGTGCTAATCAGCCAGGCCTACAAGTGTAGGCAAATGAGATGGCAAGTCTCACCTGCTCAGCAACGAGGCTTAGGAGGCAATTACAGAATAACCCATTTGGAGCGCTGGATAATACCTTCCATTTGTAAGGGCTTCATAGTTTACAAAGTGGCTTCACACATATAACCGCCTGATCCTTCCAGCCCTAGGAGGCAATTAGTTCACAGAAACGCAGGCACAAGCTCAGAAAAATGAGGGCATGGTGGTCCCAACTCTCAGTGGCATATGCACAGCATTCAGCCCTACACTAGGCTGAGCCAGGCTGGGCAGCACCTCAGGGCCACACTCAGGCTCTCTCCAGAACTGCCCACAGCTAACACACAAGCACAGAATGCTGGCTCAAACAACCCCCAAAGAGGCCTCAAAGCCACCCAAGCCCCCAACTCCACAAAGCTCCTTCTGCCAACTGGCAACAATACAGCAGGGCCCTGCCAGACTGCTAGCCCTCCCTCCAACAGTCCACTCCCCATGCTGGAGAATTCTCAGTGCATCTTTCACAGTAGGAACTGCTGCCTTCAGGACCAACATGAATGCATACAAGCTCCCTTTCCTAAGAGCCCTAGCCTGATGACAGGTGTCATGCCCCAGAGAAGTGGTAACATGGCAAGGGTCCAAGGTACCAGCACATTTTAGAATGCATTTAAATAAGAGTGAAGGAATGTGAAAAGAGATGCGGATGAAAACAACAACTTTCCTAACCAAAGGTTACAATGAAAATGTGATTTAATTTGTGTTTTTGTACCTTTCGAAAGAACACTTCAACTAGTGTAGAAAGAGCCCACTTGTGTTTATAAAAGCTCTCACATGTCCCTGCAGTTGCTGGGCCGTGTAAACACACTGTGAGGAGGGGGAGACAAATAGCTGCTTGTGAAACTTTTAATACCAGCATGTATGAGAATTAGAATTCTAAACCCAGCAGGTTAAAAATGTTCTGAAAGCAATTTTGGTGTTAGTCTAAATAATTATAGATGGTGCTCACTTAGATAAGGGCCTTTGCCCCCTCAGGGCTCCAAGGGAAAATTCTAGGCATGATAGTTAAGCAAAATAGTTGGTTATTATGGAGGCTTTGCGGTGGCAGTGCAAATTGGTATAATCCTTCTGGAAAGCAATCTGACAGGAGACGAAATCTGGACCCACGGAAATGTACAGCCCTTTGACCCAGCAGTCCCACTTCTGGGAATCAATCTGAAAGAAATAATCCTACAGAAAAGGGTTTCATGCATGAAGATAACCACTTCAGTATTATCTGTAACAGCAAAAATTAGAAACCACCTCGGTGTCCAAGGGCGGCTAAGTAAATTACAGTTAATCAACTCGATAGAGCGTCGCAGAACCAGTGAAAATTGACGGCCCTCCAAAGACACAGAGCGGCTGGTGGTGCGGCACCAGACAGGGCTCTGGGAGAATGTTAAGTGGCAAATACAAGCTGCTGGAATTGTGTGTGCACGCTAAGAAAAGCCAAGCCCAAGTAGACCAGAAAGGGACAGGAGCGTGGCACCAGGTCCGCCAGGGCATCTGGGTTTGGAGGAGGTGCTTGCCTAGCACTGCTCAGCACCTGGGAGCAAACGGTGGCTCGGCACCCTCGCCAGGTTTTTGTCAGCTTGGAATCTACCCAAGCAGAAAGCATGCACACAGCTAGAAGAGAACCTACTCACTTGCCCCAGAGCCAGGATGAGATGCCATCCCTACTAAGTCAGTCACAGCCCCCAAATGAGATTGCAAATTACTTAAAACCATACTTGACGAGACTTCTGGTCTCTCACATACTGCCTAGAATGACTAAGGGCCCCAAAGAGCTGTTGACTATGTACATGACAGCTACCGATAGTTAGCACATCAGCAATGAAAACCCAGGACATTTGAAAATGTTAACTTGTGTAGAATTAGCAATAATAAATCCAGCCTGTGTTAACACCAATAACGCATTTCTTATAAAAAATCACTAGACTTTTCATAGCATAAAGAAATTAGTGAGAAGGCATTGTTTACATTTTGTGGGTTTCATTACTGCCCGGCTTAACACAAGACAGCTGGGCTTTAATATCTACTTCCGTATTTAATCTATGGCAACAGCGCCCGTCATGTAGCCGCTGGAAAGGTCCATTTACACTCCTGAGAGAATGAGAGTAGAAAAGGCAAATAACTTCTAGGTGTGATTATGAAAATAGTTTTGACCCTCTGGAAGGGCTCAAGGACCCCTGGGGTTTTCAGATCACACTGAAAACCATTGCAATAAATTTTAGCACTCTAAGCTGCAGCTGCAGGGTGGCAGGGTAGGGGCACAGTGGAAATGGAGCCTTACTGAATTGTTTCTAAGACTAGATGGAAATAGACCCAAAAGTCTACAGCTGTGGCCTCCAGAGGAGACAGTGGCCTTTTAACTCCTTTACCCTTTCTGGGTTCTCTACAGCATGTATGTACAGTATGTATGTCTATAGGATAGTATAGTATGTGTGTCTATAGTATAGTTTGTCTGAGGGTCAAAAAGCATTTCTTTTTTTGAAGCACAGCTTGGAACGCCATGATGTGCCCATGCCCTGCAGAATAAGCTGGATGGAAAGGTCATTTTAAATCATTAGTAGCCAGTGTTGGTGTGGGGGAGCATCACGAAGCAGGGCTGGTAGGGACGGCAGCATTGCTGTTTAATATGCTGATCGATCCCTGGCACCCAGCACACATTCATCACAGTGCCATGTGGCCTGCCTGGGACCCAATGACGAGAATTGAAACTGGCTCAAGCTAATCACTGCTAGATGAAGGTCAAATATAGGGGACTATATATCAGCTATCAGGGTATGAGCGGACATGCCACTGCCTAAAGCTGCTGGACACTTATGAAAGGAGAAGTCTGCAGATTGGCTACAAAAGATGTTAGATTTTCCCTGCTTTTAAAAAAAAAAAAAGATAATGAAATAAAACTCAAATACCACCTGGGGGAAGAAGAGGTAGGATATGATGAGGGTCAATAATGTTAGCATGTAAATTGCCTAGAGAGGGGGAACGCTAAGACCACAGGAGATTAATGGACAAGAACCCCAATGACAAACCATTTAGCACTCACAAGGTGCCAGGCCTGAGTATAGACACACTGTCCATAAATGAACTCATCTGGTCCTTAAACAAGATGCCATTAAATTAGCAGATGTTGGGGGGGAAGTAATAATTCTGTCCCTGAGGAGGACAAGGAGACTGTGCACACAGGCATGGTTGTGAGCCACAAGCATACACTGGAGCAACAGAAATGAATGCTCTGCTTCTGTGTACCCAGAAGAGATATGCTGGTGACATGAGCGAAGAAGCGAAAGCGGAGGACAAGAGCAAGGGACAAGAATGGACATGCAAAACCCTGAGACCCTTCCTCCTTCAGAGCACAGATGACAAGAGGCTGCGGCAAGTGGAAAGCCCAACCAAGACATAAGAGAAATCACTCTGAAATTGCCTAGGCTAAAAGGAGCTCCCCCCGCCCCCCCACACACACACAGGAGACTCAGCCTGCCACCTCTCAGGAAAGCTCACTGTAGACAAGTCCTTCCACTGCAGGGTGCTTGCTGCAGGGGAGGATGGGGATCCTGGCTGACAACACGCTGTTCCTACACCGCCATCATACCTTCACACTCTTACCCCACAAGGGAAGGCCGCATTAGAGACACCTGCACAGGGACAAGAGAAACACATGGCAGCTCTGTGTGGTGGCACACATCTGTAATCCCAGCACTCAGGAAGCTCTGACAAGAAGAATGTCATAAGCTCAGTGCCAACCTGGGCTACTGAATGAATTCCAGACCAGTCTAGATTACAGACTAAGGCCCTGTCTCAAAAATAAACAACAAAAAGCAACAGCAGGAGACAGAGTGAAGAGTAATGCAATCTATCCTCTCTTCATTTATTGGGAAAATTTCTAGTAATGCTGAGTGGAAATCGCTACTATGAAATGTGTGTGATGTGTATGTGTTTGATTTGTTTGAAACAGAGTCTTGCTTATGTAGCCTAGGCTAGCCTCAAACCCTTTCCCACCCAAGGCACCCAAATCCTGAGATTATAGGCATATACCACTACGGCTAGCTATGAAAAAGAATTTATCTCAAAATTTTGTAGTATAGGTTACAAAAAGTGCCAATGAGTCAGGTACAGTGGCCCATGCCTGTAATCCCAGCCCTCGGCGAGGCAGAGGCGGGCCTATCTCTGTGAGTTTGAGGCCAGTCTGGTCTTTAAAGCAAGTCCAGGACAACCAAGGCCACACAGAGAAACCCTCAAGAAAACTTTTTAAAAAAAATGCCAATAATAAAAAAATAAAATAAAATAAAAATGGCAATGGTGTGACTAAAACCTGATTGTGACATGTTCATAACTGTCACATACAAGTGAGAACACTAGGTTTTACACTTCTGCCATTTTCTTTATAAAATCTGACTACTTTTACGATGAAGCAAAATAAAATACACCCCTCCCCCCTTTGTAAGAATCGGAGAACCTCACCATCACTGGGCACAGGACGGCTCCTTTAAGAGTCTTCTGTGTCCAGGTTTTAAAAGCAACAAGAAATAATTCACTAGACTGTCTCAACTCCTAAGTGTGCCAATTTTGCAATCTGCATTTTTCAATTACATTAAAAGCATTTTTCCAAATTGCTCTATTCTCCCCTTAATGACACAGGATGAGATTGGATAAGCCGAGCTCCCCGAGGACTGAACCGGCACCTTCGTGCCACCCTTGCTTCTCCGGCAGCACTTGCGCATGAGCTGGTCAAGTTCAGCAACAAAGGCTGCCAGAGAGCGCAGAAAGCACACAGGGTCAGCCACGGAGCTGCTTTTAGTCACCTCAGGTTTGTTCTCGAACCGAAAGCCTGTAAAGCAAAAGGATCCAGAAGCGTCTTATGTATTGACCTCAAACTCATCTCGGTTTTCACTAGAAGGAAGAGGGTGTCAGAAACACTTCACCTCCCACGAAAAGAAAGTTCCAGCCCAGAAGCTTAAAACTCTTCCTCGAGGCTCCGCAGCCTGGCTGTCAACCACCTAAGCCACATCAGGGACAACTACACAGAAGGCTCTTCAGCTTCCCTGGAAGGTGAGAAGGAAGAGAGGGGCAAACGGAGTCCAGGACTGTGCACCCTGGGGCACATGCCTTTCCCTCCCTTGGTCTCTGTCAAATAAAGAAGGACCAGATGATCTCGCCTATGCTGGTGTGCTCGGGTGTTAACACACACACATGCACACAAACGCTCTCCTCGCCTTCACCTAATTACCCTTGATGCACTGTTAATCATTCACTCCAAAATACCGGCCGCCCCCCACCACAACCCGCACCTCCTCCCCAGCTGCGCCTCTCATTTCCAACAGATTTGCCTCGTGCTCAGAATAAATTGCCAATCATCTGCATAACGCTCCACGACTCCTTACTCCACGCATCAAATCACTTCTCAATCTCATTTCGTAAAAATCCATCAAGAATAATTCTTTCAAAACTGAACTAAACCCTCGCTCTGGCACTTGGATCCATAAATTCCTTGTCTTTGAATGTGAAATATATCACTTTTTACAAAGCACATCCAAGATACCCTAATATAATCAGATCCACTAACAATGATAAATCAGCAAGATCCTGTAATATATAAAAATGCAAATCCAAGCCACCATGGAAATCATCTCTGTTCCTCCTGCCCCTTAACAGAGCCCAAGCAGTGAAGCTGGAGAGGGCCTGGGCCCATCTGGGAGAAGAGGCTTGCTTTTCACCTGAGCATTTCCAGAGGAGGAAGAGGCAGGAGGAAACAGCTCGCTGGTGTTGCTCAGACTCTGCAGCCTATCAGCCCCCCACGTCGCCTCCATCACACACCGGCTATGTAACCGGGAACAAGTCACAGCCCCTGTGGCAAAGTGTGTTAAGAACTGTGCCTGGCAGCATGTGGTGGGCCCAGCACAGCTGCTGACTCCCCATTCTCTCATGTGTCCCTGGTTAGCAGGGCTGCTGAGCCACATGAGGAGGCACCAGCTGAGGTCACCAGGCTCCATGCCGGGCCTTCAGCTCTTCCTGGAGGCAGTTTGCCTTGGAGAGACAGCACGGCTCCCTCCTGGGTTTCCTCAGCTGGGAGCTTGCCTCCCCAGCACTGCTGAGACTCAGGCTTTTGGAGTCAAGCAGCTATCCACCATCCTGTGGGCAGTGTGAGCACCGGGCAGGTGGAACAGCCCTCAGCAGGACTTGGCAGGCGTACAGCACTCCAAAGGACTGCAAAGGTGGCTCGGTATCATTGATCTCAGAAAGCTCCATAAATTTTAAAGGTATTTATCTCAGGAACACTGAGAATGAAACTCTTTAAAATCCATATGTACAAAAACAAACTAAGAAGAGATTCACAGAAGCAGAAGCTGCATTAAGTCAGAGGACTCTGGGTGAGGTGTTTTTTTGCGCATTTGTGTTCTGACCAATCAATACAGGTACAAGGGATGTGAGGAGCCTCACTTATGCCAGGCACTGGGCTCCATCATTTTTTTTCATATTTATGGCAACAGTCCTCATCAAAGGGCATTCTCTCTACTTTACCAGTGCTACCTGGGGGGCAGAGAGACCAAATGACCTTATGCAAAGTCACCCCGGTACTGAGCAGCAGTGGAGAACAGCACTGAAGGTCAGCCAGTGTTCAGGTTCCATTTACCACACACAGGCCTTCTGCTGGAGACCGATAGTGCAAAGCCCATCTCCACTACATTAAGCAGCAGAAAAGATGGCATTTATGCACAGTGTGATCACGGCAGGACTACTTGCTTTCAAATGGACTCCAGAAGCTACAGAAAACAACACAGAAGAGACAAGGGCAAGTGTGAGGGATGAGATGGTCATAAAAATATTTGTAGACAGTTTTTCAGTGGGGGTTTTGTTGGGGGGGATGGGGATGGAACCCCAGGCCTCCTGCCTGCTAGGTAAGCACCTCTGAGCTACACCCCCAGCCCCACAAACAATACAGAAGACAGTCTGGTGGAGGACAAGATAGCACATGATCAGGGGACTGTGTCAAATGTGGGACAAAGCATTCAGGCCAGGGTGGACCAGTCATGGTCGCTGACTAGGTTGGCATCACCAGTGATGTCTACTTCCTCCCTTGTATCCCATTTATCTGAGTCTGCAAAGTTTCCCCAATAAGCATCAGTTTGGCTAAAAAAAAAAAAAAAAAAAAAAAAATGTTAAGAAAGCTTGCTATTGAAAAAAAAAAATTCTAGAACAAATAAAGCAAATCAACAGAGCCCAACTGAGTGCTTTCTATATAGACCTGCCAGTGTAAGAACTCTCTCCCCCACAGCAGGAAGCTTACTGACACAGCAGGGCGTCCCCTGGGGGGCTGCCCAGCCCCAGCATGGACAGGCAGGTAGAGCTGGCTGTGTTTGGCTTTTTCCCTCAGCAAAGGCATCAAAGGCTGAATTTTACCTTTACATGCAGTGGGTGTTCAAACATGTAGAGCACAGTGAGTTCACGGGGAAATGAAAAGACAGTATAAAAGGGTATCTGTGCTGGGATTACAGCCATGAAAGCCCTCAAGCTCACAGAGGAGGGCAGAAGGATCACTGCCTGAGACAACAGAGCAGCGGCACAGCGACTGTGACTCATTGTTTTATTTTACTTAATTGCTCTGGCTGTAAATTTTTCAAAACTAATATAAGCATATTTTACAGCTCACAGAACATTTAGAGCATATTAAAATACATATCTTTCCACTGTAATGCGCCTAGTTGAAATTTCTGATTCCAAAGCTGAGCTATAGGGCGATAAAAGACTGGCGCTCGGTGCTCTTTACATCAGTCAGATGGACGGTGCTGTTCTGCTCCGGATCAGAGAAAAATCATCTCAGCAAATGCTCCTGTAAGTCAAAGATTCTACCACATTCTAGAAGCTTACATGGGCCAAAGATAGCAAGTCCTACCGTGCCCCCTAGAGGCGAGTAAGATTTCTGCATAGACATACAAACAAAAAAGACCTTCCTAAAGCAAAGAAGTGAAATCCAGAAAATGTCTTTAAATCTTCATTGATCACTTAACATGTACCAAATTTCATACCAGATGCTACAGAGAATATAAAGATGGGTCTAGTGTGGCTTCTGCATTCATAAAGCTTACAGCCTGTTGAGCAACTCGGATCCAGTGAGGCTCCACCAGAAGACAAGGGAGCAAATCCCCAGCATTCTGAGCGCCAGCACCACATGGCAGGTCCTACCCCAGGTGTTCACATCCAACCTCCCCTACTGCTCACAAAGACCAAGGGCACACATAATAAACACCTCCACTTCCTAGGTACTCTGGGGCTTGGTTTATAACTGCAGCCATCTCTGACATCAGGGAGGAAAAAGCAGTGCTGCTCAGCAGGCGCATACCCACCTAGGGTAGGACTTCCATCCTCGGGTGTCTGCCTGAGCCTTCCATAACCTAACCAATCTTCCCATCACAGGTCCTTGGTTCCTACTATCCATTCTGCATTCTGAACTTACTTGGAGTCCCTCTTACACAGCAGGCATTTGCCAAACAACCCTAGCCACTGAAACTGCAAACATCTTATTAAAACCTCTGCTCTGGTTCCAACTCAACATTCACCTCTGGCTTATAGAAGCATGAATCTTCAAGACCCCTCAGTGGGAAGAAAACCAGGAGACACTGATCCTAGCAGCCATGGTCAGTACTGACCCAACTCAACTACAGCAAGTGTCTCTGCCCCTGAGGCCATCCCTTGGAGGTTTTCAGGGGACTAGACAGGAGGGTAGTGTACTCCCTGAAGCTTCCTAGCAGCCAAGTAGTCTGATGCTAGCATCATTACTTCCAGCCCACATGCCCCTGGGGACAGGCCACACATCAGCCTCCTACACATAGTCCTAAACTCAGGCTTCTGTCATCCCAAGCAGGCCAACTGCGACCTCTTCTGGCCATGAGGTATCAAAGCAGTCCCAGCACATTCATCCTCACCACACCCAGAGCCAAGGCTCTAGCTCATCCTCTCTTTTAAAAACCATCATGGAGTATGGTGACACTTGCCTTTAATCCTAACACTCTGGAGGCAGAGACAAGCAGATCTTTATGAGTTCTTGGCCAGCTTGGTCTACATGAGTTACAAGGCAGCCAGGGCTACATAGTGAGATGCTGTCTTAAAAGAACAAAATCTTTGGGGTGAGCAAAATGGCTCACCAAGTAAAGGCACTGGCCACCAAGCCCAATGCCCAGAAGTGACATAGTGAAAGGAGAACTGACTCCCCGAAGTTATCCTCTAACCTCCACACATGTACTGTAGCATACACAACACACATACAATTAATAAGTAAATAATTGTTTTTAAGTCGCCATGGTCAGGATGTAGGGAGTAGAGATGACTGGACCTATAAAGTGCTTGCTTCACAAGCGGAAGGAAGGGATTCAGTTCCCAGAATTCATGTGAAAAGACCAGGTGCAGTCATACAGTCTTGTAATCCAGCTTTGGGGAAACCGAGATAGGTGGATCCCTGAGACACAACAGCTGGCCAACATAGCCTCCATGGCAAGTTCCAGGACAGTGACAAACCTTATTTCAAAAAGAGCATGTGAGGAACAATATCCAAAGCTGTCCTCTGTGCTCCACTTCCACACACATAAACAGGTACACATACACACGTGCTCACACACACGATTATTATGGGGGTGGGAATATAGCTCAGTGGTAGAGCATTTGCCTGCATACTCAAGGTCCTGAACTCAAGCCCCCAGCACCAAAAACCTCAAAAAGCAATAGGGATGCCTACAGTGTTTGTTCAAGAAATGGGAATTTCCTGTCAGTAATGACCCAGGGTAGCCAAGCTGCGACTATGGTCTTCAGGTACAGACCAACTCCACAGGGCTCAGGTCTGCCTCCTCCCATCAGTGCAGAGTTGTGGGCACCCATGAGAACACTTCTGACCTCTCCATGAGGCAGCATCATAGGCTTAAGACGCGATAGCCATGGCAACACCTCCCACATTACTTGCTTGTGCTCCCCACATCTGCCAGGCTGCCCTCCCCTCTCTCTAGCAGCCCAGAGACATGACTGCAGTGCCCACTCTAGAACCACAGCTACCAGGGGCCATGAGCACAGGAGACACTGTGGACACAGCTCATGTAGGTATTTGTTCTACTAGAGAAGCCTGAGGCCTTGTCAAGGGCATAAAGCTTCAGGAGAGCCAGTCCGCTGTAAAGTCCCTCCACACTTTGAGTGCTGCCTCTCACCCTTAGTCCTGAGGGGCTGGGGAAGGAGTCCAGGCTGCTTCCAGGCTCATCCAAAAGGCAGAGACCTCTGCATTCAAAATTGAACAGTGCACAGGGAAATGTAGGAAGAAGGAAGGCTAGCTATAAAAGCAGCTTGTCAACTGTCTGGTTTCCAATAGGAAGGACCATCCATCTGGCTCAGTGCATCTCTTGCTCCTGACAGACTGCCCAACCCAAGACCACAGACTAGAAAAATACTGTTCATCAGTCTAGTTCTGAGCTGGGTCTTGACTGCTCAGTAGAAACTGGCCAAGCAAGAAGCAAAAACGGAAGGACCTAGAGAAGAAAGGACAAAAGAGGAAAGAAGTCCAACAATCAGGTGAGCTCAAAGACAAGAGCTATCCTGTGACCTTGAGAGCCAGCCAGACACTGCCAGGAACCTGGGCCCAACTGAAACCCTCAGACAGGATCCTTGCCCTGCTGGCCTCTGTGCATCACGCTCAGGGTAAAAAAACTGAGAGACCAGGACTCTGGGTCAGTCCAAGAAGGTCACAAGCCACCACAGGACACTGAACACTGCTCACACTGATTACATGGCCCAGCACTGCAGAAGCACCAGAGCCTGGCTCAAAGAATTGAGCAGAACACATCAGCCTTGCTGGAGCCAAGCACAGGAGTTCCTGCGTGACCTCTAAGTGTTCATCCAACACTAGCACCCACAGACATAGCTCACTGCTAAGCATTCCTTCCCTCACTTAAGAAAATGCCTCCTGGGTTGGTGGGTTGGGGCTCAAAACATAATCCGCAGATAAGTAGTTTTTGAGAATGCTTAGGAGAATGGGCTGAGGCCAGCATGAACACCTACGGGGTCCAGCTCTGCAATAGGGATTTTGTTTTTTGTGGTGGTTTTTTTGTAGTTGTGTGTGTATGTAGGTATGCATGCATGTGCAGCTAGCTTCACATGTGTTTATGTGGGCATGCATGTGAAAGTCAGAGGACAACTTTAACTGTTCTTTATTTATTTGTTTCTATTTCACATACAGCAGTGTTTCACTTGCATAAATGTCTATATGAAGGTGTCGGATACAGTTGCAGACAGTTGCAGACAGTTGTGATCTGCTATGTGGGTGCTGGGAATTGAGCCTGGATCCTCTGGAAGAGCAGCAGCCAGTGCTCTTAGCAGCTGAGCCATCACTCCAGCCCCAAGTTGTTGTTCTTCAGGCATTGTGCTGGCTAGTTTTATGTCAACTTGGCACGAGCTAGACTCATATGAAAGGAGAGAACCTCAGCTGAGAAAATGTTGCCCTAAGATATACTTGTAGGGAAGCCTGTGGGCATTTTCCTAGTCAGTGATTGATAGAGAAAGACCCAGCACATTGTGGATGGTGCCACCCCTGAGCTTGTAGTCCCGGTTTCTATAAGAAAGCAGGCTGAGCAAGCCATGAGAGCAAGGCAGTAAGAGGCCCCTCCACGGCCTCTGCATCAATTCCTGCTTCCAGGTTCCTGCCCTATCTGAGTTCCTGTCCTGACTTCCTTCAATGATGACTACTATGCAGAAGTGTAAGTCAAATAACCCTTTCCTCCCTAGCTTGTTTTTGGTGTTTCATCACAGCAATAGTAACCCTAATTTTAAGGACAGGCACCAGCACTGTTTTTTAAACTGAGTCTCTCGCCAGCCTGGACCTCACCACCTAAGCTAGGCTGGCTGGCCAGAGAACCCCAAGGACCCACCTCTCTCCACTGACCTAACACTGGTGTTTTAAGTATGACCCACCTTTTTTATGTAGATTCTGGGAATCAGGCTCAGGTCCTCGTGTTTGCAAGCCCTTTACTAACTGAACACCACCACCACCACATTATGTGCTTTTTAAAACACACTTCATGTGACACAGGTCTGAGAGTCCCTTTTTCAGACAAGACTCAGAGGGAGGCCCATTTAGGCCAGAGGCCAGCCACTGTGTGCAGGCTGCTGGAAGCCGTGTTCTTCCTAGGAGGCTGTAGTTCAGCTCAGTTAATATTTGTATTTGACCCCTAGAGCTTATTTGTTCCATATATCTCATTTATTTATTCTGATGGCCAAAAGTTGAAGCTACAGGCTGGAATTAAACATGGCTAAATTAAACATGGCTAATTAAAATTTTGCATGGCTAGGCATGGTGACACATGTCTTTCACTCAGCACTCAAAAAGCGGAGGCAAGCAGATCTCTTTGCCTTTGAGAACAGTCTGACCTATATAGAGTTCCAAGCCAGCCAGGGCTAGCCACACAATGAGAGCCTGTCTCAAAACAAAACAAAATCACACTGCACACACTGCAGATAAAAACAGATGTCTAATTTCTCTAACATCATAGGCAATAGAACATCGAACTCTTCTACCTGTTTCTCTCTCTCTCTCTCTCTCTCTCTCTCTCTCGTGTGGTGTGTGTGTGTGTGTGTGTGTGTGTGTATGTATCCCATGTCACACACACGCATGTCAGTCCTCAAGAACTTTCTACCTTGTATTTGAAATAGGTTCTCCTGGGGGCTGGAGAGATGGCTTAGCAGTTAAGAGTACTGTAGACTGTTCTTCTAGAGGACCCGGGTTCAATTCCCAGCATTCACATGAAGGCTCATAACTATCTGTAATTCTGACACCCTTACACAGACAGACAGACATGCATGCAGGCAGAACACCAATGTACATAAAACAAAAATAAATAAATAATATATATTTTTTAAAAAAATAGGGTCTCTAATGGGCCTGGAACTTTGCCAGTTGGAGCAGACTATCTGACCCCTGAACCTCCAGGAATCCAGCTGGTACATGCCACCCTGCAAGACTTTTTACTTGGATTCTAGGGATCCAAACTCAAGTCTTCATACTTGCAAAGAAAGCACTTTCCTGACCAAGCCATTTCCCCAGACTTGCTTGTTTGTTGTTGCTTGATTTTAAAATCTCCAAAGCTAGCTAAGTGTGATGGTGCATGCCCTTTAAATGAAGCACAGAGAAGGCAGAAATAGACATCTCTGTGAGTCTGGGCCCAGCCTGGTCTACATAGCAAGTTCCAAGACAGCCAAAGCTACACAGAGACCTTGCCTCAATAAATACATAAATAAATAAGTCTCCAAAACTAGATTATCAAAACTCAAGTGCTGATCATGCCTCACCAAGACTCAAGGAGGAAACAAGAAGAGGCATCAGATCCTATCAGCAAAAGATTGAAAGAGATGATACTTGGTACTGTGGCCTGTGGAGAGATGTGACTCTTACACTGCGCCCATTCTTGAGTAGGGGCTATAAGCATGATAACCAAGCCTGGACTACTTTGGGGCACCTTCTCTAAATAAATACCAGGGTCTGGCAGGGACATTTATAAGTAGCAGCATGCTTACAGCAATGTAGTTCGTGGGAATATGCTACTGGAAGATGACAAAATGTCCAACAACAGTAAAGAAAATGAACTATGGCATACTTGGGTTAAAATAATGTATTATGTTGAGTGGTGGTGGTACACACTTTTAATTCCAGCACTTGGGAGACAGAGGCAAGCAGATCTCTACAAGTTCAAAGCCAGCCTGGTCTACAGAGCAAGTTCCAGGAAAAAGCAACACAGAGAACCCTGTCTCAAATTTAAAAAAAAAAAAAATATATATATATATATATATATATATATAATTTAAATATTAATATATTTATATTATATATATATAATTGCAAAATGCTTATCGTCTGGTCATACTGTAACACTGCCATGGTAGAGCAAGGGAGCACTTGGAAGAAACAGAACATCAAAGACCAAAGAGCTGAGGCTGAGCACAGAGCGCTCTCTCTCTCTGTCAAATGTACCAAAGAGAATTACAGACATTTCCAAAAGGGACTAAGTAGCCTGTGCCCACCTGCTGCCTGCCTGACCCTACTCCTAACAGCCACTGAGAATTGTTTTCCCTCATCTTACCTTGAAGGTTTTATCCATGGAAGTAGAGAGAAGCATATGGCTCTTACTAAAGACTGGACACCACTGAATGCTGTTCACAGGGCCCCTGTGGCCTCGGAGGTGGAAAAGCACTTTCGTGGGGACCGTAGTCTCTCTGTACGGACTGTTCAAATATGGCTGGATAAACTCTGACACTGTGGGAGCCACACAGAGGGGAGCTGCGGCACACTGTGAAGGGGATCCCAGGGGCTTTACATCTTTGCCCTGTCTAGCTTCTGGATTCGGTGCCTGTAGCTGCCTCAGTCTCTTGGGGATATAGGGAGCCACACAGTCCTCGCCCCTTTTCCTCTGAGAAGAGCTGGTGTTTCCAATGGTGCTTTCAACTTTGCTTTGGACATGAAGAGATGAGCTGAGGGCATCCCAGGCAGGTTTCATTGGCTTTAAGCAGGCAGCTGCCAGGGGCACATGGCTGGCTGGAGCTTGGCTCATCCACAGAGAAGGGCAGGGAGGGTGACTGGTGGGGAAGGTGGTACCAGGTTCCTTTGAGGGCCACTGTAGCCTCTGGCTGGGACAAGACCCTGGGTTACATCTCCAGAGCCGAGCCAGCGGCAGGCGTTGCTCCCCGGGGTCTTCATCTGGATCTTTATCAGGACTGCTCCCTGTGTGCTGTGCCCCCTCTTTTGTCACATCCACTGTACCAGATGCAAAACCCTTCAAAGAAAGTCTGGTCACACCAGAGGCACCATTCTTCTGGCCTGCGGCAGTCACGCTTCTGGCGGGTTCCGTCTCAGTCTCTGAGTCAGAATCATCATAGGCCACCAGCGAGGCCATGAGGACACACAAAGGTGACTTCCTAGAACTAAACAAGGTCAAGAGTCAGCAACTGTGAATGGGAGAATAGTTCTGTACTTCAGAGCAGAATGTTCTCTTGAAAGTCAAAGACTTCAAACTCCGCCAACACAAACACATAAAGAACAAAGGTTTCATTTTCAAAAGAGCTAAAAAAAAAAAAAATTTAGATATCTCAACATAAAGAAATGATGTTTGGGGCAGGAGAGATGGCTCAGTGATTAACAGAATGCAGTGCTTTTCCAGAGGATCCAAATTCAGTTTCCCGCCTACCTTGGGTAACTCACAACCAATAGTAGCTCTAGTTTCTGAGGATTCAACAGGATTCCTGACCTTTATGACTACCTGAACTAATGTACGCATACCCACACACCAACAATATATGTACACACATAATTAAAAATAGAAAGCATACCTTTTGGGTTTGTTTTTGGTTGGCTGGTTTGGTATGGTTTGGTTTCTCAAGACAGGTTTCTCTATGTAACAGCTCTTGCTTCCTGGATCTCATTTTGTAGACCAGGCTGACCTCAAACTCACAGAGATCCACCTGCCTCTGCTTCTGCCTCTGCCTCTGGAGTAATAGGATTAAAGGTATGTACTACCATACCCAGCCTGAAAGCATACCTTTTTTTAAAAAGAGGAAAAGTAAAAAATAAATGATGTTTGGACCAGCAAGATGACTCAGTAGATTAAAGGTGCTTGCTTGCCAAACCTGAAGACCGGAGTTTGAGCCCTGGAACCTACATGGTGGAAAGAGAAAACCAACTCATAAAAGTTGTCCTCTGACCTCAACAAGTGTGCTTTGACATGCATGCCCTCATCCCATCACATAAATAAATAAATATTTTTAAAAGGAAATGATCTTTGGGGAGATACATATGCTAACCCAAATTTAAATGTTAAAGAATATATAAAAACCTCGGTAATATTTAAAAATAAATGAATTTCCTATTCAGTAGACATAATTAGTTAGAATACATAAAAAATAAAGTCCAGTACAGGCCTTCTCTGTGTAGCTATGGCTGTCCTGGAACTTGCTTTGTAGACCAGGCTGGCCTTAAACTTACAGAGACCTGCCTGCCTTTGCTTCTCAAGTTCTGGGGTTAAAGGCATACACTACCACTACCTGGCTGAACATACAATTTTTTTAAATAGAAACCTGTATGGGATATTTGGGATGAAGCTTGCTGACAGAACTCTTAACACATGCAGGGTTAACACATGCAGAGTTCTAGGTTTGCCCCTCAGCACTGCAAAGCAGAAGAGAAGGAGAAGAAAAAAGTAGAAGAAGAGGAAGACAACAACAATGGGCTAGGTATGGTGGCACCCACCTGTGAGCCCAACACTCGTGAGACTGAGGCAGGAGTGTTATGAATTCAGTGTCACTCTAGGATGCATAGCAAGACCCTGTCTTTAAAAACATACTTCTGGAGAAGTACAGCAACAGCAGAGCACCTACCTGGCATGCACAAAGCCCAGGGTTGGGTCCTCAGGCACCAGTCTACCCAAGTATGGCAAAAGGAATTCTGATCATGCCATCCAAATTTGTTTGTTTCACCCCAAATACACAGGTTCAAGAAGTACTGGATTTCATTTAAAGATTCTTCCTGGAATTCTGAGCCATCATCACAAATTATTATCAGCTAGTTCTCAGTAAGAGATGCTTTGAGGGCTGGAGAGATGGCTCAGAGGTTAAGAACACTCACCTTCCTAAAGGTCCTGAGTTCAATTCCCAGCAACCACATGGTGGCTCATATCCATCTATAGGAAGATCTGCTGTGAAGGCAGAATGTTGTATAAATAATAAAAATCTTAAAGAGAGAGAGAGAGAGAGAGATGCTTGGATCTAGAATTCAGTATTTTAATTCCATGAAGAGAACAGCCAGTACAGGCAGGAAGAAAATAAAGACGCTAAGCATATCACAGCCAGCAGAGGGCAGGGAGGGACAGGGTGCAAGCCCGGGCCATGGACCAGCTTGCTCTTGTATTTATTTGTATGTGTACTGTGTGAATGTACCCATACGTAAGGGCATGTGCAAACCTGTGCTCCTATATACAAGAGGCACAGAAAATGGAATCCTGTGTCCTCTTCTCACTTTCCACCCATTTCTTTGAGGTATGGTTTCCCTGTCCCTGTCTGCTTAGGGGCTGGGTTACAGGCAAGTGTGTAATGCCTGGCTTGTTAGAGGGGTGCTGAGATCTGAACTTTGGTCCTCATGATTTCAAAGTAAGTGCTCTTAACAGGTACCTCTCTAGCCCCATTCTGTTAAGACAAAGTCTCACTCTGTAATCCAGGGTAGTCTATTCTACAATCTTCCTGCTTCAGCCTTCTGAGTGCTGGGATTACAGGTAAACATCACGATGCCAGGTCATACACTGGGTTGCAACATCCCACCCAAGCCCATATCTATCTCCTAATGACATTATTCATCTAAGAACTCTACTGCCATACAAGTCTGTTGTCATTCAATGTCTGTAATTACCGTTCCCACCAGCAGCTGAACCCAGGCAAGTAACAACATCCACATTTAAAGTCACGATCTAAAAAGAACTTCTAAAACTAGCCATCCACTCTCCAACCAAACTAAGATCACACTGAGGACTAATTACACACAAACAGAACCATGCTCTACAAATAATTTGATCTTTACATATTCAGCAGGGATCTGAGGCCAATCTCCTGGTTCCTCAAATGGAACCCATCAGATTCTCACCACCGGGCTACATAAAGCTCAATTACAAGCCGGGAATTTACAGCCACACAGTTACCTGCAAGGTGGACTCACAGAGAGGCCTAAGGCAGATCAGAGCATAGTGTGGCCCCTCAGCTCCACCCAGCACGTTGGCATGACTGCAAGAACCTAGATGCCTGATGCACACTGCACCACATGGACATTTCATTCACGCACTCAACATCTGCCACAGCAGGCAAAACAGTAAATGATGCCCTTTACTCAGCACTCTCAAGCCATAGGGAGACATATACATCCATTAGTGACCCAGATGTCATGGCATGTGAACTCAAAAGGAGAAAAGGAAACTCGAGTAGGGCAGCTGGGCCCAGGACTTCATCTTTTCATGGAGCGGACAGGCCTCG
The DNA here is from genome assembly GCF_907164565.1 of Psammomys obesus. Lineage (NCBI taxonomy): Eukaryota > Metazoa > Chordata > Mammalia > Rodentia > Muridae > Psammomys > Psammomys obesus. Next base: position 3,866,893 of record NW_026596134.1, read on the forward strand.
GTGGAGACTTATACCTGTGTGACACTCTGGACAGGTTGAGTGAACCAAGGTGATCACAGTGCTGAGACTAAACAACAGAACCAATGACAATCGGGAGGAGTCAAGCATGATTCAGGAAAACATGATTCAGGAAGCCGGCTGAGAGCTGAGGGGAATGCTCACAATTTAGGAGGTGATGGTTACAACTTGATAAAAATGCCTTGGGAAAGGAGGGCATGATGAAACCAACAGGAAGAGGCTAAATGGGGAAAACGGTAATAGGACTGAAGGAAAAAAAACAAAAACAAAACTAAAGGGGGCACAGATATGTAGGGCAGGTTTTTTACGTGTTTTTCTCACTGTTCAAGAATCCTCAATCTAGTCGTATTTGTAAACTACAAGTTGGTGGGACAGGGGGCTAAGGAAGTTAAGAAAGACAGGATTTTTCCCGTTCAACAAACAAATCCTAGTTTCCTACTCTGTGTTTAGCTCTATGCTGGATCTGACGTGGGCAGAAATTAAAACACGGGATCTTGCCCCGGAGGCTACAGATCCACGAAGGGAAACAAAAAGATAACACCAGACCCGGGTTTTGAAGGATGAAGAAGTTAGCCAAGCTGTCAACAGTAATGGATAAAGAGTTCAGAGCACAGCACTCTAGGGAGAAACGGGAAGAAAAGGAAGGCGAGCGGCGAACTGTGCCCTGCGCTAAGAAGACAGAAGCACTCCGCCGCCAGGTCCCGGCCCCCTCCCGCCCCGGCCCGCCGCTCACCACACACACGGAAGCGCTCAGTACACCCCTACAGCGGTCCGGCCAGAACTCGGGCCACCCAGTCGCGTTCCACCACGAAGCCGGGGACCTCAGCCAATCAGATACGTGCTCTGCTCCGCCCCTGGATGGACAGCCAATGGCGTTATGCCAGGACCGGAAGTTGTTCCGGTCGGATGGTGTTTCCACGGACGCCCAGGAGGTACCAGTAGCTGAGCCCACGGTGCTGACTGGTGTGGCTGGAGGGGGCCGGCTGAGTGAGAAGAGGGTGGCCACTGCGCCGGGAGCGAGGTAGGGACGCCAAGGTGGCGCCAGGGCCTTGGGCTGCTTCCCAAGCGCCGAGCCCAGAGGGTCCAGCTCTGAACCAGGCTCGCTGTTAGCTAGGCACCAGCACCGCGTGGGGAGAGGAGGCTGCGGCGGCGGCGCCGCCCACCCAGCCTGTCATCGTTTCCTACCGCCTGGGCTTTGCCCTGTAGGATCGCCAGCAGTCCCCTCCACGAAGTGTTAAGAAAGCGCATTTCATAGATGAGAAATCCGAGGGAGAAACAGAGAAGTAACGCTGCTTGCCCAGGTTTCATAGCAAGCTTACTATACCCAACATTAAAAGCTGGTGCTCTGTGAGCTCGGAGTTCCTATCTTTCCGCTGCAGTGCACCACTTCAGAGCAGAACTGCCTCAGGGAATGTACAGGCTGACCTGCCCGCCCCTTCTGTCGCCACACTACAAACAGTTGCAATGATGTTGTGGGCGTGGGGGCAGGAAAGGAAGAGGGTGGGGAGGTCACATGGCGGTCAGCCTGAAGAAAGGGACAGCTGATGCAATGGCAAGTAGCTCTGGCATCTTGAGAGTTTGATTGGTCTGAACTTCCCCCTCTTTTCTCCTCCTCCTCCCCCAGCCCAAGCAGCCACTGACTGGACTTGCTAATTAAGGAAGCTGGCCAAGTGGCTAAACTGTTTCTGATAACCTGAGTGATTTCTAAGAAACCTCTCAATGAAGGAAACTGAAAGGGTGGGGAAGGCAGGAAAGCAAGACAATAGACTTATAAAAAAAAAAAAAAAAGAGAGAAACTGAAAGGGGGAAAAAAAGAGAGTATTAAAGACCTCCACCCTGGCTGGGCATTCTCATCTGCTCAAAAGTCCAGTGTGACCAGAGACCTCAGACTCCATAGAGCCTGGGTACGTATTGCCTTCTTGGCTAGGCTTGAAGCTTGTTTTCTGTTGTTGTAGTGGGTTGGTTGGTTGGTTGTTTTGTTTTGTTTTGTTTTTACCTACCTTATATGAAAGTGATGAAGAATTGAGGAGGGCCTGTGTGAGGATTGGGATATTGTGCATTTATTTCATCTATTTGACCCAAGTTCGGGTGATGCCCTGGTTTTGAGGAGTAGATACAGTGGATGCCCAGTAGCCAGTTTGCATTCAGAGCTTGCCCTTCAGCCTCTTCAGAGCCCGGATCTCTAATGTCTTTGTAAATCAGTGTCTTTCTCTTTTCAGGTAGCGCTCACGGGGCTGTTCTTGTAGTTTGGTTGTTAGAAGGCTTACTTCGCATGTTCTGGGCTCCCGGTTCAATCCCCAATGCCTTTGGAGGGAAAATAGCTGTCATTAGGCAGACCGTCCTCCAACCCTGAGTTTAGCAGTGTAATGAACTGCTTGTTCTAAAGACGTTTTGTCTTCTGGGACCATGTCATTCTGAAGCTCTTGTTCCCTACTCTTTGAGGCCACATTCCCAAGGTATCTAGAAACTTTCCTAGGCCACCCTCTTCCCAAGCTGCCCTCCTTCCTCCCTCAGGCTGCAGATTCTGTGGGTCCTATTCTGTGGTTTTGTCCTTCTCATTCCTTTCTGCTCACGTTGTAATGTGCCCAATGTCTTTAAGAGCCCACTGTGTTCATCCAGAACAGTGGCATCTTTCCAAATGATCCATAGAAGCAGAGTTCCTGTTAGGGTGGAGGAGCCCTTGTAGGTTTCTCATCAAAGGCTTGCTGTGGTTGCTCTGGACTAGGCAGTTTGACTTTTTACAATCCCAGTACTTTTGTTACACTGATAATAGATTACTTCCTGGTTATATCCTCTTTCTTTCTCCATATTGCATTAGTTGTATAAAATATTGGCTCATCTGGAGTTGATGTTGTAAGTCCTCAAGACAGTGGTCCTTAACCTTTTGGCAACCTGGACTTTTCCATAAAGATGGTGAACGTGAGCACTCCTTAAACCCTCAGACATCCAACAAATGTTGCAAATGTTGATGTACTTTAAGAGGCTCAAGAACTCAGGGCTAAAGCCTCTGAAGTTAGGCTTAATTCTAAAAGTTAACAGGCAGACTTACAGGAGGATGGGGAGAACACTTCACACAATACACAGGTAAGTGTGTAACTACATGAAGTAAAGAAGACGGTAACTGTTTTCTTTGTCTCAACCATTCCTAGAACATTCACTCCAGAAATTGCCTCTCACTCTCTTGATCACCCTCATTCTCTCCCTCATGCACTTACACACACACACACACACACACACACACACACACACACACACACAGATTTAAGTTGTGACCATGAATGATCAAGAGATATCTAATTTAGTTTATATGCCTCTTCCAAGTCAGAATTCTAATACTTAAAGAGGTAGGTATTCTCCTACAACATGGAACCTGAATCCAGATCTGGTTCCCTAACTGATACACCAGCTACCAGCCCTTTTACAGTGTGAAGCAAGACTAGCTGGCCCAGGCTCTGTAGTAATTGTAACCACAGCTGATTGCAATCTTTGCAGAGCCCCACATTTGTGGAGGAGCAGGGTAAACAAAGAGAAGCTCCAGGATAACTGCAACAGGGCAGCTGTCATGGTGGGCAAAGAAACCGAACTACAGCTCTAAGACCTGGGGGAGGCTCAGGTGGTCTGCCTGGCTCTCCCAGATCTCAGAGAAGAGAGTGTGACTCGGTGCCAGAGCATTACCCTAGAAGTAGCCTTAGTCCTGACTGACTCAGCTATCAAGTAGACAAACACTGGTATTTTTATGTTTGCTGTATTTGAGGGTTTTTTTAAGGGCAAGGTGATGACAGGGTCTTACTGTATAACCCCAGGCTGACATTAAACCCACTAACTCACTCTCTGTAGCCCAGGCTAACCTAAAATTTACCACAGTCCTCCTATTCAGCTAGAATTAGAGATGTATGTCACCATACCCATCAAAACCCGCAACTAACAAATATAATGTAAGGGACCAGCCTAGAGGAAAAGGTTAATTAATGATTTAGGAAAGTCATTCATAGCAGATACTAGAAATACACGGACATAAAGCTGACCCACACCCTCACCGTAATTAAGATTAAACTAACTCAGCAGTCAAGGAAGTGCCACAACAAAGGTAGGACAAGAATGTTCCAGGGTCACTGGGTGAGAGTGGTCTCTTGCTACAGGGACCGGGAAGAGCAGAGGCCAAAGGAGGAGGAGATACCCTGACCAAGAGGATCATCTATGACTGAGATGACTGAGATGGGCCCTGACATGAGAGCCTGACTTAGGCTTTGGGTTTGAACCTCAGGCAGATTCTTGTGGCTCCCCTGAGCTAACAGGATATACAGTTAGAGCTTCTTCCAAGACACTGGAAATTCCAGACTGGTTATCACAGTAGTAATTTTTATTGCATTCATTATTATCATCTGATCCAAGCAAATATACTCACAGAAAAGCAGTTTCTTCTTACTCCCTGGCTTCCACATTTCCTCCTCCCTGGGCCACAGGGCCTTACTATCCAAGTCAGTCTCTCAGCAGAATTCCCTTTCTGGGAATCAGGTGGGATGATTCCCAATGGCTGTTGCCCCATCCTTTTGAGGTATTATGAGTGCTTTAACTTATATGAAAATGGTGGTATTAAGGAAATTCAACAAGTGGATAAATACCAACAAATGGCATCTCCACTGTGCATCTGACTCTTGAGAGGTAGGTAGGTGGGGGACAGTGGCTGAGACCACTGTTCTAGCTTGTGTCTATCGGTTCTGTAGCAGTTTCCCCCAGGTGAAACCTTCCATCTTGCAGGAAGGCTTGTTATGGCACAGGATGTTGACAGGGAATAAAGGCCCTATCCTACAGGAGGGAAGCTCATTAAACTGAGAAAGTAAACAACTTATAGCTTCAGGAAATCCCAGAAACTAACTAGATTCCCTAGGTTCCTCCCCACCCCCAAGCTTGCATCATCAATAAGGACTGCTGAGAGAGCCTCTCCCAGGACCCAAGCTGGCCAGCAGAGGCTCAGAGCACCTGAGTGGCCTGCAGGCTGTGCAGTGCACTTCAGGTGACTAGCTTCTGTGAGCCATCACCCCTGCTCGGTGGACCTTGATGGTACAGCTGCCTTTGCATCACCCACCCAGTAAAACTCATTGGTTCAAAGTGGGGTAGGGGGTTCAGAGGAACACAACACTGACTGGCTCACCACCTTGGACTTTGGTGGTAGCTGTACTCATCAGAGGTGAGGAGACATTTGTTCGTGTCTCCTCAAGAATACTGTCACACAGCACACTCCTCTGCGACCACACACTTCTCTATCTATGAGATGGGGAAGACAGATCTGTCACAAGACTCTGGTGAGGCACAGGTGATTTGGTGCATAGAGGAACTTAGACCAAGGTGCCAGGTCAGGGTGCGCAGAGTGCTCCAGCCACCAGCTGCGTCTCCTCTGAGGTAAGTCATGTGACACTGAGTTGGGTGGATCCCTCAAGCCCTCACTCCCAAGCCCAGGAATAACAAGACTGGAGTGCACTTGCATCTTCCAGTCTGCGGCCTGGTCCTGTGTCAGTTTTTTTCTCTCTGGTTTATATAACAGCCCTTGAGGTAAGTTAAAAAGTTCCTAGAGTTGCCTTTTTATGGATCAGGAAGTGACTGACCCAACAGGATTCCAGGTAGTCCAGTCCCCATCCTTTCCAGAGAGTGACTGGTAGACAGAAGGTGTAGGCACACCTTCCCAGCCTAGAGAGGTAGCATGTAACAGCAAGCTCATGACCTTAGCAGTCTAGAACTCACAACAGAGAGGGCCTCCACCTGGAGCTTGTTGTGGCCAGCTGGAGGCTGTTGTGGCTTTACTGTGATCTTTATGTCTACAAAGGCCTGACAGTTTGCTCCCAGGGCAGGAAAGCTAAAGAACAAATAAGACTTTACAAAGTGTCTTTTGGTCTGGTGAATGTAACCTTACTAAAGTGTGTTGTTTTTCCCAAGCAACATGTATTCCTCTCTTCGGAGCACTAGATGGGAGCAAAGACATCACCCTATGCCAACTTACTGCTTATGAAGAAGCTATAAGGTCTTTTTCATGACCCCAAATTTCTCCTCATTGCCTTACATTAACATCCCATGACCCAGTTCTCTGTTACAGTTCAGTTACCACGCTTTTCTGAAAGAAAGGTTGAGTACTGGGAAGAAAACACAGGTTTAGCAATCTGCTCATGGCTCCCCACCCTCATCTCCCATTTCATTTTTTCTCCACAGAGTCTTGTCTCAACTGCTGAACACACCTACTCACTAGTCAGCTGCAGGCCTCAGTCCTAGAAGATGGCAGACATGCCCAGTGGTGAGCCCTGCACCTCTCCACTGGAGCTGTTCAACAGCATAGCTGCTCAAGGGGAGCGCGTGAGGTCCCTCAAAGCTGGAAATGCACCAAAAGTAGGTGATTCCATGGACTGTCCGATACATGCACCTGAGCTCCACACCTGCACAGCTGTCTGATCATAGTCTGTTAAGTTCAGTGTCCTTATGCCTGCACCTCAGAGGCCTTTGTATTGTGGGGAATTGGCCTCCTGATCCTCAAATATGCCAGAATTCATGGATGTCCAAGTCCTTCACATAAAGCAGCATAGGATTCACATATGATCTGCCCTGTGCTTGAGACCATGTTAGTAATACTGTGAGTTGTGTGTAAATAGTTGTGATGCTCTATGGGGTGTTTTGGTTGGTTGATTTGGTCTTTTTAGGTTTTTTGTTTGTTTTGTGTCTTTAGAGGGTGTATTAGTTACTTTTTTTTATCTGTTACTGTAACATTGTGAGACAGAAGCAACTTAAGGAAAAGTGTTTTAGTTTTAAGTTTGAGGTTATGGTCCATCATGACAGGGACAGCATAGAGGCAGGTGTGTAAGGCAGCTGCTCACATTAGCTCACTTGTCAGGAGGTGGAGATGAATGTTTGTGTTCAACCCTCTTTCTCGATTAAGTGATGCCACCTGCATTTAGGGTGTGTCTTCCCATCTTGATTAGCCCTATCTAGAAACTGCCTTTTAGACATGTCCAGAAGTTTATTTTCTGGGCACTTCTAGATCCTGTAAGTTGACAGTGAATAAAGTGACAAAATGGAAATCCGTACATACTCAATACAAATGAAAATTTTTTGTACTTAACATTTTCTGTCCTGTGTTAGTTGAACCCAAGGATACAGAACTTACAGCTGTAAAGACCCCAACATCCCCAATGTCTTTCAGCCTGTTCTCCCCAGTTCTGCTCATGTACAGATATTTTCAGTTCTTGCAGTTGATTCTTTGTACAGGTTTATACTGTGTCCCTCCTTTCTTAATTTCAGGCCTAGGGCTGTGGCTTTGGCCATAAGGGATTCTTGCTTTCACTCATACTTTCCAGCTCCTAGGATGTATGGCAGTTCTAGTTAGGGCATTATTAGCACAAGCATTATTACACTATGTAAACACAGCTGAACCATCAAGTATAGCATGAGTTCTTTTCCTTTCCCTCCCTCCTTTTGTTTTCTCGGGGGTTAATGTTTGCCTTAATTTCTGTTTGCCTGGTCTTTTCTGTCTCATCATGCCATCAGGCACCACATAACACCATCCAGTCAAAGACACCAGGGTCCAATAGGTTGTCAGCGCAGTCAGCGCTGGCTTTTCGAGTAAGTTAATTTTGTATAGTGTTAGCTTTTGTTTCCTGTTGGAGAGGGCTGCTGTTCTTTCCTCTGGGTGGGGCTGTTCATTTGTTTCTGGACAATGGAAAGTGGCACATGACTAAGGAAGTGTTCTACCACTGTCTTAGCTGCTTTTCTCATTTCTGTAGCCAGATAGCTGACCCAGAACATTAACTTCAGAGAGGAAGTTTCTTTTATCTTCCCATTTGAGGATGCAGTCCCTCATGGTGGGAGATGCTGAGACCCCAGCTCATGGGGTGGGTCTGCCCACGTTCTACGTGGGTCTTCCCTCACCGAATAGACCACTGTGGAAATATTTTCACAGACATACCCAGAAGTGTCATCTGCGTGAGTCCAAGCAGGTGACAGTAAGGACTAACTGTCACAGCCTTGAGGCCAGATATCCAGGCCTGTTCTGGATATGCTGTTCTGAATGCCTACTTACTAAATAACAGTAAGATTTGTGCCGTACTACCTTGGCAGAAACCCCCTATGCCCCATGTTTGCCCAGTCTCTAGACTGCATCAACAAGTCACATCAATCAGGTAGTGGGCCTGTACCATCTAGGTTAGTGCACAGACAGGGTTGATGCTTAATGACAGGTTCCTCAGACTCTGTCCCCACTGTTAAGCAGTGTAGGGCTATCATGGCTCTGCCCTGTTTGTTGAATCTCAACACACAGCAGCTACTGTGTAAAAGCAATTTCTTGGGCAGTCTTGCAGAACCTCTGCCAATTTCCCTTTAGACTGCTGGGTCTTCATGTTATATTTTATCTCTGCTTTACTCTCTTTGGATAAAATAAATCTTCTAATTAAAAAAAAAAAGTTCTGCAAAGGAAAAAAAAAAACATGATAAGCTCAGTATCCAAGTGGGTTCCCTAGTAAGGGGGACAGGAATTGTCTCTGACATGAACTCATGAGCTTCTCCTCCCCCCCTGAGGGAGGAGCAGCCTTGCTAGGCCACAGATAAGGACATTGCAACCATCCTGAAGATACCTGATAAGCTAGGGCCAGACGAAAGGAGAGAAGGACACCCCCTCTCAGTGGACTCGGAAGGGGGCAGGGAGGAGATGAGGGAGGGAGGGGAGGATTGGAAAGGAAAGAGGGAAAGGGCTACAGCTGGGATACAAGTGAATGTATAAAATGATTTAAAAATAAAAAAATATTTAAAAAAAAAAAAAAAAGGAAAAAACCTGAGTTGCATGCCTGAAAGTATATTTATCTTCCCTAAGGTTTGATAGATAGCTAAGCTGGGTATGGAGTTCTGAAATGGAAGCAATTTTTCCCTAGAATTCTGTTCTTTGTTTCATTTTGTCTGACACAGAGTTCTGTGTAGCCCTGCCTTGCCTCATCCTACTATGGCAAGGATAACCATGAACTTCTTATCTTCCTGCCTCTGCCTCTGCCTCCCAGTTGCTGACATTAAAGTGATGGAAAACCATACCCAGTTTCCCTTGGGATACTGTCACTGTGGCTCATCATTGTTTGTCAGTACATTTTGTCTAGGGACATTGGGGCCCTTTGTGGTCCAGTGCTCTGATATTCCTGGGACCAATGGTCCTTGCAAATTTTAATTCTCAGAAGTCATATTGTTTCTGTGATCGCTTTGGTACTTTGTCTTTTCTGTTTTTAAGTCAGAAAATGCTCATCTGGTTTTCTTATCTTTTGCCTGCTGTTTTCCATTTCTTTCTGTTCTTCCAGGGCTATTTCCTCACCTTAGCCTCCCTACTGTCTTCCATTTGTCCTGTCATCTTAGACTCCCAGGCATCCTTTTGGCATGTTCCGTAGTTCCCTGAGGTAGTGATGGATGCCTTTCCTGGTGCTCTCTGCCTCCTTTTGGGCACCCATGTCTTTCAGGCGAGTTTCTTCCCTCCCACAGCACAGGTATCTCAAATATGTGCTATCTCATGCCATCTACTCAAGCCTTGAGGACAACTATCAGCTGTCATTTACTATGTGATGAGGCCATTGTCAGCTGCCACTCACAGCATGAGGAGACCTTCTCTGTATGTGGCCTCTTTCCTGGATAGCTCTCGGTCTTGTTTTGTTAGGGAATCTTTTTTCAGAGTTTCAACCTCTTTCCTTAGAGATAATATTTTCAGTGAGCTGCTGTCTGGGAGCACGAGTGGCTGCCACAGCCTCCACTAAGTGGGACAAAGTGATTGTCTCAGACTGCTCTTGGTATGCTTCCCAGCCCACTGTTGTGTGTAGCAGTTCGCTGCACATTCTGCTGTCTTCTTTCCATGGAAACTTCTGGATGGAATGGGCCCCCAGGCATGAGCTGAAGTACTTCCTGAACAGACCTGAGGCAGCTTTCCTGTTATTACCCACTTCCCTCCATCATCGATGCCTAGGTCTCGGTTTTGCACGATATGAAGTGGAGTCACTGCCCACCTAGCCAGCACTTCTCAACATTTGTTTTTCTCAGTCTATCAGTTGCCTCTGAACTTCCCACTTCTGGGTCTTGTAGCAGCCACCCTCCTCCTGTTTTCTCTGTCTTCTGGGATTGTGCCTTCTTAGGGACTTGCTGGCATATAATATAGGAGCTAGTCAGCCTGCATCTTTAATAGCAGCACTTGATGATCTTGTGTGCCGCCATTCTTAGGCCTCCATGGCTTCCTCCTCTGCTGCTTCCCATCCAGCTATCTTCTTTTTAAAACTCTGCTTATGTGCCATCCATCACCTTCAGCCCTGTAGCTTTTGCTGATCGTTGACCGGAGTACGCCATTCCATCTTAAAGGAAGTATGTGGTAAATGGTATAGAAGGGACCAAAACCTTGATTATCTAGAAAGACAGTTACTCACTGGGTGGGCTAAATGGTCTTCAGGCAAAACCCTAAAATAAATAAAAGACCCAGGTACTGATCATTTCCCCTGTACACCTACTTTGGAAGGTTAACAGTGATATTTCTGTCAGCTTAACACTAAATTCAAATAACAGCAATTTTTTTTAATTAGTACTACTTTTTTTTTTTTTTTCCACTCTCATTCTTAGACAGGGTCTCAATGTAGCCCTGACTTTTCAGGAACTCACAGAAATTCACCTGCCTCTGGTCTCATAAATGTGGCACCACTAGGATACTGGCCTTAAGTTGAGTCTCTGTGTCCTGGCCCACACTACACTGAAACAGGAAGATAGCCGGGCAAGTATGATTGTCACTTTTTTCCAGGCTACAGAAGTTCCCTGAGGAGGGACAAGGTTAAATGTTTTCTTTCAAAATCAGATTCAATAGAGTATGAATTGTCGATAGTCAGTGAAAAAAACATGCCAATTTCTGTGTACTTCAGAGCAAGGCAAGTCTGCCCACAGATAATTCTGCATATTAAACTTGTTAAACACTTATTTTATTTCCAGTGCTAAGCCTAGGACTGCTGAGACAGTGAGCAGCTACCGCATGAAGGCATTTTCTCTCTTTTGTGAACTATAGACAGGGGGTTATTGATTGTATGAGACAAACTCATTCTAATAACAAATTCTAGGTAATTTTATTGTTTGAAGCACCGATCACTACAAAGTCCTAGCCCTCTTTGGCCAGGGATCTGTGCCCAGTGAACAGCTCTCTAAATGAGGTTGGAGTCACAGTGGTTCTTCCCCAGGAAGCCGCATTTATAGTACATGCTGCATAAATTCCAAGTGGAAATATTTGTGTTTCCCTAGGCAAGCAAATTAGACTGTGTAGTCTTTGTGGTCTAATCCAGCTATGCCAATTACCAGTCTAGAGCTTGAGGGCACAGCATGATTTGATCGCCTTAATTAGGCCTGCTCTTTTAAGCTCCTGGGGTGGCCACTGTGAGTACCTAGAAAAGAAGGGTCTTCAATAGGTTTTCACAGAGCCCAAGGATACAGCTTATATTTGCTGCTGCTTTTGTTCCTTTTTTTTTTTTTCATTTTATTTCTTTTTATTATTTTTATAATAAAGTCTCGTGTACCCAGACTGGCCTCTAACTTCCTAAATAATCCGGAATACCCTAGAATTCCTGATCCTTCTACCTTCACCTCCCAACTCCCAACTACTAGAGCTATAGGAACAGTAGGTATGGAGACAGTAGAAATAGCCTGGTAACTGGCTAGATAGACAGCTTAGCAGTTAGAGGCTTTTGCTGCTCTTACAGAGGAACTAACTGGATTCAGTTCTCAGCACCCACATGGCAACTCACAAAGATAATTCCAATGTTAGGATACCTGATGCCCACTTCTGGCCTCCACAGGCACATGTAGTACACATACATACAGGCAAACACTCATACACATCAAATAAAAATAAATCTTAAAAAGAAATAACCTAATTAAGATTCCACCATCAGCTGGACATGGTAGTGCATGCCTTTAATCCCAGCACCTGCTAGACAGGCGGCAGATCTCTGTGAGTTTGAGACTAGCCTGATCTACAAAGCTAGATCCAGGACAGCCAGAGGTATACACAGAGAAACCTTGTCTTAAAGCCCCTCCCCCCCAAAAAATAGACTCCACCATCTAGTGGTGTACCTATTTCTGTGCATCCCTGGAGGCCTACATTTTTCCCTTGTGTTTATCTGCTTTCAGAACACGTATTTGAGTTGCCATCACAACTCTTCTGGCCTCTTTGGTTGGGTCTATAAATTCTCGTCTTAATCTGTGCAGGATGTATCAGTGCAGGATGCACTCTGAGCATCCTGTGAAAGGAGCTGCCACACGTGTTCTCTGGCATCGTGTTGTTTAAGGAGCTTTAGCATATTAACCTTATCATGAACAGTAGTGTGCTCTGTGTTGCTGCCAGTATCCCGTGTGGTTTGGGTCATAATCGGAGCACTGGAGTACCAAATAAAGCTGAAATAACCCTGAGCCTAGCTTCCTGCCTGTTAAGGACAGATCCCTGGCTCTCACACTTCTCAGCAGGCATTTGTCAAGGTTGTAGAATTACACAAGGTAACCTGTGAGAGTCGTTAGCACAGTGCCTGCCACCTAACTGGTCTTCAGCAGCTGTTAGTTTTGTCAGCATTTTGAGCATTCTCCATTTATCCCTTTAGGATGAGATTGATTCTGCAGTAAAGATGTTGTTGTCATTAAAAATGAGCTATAAAGCCACCATGGGCGAGGATTACAAGGCTGACTGCCCTCCAGGGAACCCAACAGCTGGGAATAATAGTGACCAAGACACCACAAAAGCCAGTGAGGATTTTGTGGACCCATGGACAGTACGGACAAGCAGTGCAAAAGGCATCGACTATGACAAGCTTATTGGTAAGTCCTCACCTTCTTCCCTCACAACAGCCTCAGTGTTTCGTAGTGTTATGTTTACTATGTCAATCCCATTAGTGTTTCCAAATGTGTGCACTTATACAAGCACTTTTAGTTGGCACAGTAATTGTGTACATTCTTCGGACAGGATGATTTTGCATACATGCACACCCTGAGTAATGACAAAATCCAGGTGTTTAGCATGTTTATTTCCACCAACAATTTTATTTCTTTGTGGAGTGAACATTCACAGTCCTCTCTGGTAGTTATTGTGAAATACACATTACATTATTGTTGGTGGTAACCTCACTGTGATCAGCCTCTCCCCATTCTCTTTCCCAGCCTTGTTTGCTCCCTAGATCCACGTAGGGTGGGATCCTGTGGTAGTTGATCTTTTGTGCATTGCTGATCTGCTTTGTCCCTTTGGATTTATCTCTATTGTTACAGAGAATAGGATTCCATTTTATTTCATAGCTGTGTTGTACTCTGGGGTAGCTGTGTGTGTGCGCACGCACACGTGTTCATGCATCAGAACTGGCAGCCAGAGTGCATTCTGGGTATGTTCCCATCACAGTCTACTCAGGCAAACAGCACTGTGACTTATGGCACATCCCTGTTTTGATGACTGGAGTCTCAGGTGTTTTGATGCAAAGATCCTTTCATTTTCTTTGAGGGGAAGGATCACAGCCCAGAGCCTAAGGAGATTTGGGTCCTTGAAACAGCTTACTAAGTCTTCTGACATCTGTGAGAGTCATCGCTTCTGTTTCCTGCTGTTTTTTTGCAGTTCAGTTTGGAAGCAGCAAAATTGAAAAAGATCTGGTAAACCGAATAGAGAGAGCCACTGGCCAGAGAGCCCACCGCTTCCTGCGCAGAGGCATCTTCTTCTCCCACAGGTCAGGGCCCTTCCTCCACTCCGGGGCCATAGGGTTGGGGGTGCTGGAGCAACTCACTGTGAATCACCCCATCCCTTTACCACCTACAAATCTTCAGCTTGTTCCCTTGTAAACAACCTCACAAGGTGAAGGTCAGTTCTTGGCAGGTAAAGTGCCGTCATATTATAGGCTGTAGCTATAAAAGGGCGCGAGAGCAGGGAGTGTTGGGTCTGGCTTCAGTAGCTCCCACCCAGTAAAAGTAGACTTCCTGAAGTCCGTATGTTCTTCCTCCCCTCATGAGTGACATCAGGAGACTTTTATAGCAGAGCCCATGGCAGAGAGTATCCCTGCCTCGGACTATAAATTCTATGTCGATAACATCAAGATTGGGCAAGTTCCAAAAGACTTCTTGCCTCCTCCATCCCACAGATTGTGCTCAGTTCATGGAACTGATGACCCGAGGTCAGGGTGTTCTGTTCTGCTTACATTTCAGGGAGCACCAGGAAAGAACATCTCTGCCCAGACATTTCACATCACATCTGCAGAGAGCTCGGCCCTGCTTAGTCCACATTCTGAACAAAATATAGTCAGTATTTTTTTTAATTGAAATTTAATTGTGAGCCAACGAGATGGGTCATCAGGTAAAGGTGCCCACTGCCAAGCGTGAATGCTATCCTCAGGACCCATGTGGTGGAAGAACTGATTCCCCACAGAGTGTCCTTTGACATTCACATGCACTCCATGGCAAGAGAACACACACAAGCGACACACAAATAAGTCAGTAAAAGGTAATTTTAAAATGTGAGGCCAGGGGTGGCCTTAATCCCAGCACTTAGGAGGCAGGAGCAGGGATTCTGTGTGAGTTTGAGGTCAGCCTGGTATACATAGAGTTTCAGAGTAGCCAGGACTACATAGAGAAATCCTATCCTGGGATGGGTGATGGGATATGGGGGGAGAGTGGAGGGGGATTGCTGAGGGCTGGCTAGATGGCTCACCCGGGAAAGCATCTGCTTCTAAACCTAACAGCCTGAGTTCAGTCCCAGGTCCCATGTGGTATGAGGAAAGAACTTATTCCCAAACATTCTCTGACCTCCACACATGGAAGCATACACACTAACACAAAAATAAACAAACAAAAATAAATATAATAAAACTATTTGTAAAGAAACTGAACTGAGCAGGGCATGATGGTGCACACCTGTAATCCCAGCACTTGGGGAGGCAGAGGCAGGTGGATCTCTGAGTTTGAGACTAGCCTGGTCTATAAAAGTGAGTCCAGGACAGCTAAGGCTACATTGAAAAACCCTGTCTTGAAAAACCAAAAAGTAAGTAAATAAGTAAAAAGAAGAAAGAAAGAAAAAGAAACAGAACTGATAAATCATAGAATTTGACTCTTTAGACCATGCTCTTCAGGAGTTTAGTTTGTATTTGCAAAGTTGTATAACCACTGCAAGTATCTAATTACAGAGCTGTTTCTCAGCCAGCAGAGAAATCTCCCTGTCAGCAGTCACTCCCTGTTTCTCCCTCCCAACACTGGGTGATGGGGCATACCTGTAACCCCAACACTGAGGAGATGGGAGCGGGAGGAACTGCAGGGTCATCCTTGAATACATAACCAGTGCAAAGGCAGCCTGGGAACCTTGAGGACCCCTTTCTGTTTCTCCAAAACAGAAAGCAAATCCAACACATTCTCAGTTAAAAATAAGAGTCTTCCATCTCCATTCTGTTTCAAGATTACTTTTATATTCTTAGCTCCTAAAATTCACTTCCATGTAAATTTTTAAATCAGCTTTTTTTAATTTTTTTCCAACAAGAAAGACTTCTGGGATTTTTTTTTTTTCCTAATTGAGAAAAACAGAAAAAAATCAATTTTATTAACAAAACAAGAAAAACACAAGGACAGACATAAAAAACAGGCTTCTGGGATTTTAATAGCGGTTTGTCAATACAAAAACATAGCTGTCACCCCTCAGGGAATTAGAGATAATTTATTCCTTAGCCAAATATGAGTGACCATAGCCCAGGGACAGATTCATTTCCCAAATACCATGTTTCACTGTGAGAACAGCTCCAGAACAAAATAACATCATGTTCCAAATGTGTTCATGGGACGCAGGTCGGTCTCTGCCCTGGGCCTCAGGTGCATTTGTAGCTTTTGGGCTGGCGGCAGCTCTAGTGGTCTCTTAGTACATTCCAAAACCATTAGCGGACAGTCACAGGGTTGTCCTGTCACAAGCTCAGGTGGGCAAGGACTGGCTATTGAGGAAGCTAACGTGGCCCATAATCTGATCCATCTGTGTGTTCACCATGCCTGGCCAGTCCGTGGGGTCTTGTGCACAGGGGGAGCTTTCTCCTGGGACATAGTATACATACTGTTCCATGTCTGTTGGCCAGTTTGGTGAATATTGTGATCTTAAAATACTGTCTTACATTTTGGGAGTTCGTTTTGTATTTTTCAGACAGGGTCTCAGCCCTAGCTGGCCTGTAACTTTGCTGTTGTTTATTCTAAGGCAAAGTCTAAGTTTTCTGGGCTAGCTTAGAGCTCACAGTCCTGCCCCGGGCTTCCAAATGCTAGTACAAGCACACACCATCACACCCAGATTCTCAATCCTTTGTGGGAGTTCTCTGAGTGATAATTTACTCTTGTGGGTTATGAAAGCACCATTCAGATGCTCTGCTGTTTTTGTTTTTTTTTTTTTTAATTGTGGGATAGGGCAGTTAGGGATGATAATGAGTGTGTGCAAGCATTGGTTCTCTCCCCTCTACCATGCGGATCAAAAGAACCGAACACCAGTCGTCAGGCTTGGGAGCAAGCACTTTTGCCCACTAAGCTATTTCACTATGTTGCTGATCGTAAAGCTTCTGACATCTCACAGCTC
Organism: Psammomys obesus; assembly: GCF_907164565.1. NCBI lineage: Eukaryota > Metazoa > Chordata > Mammalia > Rodentia > Muridae > Psammomys > Psammomys obesus. Next base: position 3,883,493 of record NW_026596134.1, read on the forward strand.
TGACAACCCTGTGACAGTTTTCTTCAGTGTAATAACTCAGGGAACACATTCTAAAGTTTAACAGAACCCACTACCATGTTATCTATGAACCTGGGGGTGAAAGTTGGACATCTGTACCTTCATCTCTAATAAGGCCCTTCTAGGAGGGTATGCATAAGATGGGCTTTGGCCTAGGGCCTGGCCTAGTGAGCTCTCAGGTATGGCCTGTGACCACATGAAAAGCAGCTCATGCATGGGTTTTCTCTCTCATATGCCCATTAAAAGTTAATTGAGTGAAGCCAGGTATGGTAGCACACATCTTTAATCCTAGCACTCAAGAGGCCTCAAAAGCAGGCACATGAGGCTAGCCTGGTCTATATAACAAGTTCCAAGACAGCCAGGGCTACATAGTAAGACCCAGTCTCAAAAAAAAAAAAAAAAAATTATTTGGGTGACTTGAGTGAGATGCTAAACTCTTCTTCCAAACTTCAAAAGCAGCCTTCATGGTGCAGCCCACGTCCTGTGGTATACATGTCCTAGACCTGAAGGGGACGCAGGAATGGAAGTCCCAGACTACTCTTAGCTACACAGCAAGAACCTCAGAAAAATAGGAAACAGGTAATTCAAGCCTCTAATCCTGGCACTTTGGAGATAAAACAAGGCAAATTAGGGCTCAAGGTCAGCTTCCACTACACATTGAGTTCAAGGCCAGCCTTAGCTAAATGAGAGCCTCCCCAATAAAACACATACACACACACACACACACACACACACACACACACACACACACACACA